>NC_141543.1:58387500-58740000 GCF_021556685.1 Rattus norvegicus
TGAGAGCCCATGTAGATAGCTGCTACTCCTGGTTAGAGGTGAGAGCCCATGTAGATAGCTGCTACTCTTGGTTAGAGGTGAGAGCCCATGTAGATAGCTGCTACTCTTGGTTAGAGGTGAGAGCCCATGTAGATAGCTGCTACTCTTGATTAGAGGTGAGAGCCCATGTAAATAGCTGCTGGGACTCTTGACTGGTATTATAACCTTTCCATAAGCCAGTCTTCTCATCTGCGGAGTAAAATTACCCCCCTTGGCTTGCTTAACATTCTTTTGATATAATTTAGTTCCTTATTTAAAATTTTAATAGAAGATACTTTGATCATATTCTTCCTCCTCTACCAACTGATCCCAGATCCTCTCTACCTCCCAATCTACCCAATACCGTGCCCCCTGTGGAAAAATCAAAATCAAGACAAAGAAAACCCAATAACATACACACACAAAAAAATACCAAAGCAAAACAAATGTCTGTGTGTGTGTGTGTGTGTGTGTGTGTGTGTGTGTGTGTGAGAGAGAGAGAGAGAGAGAGAGTTCATTTTGTGTTGGCCAAATACTCCTATGCTCTTGAGTATAGGGTCTGCCCAGAAATGTTGATTGATATATCCTTTGATACTCCATAGGAGAAAACAAAATTTCCCTTTCCCAGAAAGTATCAATTGAAACATGCTCTTGGTTAGAGGTGAGAGTCCATGTCTGCTTAGTCTGCTCAGTACTCAGATTTTGTCCAATTTGAACCCATGGAGATCTTGGGATCACAGTCTCTGTGCGTTCATAGGTGCATCAGTCCTATTGTGTCTGAGAGACACTGTTCCCTTAGAGTCATCCATCACCATCACCTCTGACTCTTACGGTCTTCTGCCTCCTCTTCCCCATAGATCTCTGAGCTTCCAGGGCAAGGTTAATAAAAAAAAAAAAAAATCTCATTTGGAGCTGATTGCTCCAAAGTCTTTCACTCTCTGCACATCGCTGAATTGTGGGTCTCCATGTTGATTCCCATCTACTACAAGAAGCAGCTTCTCTGATGAGGGCTGATTGAAGCTCTGCTCCATGGTTAGAGCGATAGGTCATTAGAAGTCATTTAATTCTTGTATTACTTTATAGAAGGATAGTAGTAGGTTTCCCCTCGGGTTCATGACCTAACCTAACTCAGATGCCCAGTCACTTTAACAGTGTTAGATACGGATTCCATCTTATGGAGTGGGACCTACGTCCAATCAAAAAGTGGTTGGTTGCTCCAATAACGTCTGGGACACCGTTGCACAGTATACCTTGCAGGTAACTGTTGCAGGTCTCGGGGTTTGTAGCTGAGTGATATTGGCGATTACCTCTCTCCTCTCTTAGCATGCAGAGTACCTTCCAGTACCACGGACACTAGTCAGGAGGAGTGAAGCTTCAAGCTGGGCATCAGCTTGATTCTTCCATCTTCAATGACATATGTAAGCTGTGTCTTCAACAATAAGGCCTCAGCTTATTAAAGATGCTATATTTACAAACTACTTGGCAGATGGCAAAATCTAGATTTTTAAACTCAGACTGGAGAATTTTTTCCTGAGCTAGTCGCTTTTATACCTAGCTTCTATTTGTTCAGAAAGACATGACACACAAGGCAGACCTCTAATGGGGAGACTCAGTCATGCCATTCAAGAACCCATGGGAATTCCCTTGTAGCTTCTTGTTTTGCAGTGCTAGAGATCAAACCAAGGGACTCACATATGCTATGCTTTCCCACTGATCTGCTTCACCAGCCCCAAATATATTGTATCTTAAAAAAATCAATGCACTTGTACTCACACTTTCACCCCACACAATCACCTCTAATGCTTGGAGAAAGTCACCAACTTCAAAATGGAGTCACTTGGCGTCAAAACCTGACAAAATAGAACCAAAGAAAGTCAGACACTGAGAGCATTCATTCGTAATTGTCCTGGTGCCTGGAACTTTTGAAGAGTTAAAAAAAAAAAATCTAGGCAGAAATTTACTGTGGCAGCTAGAGGCATAGGGAGAGTCAACCACTTAAATAGGAACCCAACACACTGTGTGTAGCACAAGCTTGACACGCAAACCACTAGGGTCAGCTGTACCACCAAGATTACAAATCTTACCTAGCAACTACGCACACCAGCCAATCACAGCTTCCCAGCTCCTGCTGGACCCAAGAAAACTTATCCACTTTTCTTTTTCAATAACCAACATTTCCCTCTGTCCTCCAGAAATGCCAGAGGCTACCCCTGTCAGCCCCGGTGTTCCGGATTGCACTTTTAGTTATTTCTAAATTATTTCTGCCAAATAAAATCTTTACTTGAAGGACTATCTTTGTAGTTTCATTTCGTACTGACAGTTATTTTCCCGTCTGTAAAACTCACCTTTGGCAGTCACTCCCTCATTCTGCTTCATGATGCACCTGTTTCTAAACCCATCCCAGCTTTGGTCTTCCCAGTCTGAGGCTGCTAATACTTGCAGCTGGGACTCAGTACACAATGCCTTCCCCCTGGGTCACTGGAGTGCCTTCCTTTTAACTGGTGCCCTGGGTTCTGAGGCTCTACCTCAGATGATGCACGATTGAAAGATCAGTGGAGAGAGGTTGGCCACTTTGATCCTTGCATATCCAGAATGATGCTTATTTGGTACTCTGGGCTTGATCATCCATCAAAGAAAAATGATACCGAAGACTCTCGAAAATCATTTGTCCTTGTTTTTAAGGCGTTGCTCTGTTTTCTTCCCGAGTGCGTTGCTGCCATTGAGGGTTTAATATCATCCTGACCCAGTCTGCTGCTTTCTCCCTATGTGTCAGGATGTTCCCTGGTGGAGTGTGCTTTCCACCACCCCCTCCTACTTTCATGTGCTTGGCAAGCAGCTTAGCTTGCGTCCACGCTTCCTGGAGGTTTTCCTGTGTTACTTCATTCACTGTTTCTTCTCCTTGGTTTTCTGTTCTCTTAGAATTCTCCCAGCTGGGTCTCTGGCTTAATTATCCAAAGGTCCTATTTCTTTCCTGACCTACATCCTCAATCAGGGTTTCTATTCCTGTACAAAACATCATGGCCAAGAAGCAAGTTGGGGAGGAAAGGGTTTATTCGGCCTACACTTCCACATTGCTGTCCATCACCAAAGGAAGTCAGGACAGGAACTTACATAGGGCAGGAACTTAGAGGTGGGAACTGATGCAGAGGCCATGGGGGGATGTTACTTACTGGATTGCTTCTCCTGGCTTGCTCGGCTTGCTTTCTTATACAACACGGGTCTACCAGCCCAGGGATGACACCACCTACAATAGGCTCTCCTTCCTTGATCACTACTTGAGAAAATGCCTTAGAGCTGTATCTCATGGAGGCACTTCCTCAAGGGAGGCTCCTTTCTCAAGCTGACACACAAAACCAGCCAGTACAACCTAGCTTCTTCCTCTTTTTGTTTCTGGGATAGGAAGGATGGGGATGTTCTCTACTTGTCTTCTAACCTTACTTCAGAGGTTGGGCATGAGAAAGGGGAGGAACAGCTTTCTGCTCCATGGTCAGCTTTATGTGAAAACCCTGTTTTCAGATCAGTTTTCCCCTCTGCCTCACACATTCTTGCATCTCTGAATCTGGACCCTTTATGCCTGTCTTCAGAGACTAAGCCTGTGCTTTCCTAGGCACAGGAATATAGGGTCTTGTTTGTGGTGTACGAGGCATCTGAGGGCCAGCCAGTCATTCATAATCAGACTTTTGGCTGATGTCCTACGTTCTCTCTCTCTCTCTCTCTCTCTCTCTCTCTCTCTCTCTCTCTCTCTCTCTCTCTGTGTGTGTGTGTGTGTGTGTGTGTGTGTGTGTGTGTGTGTTCAACAGAAAATCCACCTGTGAAAGGAAACCTCCACACCTTATCCTATGACATACCTAAAGGCACAAAACAACATTCACCATTCACCATAGGTAACAGTAATGTCTCTACTCCCAAGTGGGCGGTTGACCCCAGAGCAGCCCTGGAATTCCTCTCTAGGTCTTTCCTAACTGTACCTTCTGTTGCAGCCTGGCCTGGGGATCTTTCGCTCTCTGCATGGCTGTGTCAGTGGCGACCATGAGCAGATACACCACAGCCCAGGTGGAGATGCCAAGAGCGCAGAAAGGCAGTCCGTACCCTCAGCACAGCACCCCACAGCCCAGGGCTTCACAGAAGGTTTGGCAAACAGGAGCTGCTCCCCATCCTGGGGGACAAGTCTTCGTGAATGTTCCTGGGCACCAGCCCCCAGGGACAGGAGGCAAAGTGTCCATGTGCTAGCCAGTGTCGCACGTGCACATGAGCCAGGCATTTATTACCACAATGAGCACCACTGGAGTGGAGTTCAGAAGACTGTGGTATAGGTAAACGTTCCGTTACCTTCTCTGGACTTAGCATCTCATGTGTCCTACAATCCCTGTATCTTTAGGGGAATTAGTGTCTAAGAAGACATCAACACTGGTATAAAGGAACCTCTCTGACTCTGAGTTTAATAAATACCCCAAAGAGAGTGAGATCACAAAAGTATTTAGGGGAAAAATGATGGACTCCCCATTCCTTATGTCAGAAGCAAAATATGTCACCCACACAAATTCCATGACAAACCTGAGGCCATACTGTGCATTCTAATTTTCATTAAGAGGATAGAAATTTTAAAATCAATTATGTTGCCTAAAAATATCCTTTACCAGGCTTGGAGACACAGGTCTTTAATCTCAAAACTCGGGAGGCAGAGGCAGGTGGATTTTTGTGAGTCCAAAACCAGCCTTGTCTACATAGCCAGTTCCAAGACAGCCAGAGATACGTAACAGGGGGACTCGATCTCAAAATAAACTCCTAATATTTACTCACAATGAAGCCAGGTTGGGAGGACCGTGAAATGATAGAAAGAAACAGCCTGACATCTTATCACAGTGAAGGGGAGCAAATGTTTGGATTGCCCTGCATAAGTTAGATCACCAGGCATTCTTGCATCTAAAAATAAACCCTGCCAGGCATGCGGGCCTTGTGGGAGGTGGCACCGTGCTCAGGACTTCCTGGTGCATTCATTTACGACACTGCATGGTTCTATCCCCTGTCTTAAACTGGCGTGAGATTAAGCCACAGGTTGTCAGGCATGTGGAACATTTTGGAAAGGAATAGAGACTGACAAATCCCAAGAACCTTAAACATGTCCTAGCCCAGAGTGATTTGTTTATGTATTTATTTGTGTGTGTGTGTGTGTGTGTGTGTGTGTGTGTGTACACATACCACAGTTCCATGGGTGGAGGTCAAAGGGCAACTTGCAGAATTGAGTCTCTCCTTCCACCATGTGGATCCCAGGGATCAAACTCAGGTCCTCAATTTTGGTAGCAAACCCTTCCCCTGCTGAGCCATCTTACCAGTCCCTCATGGTCATTTTATTTTGTACTGCATTTATGTGCTTAGTAAATCTATTTCGGGGGGGGGGCTAAATGTCTACAATAAAATACTAATTGTTTGTGCTGAAATTGCTATCACAGAGTAATGGGGGAAGTGCAGCTAGTTTCTCCATCTTTAGGATTCAGGTCTGGTAATGGTTGGTCCCATGACTTGTTGTACAGTGCTTCAAACCCAGCTTCTCTCATCTCGGAGATGAGCATCAGTGTTCCCCAGACCCTTAGCCCTCCCAGAACAGGAGGACTGATACCTGATAACCTCTGCCCTTTGCAGCACGTGGCCTCTTCCATAGGGTTCACCACCCTGCATGTGTATGCAGGGAGATCTTGGGCGACTGCCTGGTGTCTAGTCTACTGTGGACCCCGAGGAGAGGAAAATCCTTAGACATGTTCCCCAAGAGACACTTGACTGTTGGATGAATCTGAGAAGCCCACAACTGACGATGCCACAGAAGAAATGAATCCTCTGGAGCCGTGTGAACAAAACTGGTGTCAAAGGAGCCGAAGAGCTGACAGAGATGTCAGGGCAAAGCTCGAATCAAAACAGGTTCTTGAGCTCTGAAGGCACTTGCTCTCCTGTAAAATCTTAAAAATCGTGATTGTACACCAGGTGAGGTGGTGCATGCCTACAATCCCAGCACTGAGGCAGGAGGATGATGAGTTTGAGGCCAGCCCAAAGTACACAGTCAGGCCATTTCTAAAAGGGGCAAATGTAGTGGTTGAAGCACGGCACACAGACAGACGGGTAGCTAGTTACATGTGTGCAGCTTAGGGCACTTTCAGGAGGGGACATTTGCCTCAGTGTGGCCCTATTGCTGGTCAAGAGACACACACACGTCATCTGTGTCTGCCAGAACACACATACTGCCACATCTTATCTCTTCAGTGTATTGAAATGATTTCTTTACATTTCTGTTCCCTCATACAGATCAATAATTTATTTTTTGAGTCTATGTAAGCATTGCTCCTTATATCTCCAACATCCAAATTAATGTTTGACAATTGGAGGGGGGTATGGGGGTGGGCATGTGTGTGTGTGTGTGTGTGTGTGTGTGTGTGTGTGTGTGTGCATGTGGACGCGTGTTCACATGCGCGTGTAAGGATCAACACACACACACACCTGCCAGATAGCCTTCTAAAAAATCATTTTTCATGGGAAAGAATATGGCTATGACTAACACTGTAACCAGATAACTTGCTTGTTTTGGTTTAGATGTAAAAGGGATCATTTTACACTTGTGTTAAAGAGCTGTTCACCTCCTAGGGGCACTCTTGAAAGTGCTTGGATCATGAGGGCACTAACTTTCATCAATGGACTAAATGATGAGTTCATAGCTGGATGGGTTATTAGAGGCCGGGTCCTTGTACAATAAACAAATTACTTGGGATGTATGTGACTTTGAATGGTAGCAAAAATCTCAGTGGCCTTGTCTCAGAGACAGCCAAGATCAAGGGATGAAAACCCGCAGGCTATTTTAACCCGAAAGCTCTCTGTCCTCGGTTAGCCCATCAGTGAATTTTATCAGGTGTCTACAGTGCCCCAGGCACCATGCCATCTCTCCTGCCTAGAAGAATTTAGAATTTTGGCTGGCACCAGTGCTTGAAGAACTGTTCAATGAGGCTGGACTAGAAGTTGCTCATGAAGCATTTTGATTCCTTAAACACAGACAGGGAATGTGTAGATAGAGCTCTGGGTATGGAACACAGCTGTGACTGAGACTCTCTCGTCTCTATTGGCGGCAGAAAAACGTCTGTCTCGTATGCAGTAGCCAAGAAATGGAGGATTGGAAAATTGTCCAATTTTCTGAAGATTTAAGGACATGTCAAGGACCCACATGGATCACTAGCAGTATTTGTTGCTCTCCTTAGTAACATTGCCTAGAAAGGAACAGCTTGAAGAGCCAGGGTGATTATGAGTTGTTCCGTGCATCAAGGGAATAAGGTCTTCTACACAAAAATGTGGAAGAACAAAAGATGGCAAATTAAAAGAAGAGACTTGAGGAGAACAGACCGCAAGAATTCAGATAGAACCACCTGATATATTCTCTCTCTCTCTCTCTCTCTCTCTCTCTCTCTCTCTCTCTCTCTCTCTCTCCCCCCCCTTGCTAGCTTATTTAATTTCACTTCATTTTTTATTTCTTAATTATAAAATTAGTTTGCTGTAAGTTATATGATCTAACAGAATACCCATCACTCAGAATCAACACAAGAGCTTCCTATGGCTGCCACTCACCTCCCTTTATGAGAAAAGAAATAAAATAAAACATAAGATGAACAACCAGAACCTCACCCCCTACCCCGTTCTCTCCCAAGACCCACAAAGTACTGGGAACCACAGGCATTACTCCTCCCATGACTGAACATGTTTGTTCCCTGTAGCTGTTTCCATAACCACACAAACCCTATCTCAAGGGGGAAAAAAGATCCAGGAATAAAACCAACTAACTCTATTGTCTCTCGAAGGAGGTCAGATCATTTCCTTTCCACATTTTTTTCTTTTTTAAAAATATTTTATTGGATATTTTTTATTTATATTTCAAATGTTATTCCCTTTCCCTGTTTCCTAGCCACAAACCCCCTATCCCATCCCCCTCCCCTTCTTCTACAAGGATGTTTCCCCTCTCCAACACATCGTTCCCACCCCCTTGACATTCCCCTGCACTGCCTTTCCACATTTTTATTGGGTTAAGATACATCACATAATTTTTCCTTCCTGCCCATATCAAGCACACAGGTCATTGGTATCAAGAACATATGCATAGAAGTGTAGCCGTCTCCACTGTCCGCCCAGAATGCCTTCCTCTCCTCAGGTGGAGGAGTGTACCCATGAAACACTCACTGACCTCTCTGGCAATCAGTGTCTCTTCTGCCTCCAGGAATCTGACCACTCTGGGAACCTCGCAACTGGGTTATTTCACATAAGAGAATGTCCTGGAACACATGTACGTTGTGTGTTTTACAATATTTTCTTTTTTTTTAAGGATGAATAATAAATAAATAAATAATAAATAAAATCACTTTTGTTAGACACTAGTCTGTCCTAACAAACCACAGTAGCTAATCCAACAATCCCTGGACTATCCAACCTTGTTTCTCCCTCTCTACCAGCCATCCCCCCATTCGCAAAGACCTCCACAGATAGGGCATCCATTGCAAGGGATTTGTTAGAGCCACTTTGCCCAACAAATCAAGTCTTACTTCAAGCCAGAAAGAAAATAGCAAACTAACTGACCCTGGATAGCAGCCTAGACACCTTGCACGTGAGGCAAAGGGTAACGCTGTTTAGAAAAGCAGATACACACACACACACTTACACACGCACACACACACGCACGCACACACACACTTACACACGCACGCACGCACACTGATTCATTCGACACCATCATCCTCACCTGTGACCTTCAAGAATATCACGTAGCTCAAAGACCTGTAGAAGATGTCATTTCCTATATTCATAAGAACAGCTCCCATCCTTCTGCCAGACATGCCCAATATCCCCGGGATCAATCGGTTCTGCTGCCCACTGAGGGAAGACACAGACTCCATTAACAAGAAGAGGGCATTCCTCAACCTGTGGGTAGTGACCCTTGGGGGGTTGAATTACCCTTTCACAGGGGTCACTTAAGACCAGATATTTACATTCAGAGTCATAACAGTAGCAAGATTACATTATGAAGTGGCAACAAAAAATAATTTTATGGTGAGGGATCACCACAACATGCAGAACTGTATGAAAGGGTTACAGCATTAGAAAGCTTGAGAACCACTAAAATAAAGACCTGCCAGGAAGAAGAAAAGACTGGAACAGCCCTAATGATGGGCCAGACCCTGTCAATGTGCCAAATATACACCATGTTTTTATACCCAATTCTCCACAATAGTGCAATATTGGAGTGTCCCTTATCCAAGACACATGGGAGTGGGGCTGCTTCTGTTTGATTTGTGGCTGTTTGCTTGTTCATTTGTTTGCTTGTTTAAATATTTGCACATATAAAATAAGGCATCTTGGGAAAGGGATCCAAGCCAAACATGAAATCTATGTGTTTCATGTCCATCTTATACACACAGCCTAGGAATGAGTTTGTGCCATAATTTAAATCATTTCATAATTTAGAGCATCATAGATGAATATTTCCACTTGTGATGTCACATTAACACAAAAAGTTTAGGATCTGTGGTGTAAGATCTCTGATTAGGACAGCCCAATTTGTGCTGACCACTCTGCACCGTGTCACTACCCCCACTTCTGAAGAAAGACTTGAAATTTGGAAGGCTGAAGTCTGGGTCGTAGCAGACTGCCTTCCAACCCCACCCCTCCTCACCATCTCCAGGTGGAGCTGGTGTTGTGGAGAACACTTGGTTTTCTATATGGGTGAGTGCAGGGGTCAGGGAGGCTGGAAGGAAGGTGCTGAGGGAACACACATCTGATTCAGTGATGAACTGTGTGTGCCAAAGCTTCTAAGTCTGTAGTTTAGAGCTGGATGTGACTTCTACTTGAGACAAAAAGGAGAAAGTGGGTAAGACCAGCCCCAACCTTGAGGGTACTTCTCCCCCACAAACCCCAGGCTTTCCAGGATGGTTTCAAACATCCATGAATCTAAACTGATTTGTTCCTGACGCTCAGATTAGAACACACTATGATTTCAGAGCTGGTGCATAGCACAGAGGTTGATAGCTTGTCAAGCATGCTCAAGACCCTGGGCTCCACACCAGCACAGCAAAAATGGAAGAAAAGCGCCCTACAATTTCAAAGACAGATGAACTGTCTGTCTTCCTCCTCAAGAAGGGCAGTAAAGCAGATCCCTGAAGGAGTCCTCAATGCACTGAAGAATGCATGGTGGGTAGAAAACTCCTTGTCTATCCTGGGATGACTAAGTTAAAGAAATGAAGCCCTCCTGACAAGCAGTGGACTGACACTGTCACTATTACAATTGAATGTGCCCTGGGAACACCATCTGTGGCTGACTGTAGCTCCACACTAGGGAACTGGCATTCTTGTCCTTCCTACCAGAGCCATGAGCCAATGTGGAAGGGCCTAGTATATTTCAGTCACTTGCTGAAGGACTTGCAGACTGTGCTGGGACCATCTTTCAAGATTATAACCATTTTCCTCCAAATATAAAGGTATATGGAAGATGGGTTTCGAAGCCTAAGGTCTAGAGAATGTGAGAGGGTCCGGAATCACCAGGCAACGATGGCGCACTGCAGAACCACTGACAGTAAGTCCACTGCGGAGCTGAAAATGTAAAGTGCCCTTGACCTGAGAGGCTCCTGTCAGTCATTGTTGAAAGCACAGTCATCTCTCAGGCCCAGTCTTCATTTGACCAGGCAGCAATTTCCAACACAGATAATCAGCTATTCAGAGAAAACTCATTTAGCAAATCAATCAAATTAACCTTAACAGGGTTGATTTGACCAAAGAATGATTCATGAATGGGTCAAGACTCATAACTCAGCAGTTCCAGCCACACGAGCAACAGGCCTCTACAGATGACCCTGGAAGGCACATAGAGGAATCCCTGGATCCACTCCAGTGAGTAAACTGGACCTTTTGGGGCAAGGGCTAATCAGTTGACTGCAATAGGCCTGGTTGTCTGTGATTGGGTAAAACTTGGCTATTTGCTTCTGAAACAGGACAAAACAAAACCCCCTAAATTCAATTCCAGTTTGCTACCAAGGAGCACATAGCACACGGCAGCCTCAGGTCAGTGGCTTCCTGATTATTTACCTCAGCAGTCTCCCCAACACAGCCTTCATATGCTCAGGGGACATGTGTGCTCCTTGGTCTCTGCCAGAACACTGGCCACTCCCCTGATTCATCCTCCAGTCCCCACCTCTAAACACCAAGTCCCCCAGAGCCCAGCCTTCAGATATGTCCCTTCCAAGGTCTCACTCAGGTCAGATGGCTGTCCTACCTACCTGTGATAGTTCCCAAATGGACATCCTTGCCTAAACCTTCCCCAGTATGTTCCAGACTGGCAGACTGTGCTCTCAACCCCTTGCCTTGGACTCTGTGTGAGGACCTCCCTAGCCCCAGCTGTCACCCATCCCTCATCCTGTCTCCACTGCAGTACAATGCCTTTTTGTTGTCTCATAAGAATACAAAGCACACCTTGCCCCGGGGGTGCCTGCACATGCCCACTCGCAGAAGAACAAACTGGAAACATGAGATGGACACACACGATAAACATGAATGGGTTTTAATTTTATACCAAGGTATAGATGAGTTCCATAAATGTGGTGAGAACATTTAAATAAAGTCTAGAAAGGACAAGACACACACACACACACACACACACACACACACACATACACACACACACATACACACACATATACATGCACATACACACACATGCATGCACATATACACATACACACACATGCACATACACACACACACATGCACATATATACACACACAAATACAAACTAGTACACTCATTTAAAGATCATAAAGTAGTTGCAACACAGGAGACACAACAGAGAGATGTTTATACGATGCTTGTTGGTGTGGGTGCTGGTCACACAAAAGTGATCAGTTTGTCATGGAGTCCTCAAGCACCATGCATTCCTAAGGCATGTACTAAATATCAATAAAGAGTTGAAGTTTGTAATGTTCCTGGTTTGTTACTAGGTTCTAAGAAATGCAGTTTCTGCTATTCTCATCCTCCACCCACCACCTAACCCAATCCTCACTCCCACTCCAGCCTCACTTTCTATTTTCTTTACAGTATGAATGTATGGCTGGAGAAGATGGTTCAGCACTTAAGAGTTCTTGCTGCTCTTAGGGAGAACCCAAGTTTGGTTCCCAGCACCAAGGTCAGATGACTCACGACCACCTGTAACCATAACCTCAGCTCTAGGAAATCTAACACCTTCTTCTGGCCTCCACAGGTTCCCACAGACACGGTATATACTCACACAGACGTCCACATATATAAGTAAATAATAAAAGCAAACCTTAATACATAACAACAGGATGCTGGGCACAAGTCCTGGGGTTTTGATAGTTTTAATCGTACTGAGTTCCTTATATAATTAAGTTATTTAACAATTTGGATATTTACAAAAGACAGCAATAGTTACCTTCTCAGCTCTCAGACTCTATGATAGGCAGGTCTAAGACAGGCAGGACCCAACAGATCTACAAAATAAAACTATCATTCCCATTTAGAGACAAGAAACATACACCTCACAAAAGCAAGAAGCATGCTCTAAACCAGGAGTTCTCAACCTGTGTGCTGTGACCCCTCTGAGGGCTGAATGACTTTCACAGGGGTGGCCTAAGACCATCGGAAACCACTGATATTTACATTATGATTCATAACAGTAACAAAATTACAGATATGAAGCAGCAATGAAAATAATTTTATGGTTGGGGTCACCACAATATGAGGAACTGTATGAAGGGGTCGCAGCATTAGGAAGGTTGAGAACCTTTGCTCTAAAAAGTCCTCTTTCCTGCTACAGCTGCTTTCTTGTAACAGGTTCTGTTCCATTGACCAGCTTTCCTGGGCTTCTCATCCACATCCCCACTCAGGACGGGAAAGCCAGTTGGCTTGATGCCCACCTAGGTCTGAACCACCTGCAGGGACCCCAGACAGGAAAGACAGGCAAAGGCATTTTTGCTGACAATCCCAGGAGTTCCTGGGATTGACTCCCGGCCTAAACCGTAGAGGAAACTCTAACAGTCCCACGGGCCAGCAGAGCTTTAAAAGTCCTGGCAAGAGCTCTGAAATCAGACCCAGCCAGCATGTGTCCCTGAATATCAGAGTAGACACTATATTTACCCTGAAAAGCCCTTTAGTACAACTGAGAGCTATAAATAACCATTAGAGCCCAAGCGAGTGGCCTTAACACATGGATTTCCTTCCAAAAATGCAGACCCATTTTAATTAAATTTGTAATTAGCCTTAGGGGAGGGCAGGCCCCCTGGACTCCTTCAGTGTGGAAAGACTGTGAGTACTTTCTCTTCGTTGAGCATTTGGGAAATCGCATGCTTCTTACTACTCAGCTGGGAAGGACCCGGCCGGGAGCCTGCAGAGAGCAGCTCCCTGGAGAAGAGGTTCTGGGCTTGGAGGGAATGGATGCTGTGGGCTTGAACCTCTCCCTGCCCAGTGGTTGTAAGCAGGGACTCTGCAAAGCCAATCCTTTGTCATCCTGCAGAACAAGATGGGGATCATGGCTGTCCTGATGCTACCCCTGCTGCTTCTGGGGGTCAGCGGCCTCCTCTTCATTTACCAGGAGGCCTCCAGGCTGTGGTCGAAGTCTGCCGTGCAGAACAAAGTGGTGGTCATCACCGATGCCCTCTCAGGACTGGGAAAAGGTAAGATGGCTTCCTCCGGACCTGTGCCTATCCCTGCCCTCAAGGGACCTGGAGACAGGATGGTGTGGGGCTCATCTGTTGGTAGAGAGTGTCGACTTCTCTTGAGGAGTCTGAGGCTGTCTTGCCAGGGGGATGGCAGGGTTAGAATGGCAGGGGCTGCCAACTCACAGCTTGGGGTTAGAAAATACTGGGTTTGACTGCTCCGGGGGTTTCCAGAAATCGTCAAATGCCAAGTCCTTAGTTGATGCTACCCCCTGATGCTATACCCTGATGCTACACCCTGATGCTACCCCCTGATGCTACCCCCTGATGCTACACCCTGATGCTACACCCTGATGCTACACCCTGATGCTACACCCTGATGCTACACCCTGATGCTAATGAGGCCAGAGTAGGTTCCTAGATTCCAGCTCTGGTTCCAGCACTTAAACAGCGGGTGTCTTCAGCTATAGGAGTTGAATGTCCCAAGGTATAGATCAAGGATGACGGCAGCATCCACTTTGGAATGTGGCTGTGAGCAACAAATGAATTGACACATGGGTGGGAGTCAGAGGCCACCATTCACGCGTTGTTAGAGACGGTCAGGGTGAACGTGTTTTTTCAGAGTTCACCCAGCTCACCTCCATGTGTCACGCTCGCTCTCCACCACCCATGCCACTGCTTCCCACCATCTCACCTCCTGGTCTTAAGAGCAGTTTCCTTCACAGTCTCTAAGTGGACAGTCGTCTGGGCCTTTCTCATTGCGTTTGTGACTGGATTGTCCTTTGGGTTTAGCAGGCTTCTGCTATTCCTAAGGGTGGCGGTGTACCCTGCTATGCAACTTCCTGACAGTTTCTGCTGTCGTTCTATTCAGCATAGACCCCGCACAGCTAACCATCCACTAGCCACTCAATGGACACTCAGGTGTCAATAGGTCCACATTGTCTACAAGCCTTCCAGAGTCTTCCTGGTGTGGCCATTGGGAGAACTTCTGAGCCCTGTCTCTGAGGTTTCTTCTGCTTCTGCTGCTGCTTCTCTTAGATGTCATCGAGGGATCATGTCTCCCTACTGACAGGCGGGGTAGGGTCACAGTGAGTGTCTCCCTTGGGCCAGCCTTGGCAAGTGAAGACATTAATCATAACAGTGGGTGTACCCTCTGGAGCACTTTCCTCAGAGACTATCCTGACTTCTTAGGTTGGCTTTCAAAAGATGAACCCAAAACTCAGTCTTCCCCAAGGCCAGGCAGGACACTCCTGCTGGCCCATCAGACCAGCCACAAGACCACAGTGTTGTTGGAAAGAGGTGAGAGCAGCCCACCTAAAGCTGTTCACTCATGGGACAGACTTTCTACAAGTAGAATATGTTTGTCTAGATGCAGGCCAGGTCCCGGGGGACGTCCCTGCCACCTTATCTGTTCCATCCTTTCAGGTGGCCCTCAGAGACCCGCCTTCTCCCAACCTAAGGCGGTGTCCTTCACCCTGGTGTCTACACCCACCTCAATGCTTCCCGTCTACCGAACGCTCAAATTTTTTCTTCAATTTTGCTTTGCACCTATAATGTCCCCCACAGACTCATGCTTTGAGTGATATTTTGGAAGCTATGGGGTCGTTAGGCGTATGTCACAGTGCTTCTCAGCCTGTGGGTCACAACCCCCCTTCCAGAGACCATTGGAAAACACAGAGATTTACATTATGAATCATAACAGTAGGAAAATTACAGCTATGAAGTAGCAAAAAAAATAATTTTGCGGTTGGGGGTCATCACAACACAAGGAACTGTATTAAATGGTTGTAGCATTAAGAAGTTTGAGAACTAGTGGTCTAGGAGGAAGGGCCTATCTGGCAGAAGAAAGCCATGAGGTACAAGGGTGTGGGGTTTATACCTTCTAGACTCCCCTCCCCCACACTTGACCCCACCTCCCCCATCGCATCTTGTCCCCTCCCACTTCCATCACCACAGACCCAGCAGTTGCCCCGTGTCTTCCTGGCCAAAATGGATCCTCCCAAAGCAGGGCCTAAATAAACCTTTATTCCCATCAATTGCTCCTGACAGGATTTGTTCACGGCAATAATAAATTTACTAGTATGTTTAATGACCAGCGTCTAGGAAGCCATTCAATCAGGGAAGGCGCTCAGATATGCTTGTGAATATCGGTTTAATTGATTTCCACGTTGGTTCCAATTTGGTCAGAGAAGGAACTCTGTGAAATTCAGTTCATCTGAGTTTATCAAGGTTTGCCCTGAGCTCTGGCTGTGGCCTGTTATGCAGTCTGTTCCTGGGGGTGGGAAGGAGGGGCTGAGAAAGAATGCGCCCAGTGCTGTGGTTGGGTGAACAGTCCTACAAATGTTAGCTGCACCTCGTCGTTGAAGATGCTATTCGGATCCTCTGTCCTTGTAATGTCCTGTGTTACTACATGGAACCACCGTTCTCCCTTTGGTAAGAGCTGTGGATTTATTTCAAAAGTTTTATTTATTACGTTTTTAAGATCCTCGGGTTATAATCACACGCAAGTCAGGACCCCAGGAAGTGCACCACAGGTGTTTTGCAGAAGAAGTAGCCCGAACTGCCAAGGTTCTGGTCATTGTTCCCTTTTACTGCAACTTACTGTGCCTCCCCAACCTTCCCCAACCCTGTCCCCAACCCTGCAGAAATGCAAAGTAGAAAGGAATAAAGTCCAAATGTTTAGAAGTAACATGAGAAGCCGGGTGTGTGTGACTTTAAATAAATGACTGCTTTCCGTGTGGTGCTGATGACAGCAACCCAGGCACCAGCTGCTCCACTTCAGATTCAAGAAAAAAGTAAGGGGCACAGGGTGGCTTCCACGCGGCCCATATTGTGCCCAGGTACCCTACAGCCAGGATGAACCCTGTGGGTAGAACCACTAAGGTGGTGGTTCTCAACCTGTGGGTCGAGACCTCTTGGCTCAAAAGACCCTTTCACAGTGGTCACCTAAGATCATGGTAAAACACCGAGATTTACATTATGATTCAAACAGTAAGCATCAGGTTACAGTTATGAAGTAGCAATGGAAATAAATTTATGGTTGGGGGTCACCACAGCATAAGGCACTATGTTAAAGGGTCTCATCATTGGGGAGGTTGAGAATCACTACACGTTCCAGTCCCAGACATCTAGCCTCGCTCCAAACCAGTCAATCAAGTCAACCTCTGTGTTACCTTGTACCGACCCGGTCTGCAACAAAAGTAACCATCAAAATACCTAACACTGGGCTTGGCCTTCAGGGACAGACGACTGGATGCTATTCCTGCCTGCTATGGGAATAGCTCCCAAGACTCTTAAACACTGCTGAAACAGGACGGTGCGCAACAGCATCTCACAGCCTCTACAGCATCCCTTCTCACAACACGACCTCTGGAATCAGAAATCCCTTCATACTCCCTGGCATCTTAGAACTGAGGAAATACATATGGACGTGCCCAAGTTGTATTTATTAGTTGAGAAAGGCACAACCAGGGTTGACAGGAGATCAACGTTGAGCAGAGCTGATAACAAACTAAAGCTGGATGTGGTCACCAGTAACTCTATCAGGAGGAGGCAGGAGGATCAGAAACTCAAGGTCACCCTCGGCTACATAGTGGGCTTTCTTGAGAACAGCCTGGGCTACCTGAGATATTGTGTCCAATAAATAAGTAAATAAATAAATAATCGGAGTGTGGAGACGCTGCCACAAAATGCACGGCTGGATAGAAACAACAGCTTCGAAGGATTTGATTTATTGTGACAGAGAGGTCAAGGGAGAAGAACCAAGTTCACATCATCACCTAGGAGGAAGCAGAGACAAGGAATGAAGGCATTCTACTGGCTTCCCCCATTTCTTCACTGCAAGCCTCCAGCACATGGGTGCTGCCACCCTCTTTCATGATGACTGTCTCCCTCTGCCATCCCTCTCACAAACACCCATGGAAACATAGCTAGAGATGTACCTCAGTCTTCTAGATGATTCCAAATCGAGACAAACTGACAAAAAGCCTAACCATCAACCCCATGATCTCAGCACTCAGGAGTCTGAAGCAGGAGGATGACTCAGTTGGGGGTCAGCCTAGGCTAAGCAGCAAGACTCAGACTCACAATTGACAGAAACGAAAGGAGAATGAAAATACAAATTTCAAAGTGGGCCAGTTGGTGTAGATCTGTAAGCCCAGCTACTAGGGAGCCCTCCTGATACAGGAGGACTGCAAGTTCAAGATCAATCTGGACAACTTACTGAGACCTTGAAGATATGCCCCACTATTAGGGAGTGGATGAGCTGATAAGAGGCAGTGAGGCCCAGCCTGTTCCCCTCTCAGCAGTGGGGATTGGCCAAATGCAGCCTCGTGTGGAAATTGAAATCCCCAGATCTGGACATCAGACTTCTTGAGTCACATCTTCATTCCTCCCACCCCACAGCAGAGGTGGGAATGTGGGAAACTCCTTCAAACTCTTTGAACCCTGTTGCATTGATGTGAGAAATTTAGCCATCATGGCTGCCTCACCCCCAGCAAGGCTGCCCCAGCTGAGACTTCTCCCTCCAAAACAAGTGACAAAAATTCCATAATTGTCAAGACCATAATTAGAAAAATGAATGAATTTTTAAGTAATAAAACATAAAACACAGAGCTGCTTCACTGGGAAGCATCCTGTGCGGATGTTTGGTTTTGTTTCCTCTCTGCTCCTTGATGAGGCTGACCCTACAGTCAGTACGTGGGAGGGGGCCAAGAGTGCAGTGGAACAGTTCAATCCCATTCGATTCAGCCCAGAGGGGAAACTCTGGAAGGAAAAGAAAAAGGCCAGGCTGTCCTCTGACTTCTGGTTATAGACATTATACACAATCCTTCTGTTGTGGCAAGTCCCCAATAGCCCTGATTCACAAACAATGTGCCCGTTTTCTTTGTTTTCTTTTCCTACCCCCATTCTCCATGGCCTCAGCTTTTTATCATGTCTGACCTTTCTAGGGAAGAAGAAGCAGAAAGGGAAACATAGAGAAGAGCAAGAGACATGCTTACCTGAGGGTCACATTACAAGATGGCTCTGAGCTATATGGGCAGGGCACATGGCTGGTGATATAGCTCAGCGAGAATGTATTTGCTTGGCACATAGGTGTCTAGTTTCAACCCCAGCACTAAGGCAAGGTAGGTGCCTAGGTGTTTTCTCTCTGTTATGGCACTTTTACGTTCCTCAGAGGCTTCCGTTGAAGTATCCAGGTGCACCTCTGGGAAGTTAGGCACGTAGACTTCTTCCATGGTATTACTTCCCTTGAGCCCTGGTTTGGGGATGGGCAATGCCATGGAGATTCTTCTGGTCTGGGTTCCCACATGCAGTATCTTAGCAAGCAGTTCAAAGGACCCATAGATGTCCTTTCTCCTGGAGATGATGGGAGGAAGCATATCTCAACCCTGGCCCATGAGCAAAAGCTCACATTGCCCTCTGCTGAGAAACCGGCCCCCCCAAGCTCCCTTCTCCCTTCCCTCCTCCTAGTCTTTCCCTCTTCCTTTTTAATCCACTGTGTCTTATTTTAGGACAAAAAGAATGACTTCATGAAGCAGTTATTTCCTCTGGAAGCACACATCTTGAACTAGCGACTAACTCTGAAATGTTATACCTCTTTTGTCTTAGTGTCTCTGAAATTGCCACCGTAACACCCTGGTGACAGTGTGTATACACACAGCACTGCCCAGCTTTAAGCACAAACATACACATTCAAGTCGTAACTTTGGTTCGGCACACTTTTAAAACAAGATCTCTTTATGTGTATTCATGGGGGAGGGATGTGCCTGCATATAAGTACAGATACCCAAGGAGGCCAGAATAAGGTATCAGATCCCCTGAAGCTGGAGGTTCAGGCACTTATAAACCGCCCCCAAAATGGGTGCTGGGAACTGAAGCTCAAGTCCTCCGTAAGAGTAGTAAGTACCCTTAACCACTGAGCCCTCTTTCTAGCACTGATAAGCTGTTTCTAAGACTCTTACATTTTAAACATACTTTAATATGGATTTCACACCAACGGATTCATTTTTGTGAAAGCAGTTTTAGCAGCTTGAGAATAGTTGTTCCTGATGTACTCTAACTGACTTAACCAACCTTGGCATATCAAATAAGTTAGCTCTTTGTGACATATAAGTTATAAATAGTTTTATTAATTTGATTGTTCTTTATGTATTTATTGTTAAAAATAATTTTAAAAAAATCTATAAATTAGTTCTGAAACAATTTGTTTCTCTGGGGCATGGTCTGGAGATCTTCCCCCAATAAGAGAACAGACTCATCTCTCTAGCTCTTTTGTGATTCTCTTTTTACATTTAACTACTCAGTATATTGTAAAATGATGCATCTAGCTTTTTCCCTTCCCAAATAGGCATTCCAATACTACTTTTTAAAGGTTCATTTTATTTTAAATGTGTATGTGAGAGGGGATATATGCAGGTGAGTGCAGTTCCCGGGGCGGCCAGCAGAGGGCGTGTGATCCTCTGGCGCTAGAATTGCAGGTGGTTGTGAACTAGCTAACACAGTTATTGAGAATTCAGGTCCTCAGCAAGAGCAGCGCTCTCTTTTAACTAAGCCATCTCACCAGCCGAGCCCAGCTCTCAAAAATTTTTTAAGTAATATATTGTTTTCTCACCTATTTAATAAGTTAACTTGATCATACAGGTTCTGAATTCTCATCATTTTTTATCAATTCTCATATAGGCTGGAACTATTAACATTTTGCTTTAGCTTTGGCAGTCTTATATTTTATTTCAGTAGCTAACATTTTCCTAGGTAGTTGCCTAAGTTAGGGTCTCCGTTGTTATAAAGAGACACCATGGCCAAGGCAACTCTTAGAAAGGCAAACATTTAATCAAGGCTGGCTTGCAGTTTCTGAGACTTGGTCCTTTATCACCATAGCAGGAAGCCTGGCAGCATGCAGGCAACAGGATACTGGAGAAGGAGTTGAGAGTTCTGCATCTTGGTTCGAAGGTGACCAGGAGAGACTGGCTTCCAGGGAGCTATGGGTCTCAAAACCCATACCCACAGTGACGCACTTCCTCCAAATAGGCCACACCTCCTAATAGTGCTGCTTCAGATCACCACAATAGTCTTCACTTCTCTTTACGTTTCTGATTAAAGTGTGCAAGCCATTCCATATAGGCGTTAGAGTCACTCTGTCACTTTCTAAGACCTAATGGGGGCTTGGTTTTCTGCATCAAATTGACATGAGAATAATTGGCATCTTTTACATTTTTGTCACTCACAATCATCCCAGGTGTCTCCTTTCCTTTTATATTTTCATCCTCAATTTTTAATGCTGTGTACACGGGGAGGTACACGTGTGAGGTGTCCCAGGCAGTCTAGAGGAGGGTGTCAGATACCCTGTGGCTGGAATCTCAGGTGACTGGAAGCCACCTGACATGGTGATCGGAATCTCACTTGGGTTCAAACACAGGTCTATTGCAAGAGCAGTTATGTGCCCTTGACCTTTGAACCATCTCTTCAGCCTCCAACCCCTTTCTTAATAAAGCACCTAAACTGAGAGACACCATCTTTCCCTGAAACAGTGCAAGGTGACATTGGTATGCAGTAGCCTCTTAGTTCAAGTTTCCCTCAGTCAGGAGCTACCACTTCCTCCTTCCCACTCCCTCCGTTACTTCCAGCGCACCTGTCTTTAGTTTATTTTTTGCAGTGCTGGGATCAACCTCGGGTCTTCCCACGTATTAACTAGGCAAGCGCTCTGCCATTGAGCCACACTCCTGGCCAGAGCACCTGTGTTTGTTCCCACTGAGATCCGAGGGCAGTGTCGTCTCCCTTTCTTCCCCCAGCAACCCTTTGACCTTCATGCCTGCTTATTCTTACATCAGCTGGCACCTTGGTTTTCTCCAGGACCCCAAACCCCTTGTCCATGATGCCCATGTAGGAAACTCCAGTATCTGTCCTGTCCAGCTGACCTCCTCCTCTCTGCTTGCATCAAACGGCTAAGTCTACAGGAACAAATTCTCACAACCACAAGGTCACTTAGAGCTGCTGTGCTTAAGATAGAAAACCTCAAAAAAATTTAATAAAATGATTCCTAATGATAGTCTGCTGTAGTCATGGGCCAGTGCCTAACCCAGTTGTCAGCAGAGAGGCGTCATCCAGCAACTGATGGGAGCAGATGCAGAGACCCACAACCACACACTAGGCAGCTCCAGGGAGCCCTGCAAAAGAAGGAGTGGAAGATTGTAGGAGCCAGAGGGGTGAAGGACACCATGAGCCCACAGAGTCAACGAAGCAGGACACATAAGGGCTCCAGAGACTGAAGCAGTAAACAGTCCTTGTAGGGATCTAAACGGGGTCTTCTGGATATACCTTTTGATTGTATAACTTGGTGGTGTTGTGAGACTCCTAACAGTGCAAGTGGAGGGTGTCTCTGACCTGTTCCAACACGTGGGACCCTTTTCCTCCTACTGGGTTGCCTCATTCAGCCTTGATATGATGCCTAGTTTTAGGTGCCTAGTTTTAAAGCCATGTTTAACTGATGTTCCTGGGAGGCCTGTCGTGTGTGTGTGTGTGTGTGTGTGTGTGTGTGTGTGTGTTTTAAGGTCATTGGAGGAGGGATGGATCTGGGAGAGAGAGAAGGTAGGGGGAGAGACTAAGAGGAGTGAAAGGAGGGGAAACTGTTGTCAGGATGTAAGGTATAAGAGAATAATTAAAAAAAAAATACACAGCCTCTGGCGAACCCCCAGTTTACTGGGCTGTCCACAAGTGACTGCAGTCAACTAAGGTCCACAACTCCCAGGCATAAAATGGGCCAACACTGGATGCTAAACTTGAGTGAGTGCTTTCAGAGCCTCTCTCTGTCAGAACCAGTGCTTGGTGCGCTCACCTATGTTCATCCATCCTTCTGGGACTGTGAATACTGGCTGCTAAGTCTCTGGGACTTATCCTGTGCTAGTGGGTGCCACCTTGTGGAGGAGCGCTGCCATCTAGGCTTCCCTGAGAGGACAATGCAGCTGATGGACAAAAGTGGTCCTCCCATGCAGGTGAGACAGCTCTACAGTGGTTTAGACTCCACACCAGCTGCTGCTTTGAAAAGCCCAGCCCTAGCAAGACCCTCCCATGGACGGCCACAGTAAGACTTAGTGAGCAAATACATGGCTGTCTCTCTCAATCATCCCCAGAACGAAGACACTGTCTGAACACATGAGCTTTTACTGCTTTAAAGTATCAAAAATATTGTTACATGTGAATGTAACTGTTACATGTGAATGTCCTGTATCTACCAATCATTGCCCTAGAGATGGCTCCATAGGTAAAGGTGCTTGCCACCAAGTCTGGTGACCTAAGTTCCGTCCCTTGGATCCATGTGGTGGAAGGAGAGAATAGACTCCCTCGGGTTGTCCTCCGATCTCCACATATGTATCTTGGCATGCATATGACAAGACATGCAAACTTGTATACTAAATTAATTAATTAATTAATGTCTTAAAAATTTAAGGAAAGCCCTATATCAAATTAATCAGGAATTAGTTCGAAATAGAGTATAAAGCATCACCTTTTTTTCTTTTGTTTATTTTTGCAATTGTAATTTAATTACATTTTCCCTCTCCTCACTCCAAACCCTCTCATATGCCTCTCCCACTCTCTTTCAAATTCATAACCTCTTCTTCCATTAATTGCCATCGCAGGCATATTGTATTTTGCAATCCATGTATATAAATATAACCTTTGGGGACTATATAATGTTACTGGTATGCGTGTTTTTAGGGATGACCACTTGGCACTGGGCAACCTATGAGTGTGTTCTTCCCTGGGGAAAGTCACCTCTCTTGCTCCTAGCTTGACTTAGTTGCTTGAAGTTCTTTTTGTGTAGACAGGTCTTGTAAGCAAGGACCCTTGACTAGGGTCTCTATCCACAGAGGAAATATGGAAGGCTGGGTGGTGTTTGGTCTGAATTAACATGGTAGCTCTTACCAGTATCTATAGGTTGAGGTGTCCCTAAGGCTGAGGTCTCACAGGCTAGTGACAGAGTTGCCTTTCCATTCCATAAGAAATGTTCATCATCAGAGCTACCCAGCAAAGCAGGGACTCGTTGCTCCCTGCTCTGAGCTTCCCTCCACAGAAGCAACCAAGCTGAGCTGGAAACACGGCTCACAACCAAACCGTCTTAGCCTAGGTACAGCTCAGTGCTAAAGCAGTCTCGGAACACAAGCAAGGTTGGGGTTCAATCCTTAGCACCTCCTAAAACATCTAGCCTGAGGAGTGGATGGAATGAAATGGCTTCTCCAGGAGGAGGACCTCATGGTGGACGGATGAGACAGCAGAATTTTTAGACGCCTGGAGTTTCTAAGACAGGAACTCCCTTCTGCATCTCCACTCACAAAGTACACCTGCCTCCCTTCTCTCCTTTCCACAGAGTGTGCTCGGATGTTCAATGCAGGTGGAGCAAGGTTGGTGCTGTGTGGAAAGAACTGGGAGGGGCTGGAGAGCCTCTACGCTGCCTTGACCAGTGTGGCTGACCCCAGCAAGGTAAGGCTCTCTCCAGACAGCCTGAGGAACCTCTGGATACCCTGAGCATCACGTTGTTAGGGGCAGATCCAGGGAAATATGAGAGTGGCTTTGGAACAATCAGAGGTGATAGCACTGACCCGGATGGAGGCCTGGTCTGCCCGACAAAAGGCACTCGCTTGTTTTAATCTCTTATCAGGGCAAAACTCTGGCACAAATCCCCCAAGTCTGTGTTAGTCAGACTCATAAAAAAGACAGATGGCAGTGTCCCAGCAGTGGGTTGTGACTACAAGTATAGCTGACAGTGGGACAAACAAACAACACAGGGCATAGTTGTGTGGAAGAAATCAAGGAAGCCCCGCCTAAGTCATCCAGGTGAGAGGTGTTGCCGTCAGTGCTCTTCAGGATTTAAATAGGGAAAAGATCCTTACTCCTAAGATTGAAGTTGGTGTTTGCAAGCAGCTGAAAGGAATTCAGAGCCCACCCTGGCAGTGAGGAGACGGATCAACTAGAACTACGCAGAATGCTACATGGAGCCTTTCTTGGGATGTTATTGAGTTTGACGTAAAAAAACAAGTTGTGTGGGAAATACTGGCCTCCAGTCCAGCTTGTCTCGGTTTCATTACTGCAGGACTTTTCACAGCTTCCGTTATGCTAGTGGGATCCCCAAAGAACTTGGAGATCAGTGACTATTTCCCAAACATTTATGACCCACAATGGGAACCTTCTCTTCAGGAGTGTGTATCAGAACTAACATTTGCCCAAAAGTTGCCTTGACTCCAGGGTGCTACAAAGCCCCGCCCCATCCTTACTTCTAAACCAGTAACATCTCGAGGACAGCAAGTGTCCAGAGCTGAGTATAGCTCCTAGCACATAACAGATGTTTCAACGGTGGTGTATGGAAGATACGGTTTTGAGCCAAAACAAGGGGTGCCAGCCATGGCTGTGCTGAATTTTCTTGTATCTTATAAAAACAGATTGGGAAACAATTTCCAAAAGAAACCAGTAGTATTCAAAGTTATGATGCCAGTACATGAATCAGTTCATAGTCTCCAAAGAGTTGCCTAGTTGTCAAAAGTGGTTTTATCAACTGAGGAACCCTGACTGCAAGTCCAAGCAACTGTATATCCATGCTTAATTGCTGCCCTGGTCTCCTTCATCCCAGAGTTGTTTTACATCTTCCCCCTTTGTCTTGGTTTGTTTTTCTAGTTATTCTCTGACTTTGAATTCTCACAGAGTGGCTGTTTGATTGAGGGCCCCCAACATCTCCAAGGAGGTTTTCCAAACATGTCTTGACTCTCTCCTTGTTCCTGCAGACATTCACCCCCAAGCTGGTCCTCCTGGATCTCTCAGACATTAGCTGTGTTGAAGATGTGGCCAAAGAGGTCCTAGACTGCTATGGCTGTGTGGACATCCTCATCAACAACGCCAGCGTGAAAGTGAAGGGGCCTGCCCATAAGATTTCTCTGGAGCTTGACAAAAAGATCATGGACGCCAACTACTTTGGACCCATCACTTTCACCAAAGGTCCTGTGAGTCTCATTTTTCCTCTGGGTCTGCAGACCACCAGATTCTATGGGAAAGCCAGGTAGCCATCTGCTTCTGGACAGACCTAAGAAAGGTCTTAATGTGATCACTGAAAACTTTCAGGTCCCCACTGTAAATGTTGGTCACAAAAGGGAAGTGTCTCACTGATATATTCTCACTTCATTATGAAACTCTGCTCCTCACTCACACTCTGCCCAATACCCCTCTCTTTGCACCCAGTCCACAGCTCCCCTGTGAGTCTCTCTCTCCGACCACTGCCTTCAGCCTTTGCCTGTGCTTTACTACATGAGCTGTTCTCCTCTAAGCATGACAATCAGTCAAAGGTTCTGTCTTCAGAAATGAAGAAGATGGGGCTGGGAGATGGATAAAGTGCTGGTCCTTGTACCCAGCCACATGAGTTTTAGTTAATTCCAGATGTAATCAACTTGACAGCCAAGAATAGCAGACACAACTTGTGTCTCTTCGCTGGGTTTGTCACATGTTGAGGGACAGAGTGTGATGGGAGCTCTAGGCCTCACTTTGCTCTTCTCTAAGGTGGAAGACCTGAGTCCCAGAGCTGAGCAATCTCTTTCATTTGAACCGCTTCCTGCTCTACCAGTGCTGTTTGCTTTCTTACCATCTTCCTCCACGTTTCCTTGTCTGATATCAAATCTGCACGAGGAAGAAATCGTTGTCATAAAACAGCATCTATCTAAAATCTCTTCACGCACAGTCAACAGAAAGCCACCTAAAAACTAAGCAAGTGCGCCTTCCCAGACAGCTTGGAGGACATTTGTTCTTCCCTTTCTTCATTAAAAAACCAATACCTGCAAGAGAGGAATTAAAGACATGCTGGAAGTCAGGCCTAGTGGTGCACGCCTGGAACTCCAGCACTGGGAGGCTGTAGATCACAAGTTCAAAGCCTGTCTGAGCTACACAGCAAATTCCACAACAGACTCAGCTACATACTGAGACCTTGTCTCAGGAAAAAAACAAAAAACAAAAACAAAAACAACAACAACAAAAAAAACCAACAAAAAAAAAAAAAAACAGCAGAAGAGAGCAATTAGGACCAAGAAGAAACTGTCTTCTCAAAGTAATAAGAAAACTGAAAGGAAAATGCCTTCCAAGCTACATGCAATGATGACCCAAGCTAGAGAAGGAAAAGGAGGAAAAAGAGGAGGAGGAGGAGGTGGTGGTGGTGGTGGTGGTGGTGGTGGTGGTGGTGGTGGTGGTGGTGGTGGTGGAAAAAAGAGGAAAGGGAAAGGGAAAGGGAAAAGAAGAGAGGCAGGGAGAGGAGGAGAGGAGGGAGAAGGGAGGGAAAGAGAGGAAAGGAGAAGAGAGGAGGGAAAGGGGAGGGGAGGAGGGGAGGGAAAGGGGAGGGGAGGGGAAAGGGGGGAGAGGAGGGGAAAGGGAGAGGTGGGGAGAGAGAGAGACCCCTTACCTATCAAATTCTGTGTCACTTAGCGAGTACAGTGCTGGTCATTTCAAACCACCCAGCAATGTGCCAGCCAACTGGTCTCTCTCAGAAACGCTGGGTCAGTGACTTCCTGGGACCACTTCCATCTCTGTCCTTTGCAGTCTAATAGGTGACGAGGTATCAGAACCCTGAGTAACAATGAAGGTGGGGCTCTGCCTCTGCGACCTGCCAGTCTCAGATTTCTAACTGGCACTCCTTGTGTTTTCCAGTTCTGCTTCCCAACATGATCTCTAGGAGGACGGGCCAGATCGTGTTAGTGAACAACATCCAAGCAAAGTTTGGAATCCCGTTCCGCACAGCGTGTAAGTCACTAAGAAAAAAAAATGGGGGGAGGGGGTCTTTGCTGTGTGTTTAGTGTCAGGGCAAGCACTGTTAAGTCTAGACCACAGGAGGTAAAGGGTGGCTCATCGAGCAATGAGATAGGTCTGGTGGGGTTTCTTCCATGTCTGTTTCCTGGAAGACTTGGGGATACACTAGACAAAATTCCTCTCCCAAAGTGCAGTGCCACAGGTGGAAAGACGTGTGCTGCTTCAGTGTACTACAGTAGGTGACAAGAGAGTCACACTCTTCCATACAGGTATAGCCCCCGCTCAAGCACCTCTTCTTCTGTGAAGGGATTCACAAAGACTAGAATGGGGGGGCAAGAAGGACACACATCACAAAACAGGGGGATGAAGGACTTTCTTGGAGGAATAAAGGAAGGAAAGGGAGCAGAACCGAGGGGTGGAGCTTTGTGCAGTAGCAATGTCTGAGCCAAAGAGGTTTATCCAGGGCAGGCTTACGGCCACTGAGAATCCCAGGAGATGGGAAGCCCCGTGAGATGTGTGTAGAGGAAGCTGGAAGGGTGTATTCCCAGGGTCTGTCAGGAGACAGTGTGGAAACAATCCCACCTTTTTAATGTCCCGGTTGTGTTTATTTTTCCTGGGAGATATGAACAAATATCTACCCACCCCGAAAAAGAGCCAATGGTAGACACCAGAAATAGTTCTACCCAAGTCTAGCGTGACAAATCAGAGTTTCATTGGTGCTGGAGACAGAAGCTGGATGATGTTACCTTGTAGGAACATGGATAACGCACAAGTGGTTACACCCCTGAAGAACATGTCCTCATTAGCCACTTTATCTATCCTCAGATAGGGGCGGGCCCCTTGCACACCCCCATTGCAGACCGTTACTGGCTCTCACAGATGTTTGCTATTTGTAGCACGATGCTGTAGCATGCATCGACACCCTTCAGCTGATGGCAAGAACTCCATTGCTTGGATGTGCCACAGTATTTATCTACCCGTCTGTTGATAGCTATTCACTGGTTCCACTTCAGAAGTATGAATATGCATGAATCCTTTCTGTGAGAACATGGCTGTATCTCCCAGGTGCAAATCTAGAAGAGGAATTATTTAAATGTTCAAGAAGCGCTGGGCCAGAGCTTCCAGGGACTAAGCCACTACCCAAAGACTATACATGGACTGACCCTGGGCTCCAACCTCATAGGTAGCCATGAATAGCCTAGTAAGAGCACCAGTGGAAGGGGAAGCCCTGGGTCCTGCCAAGACTGAACCCCCAGTGAATGTGATTGTTGGGGGGGAGGGTAGTAATGAGGGGAGGATGGGGAGGGGAAGCCCATATAGAAGGGGAGGGGGAGGGGTTGGGGGATGTTGGCCCAGAAACCAGGAAGGGGAATAATAACAATCGAAATGTAAATAAGAAATACTCATGTTAATAAAGATAAAAAAAAAGAAGAAGAAAAAGAAGAAGTGCTGGGCTTACTTCCAAGGCAGACACACTCTTGACATTCCCACCAGCAAGCCGTAAGGGTTCTGATCTCTCCTGTACTCACCACCACTTGTGATGGTCCACCTTGAGTTCAGCCCTCTTAGCATGAAGATGTGCCCTGGCTTTAAACTTCCCTGTGTTCATGAAAGTAGAATTGGGTGTTCTGTGAGCTCTGAGGGTGATCCTACTATATGAGCTCTGAGGGTGGTCCTACTGTGTGGGCTCTGATGGTGGTCCTACTGTATGGGCTCTGAGGATGGTCCTACTGTATGGGCTCTGAGGGAGGTCATACTGTGTGGGCTCTGAGGGTGGTCCTACTGTGTGGGCTCTGAGGGTGGTCCTACTGTGTGGGCTCTGAGGGTGGTCCTACTGTGTGGGCTCTGAGGGTGGTCCTACTATAGGCTCTGAGGATGGTCCTACTGTATGGGCTCTGAGGGAGGTCATACTGTGTGGGCTCTGGGGGGTGGTCCTACTGTGTGGGCTCTGAGGGTGGTCCTACTGTATGGGCTCTGAGGGAGGTCCTACTGTGTGGGCTCTGAGGGTGGTCCTACTGTGTGGGCTCTGAGGGAGGTCCTACTATGTGGGCTCTGAGGGTGGTCCTACTGAGGCATAGGAGATAGAAGGCCAGAATCTTACTAAGGCAAAGGAGACAGGAGGCCAGGATTCTAGTCAATGCTTTTCCACCTTTGGCATGGAACCTAGTGTCATCACATGACCTCTCAGCTTCTCTCCTCTTCACAGAGTGGACACAATGGCTCCTCTGTCTTTTCACTCAGTGTACAATGGTCTCTCAGCATCCATGGCACAGTGGTTCTAGGTCCACCCAACCCCCTCAGCTGTGCTGTTTGCTTAGTATACATCCTCCCACATACGTCCCATCATCTCTGGATTGTGTGTGCTCCCTAACACAGCTATGGAGAAGTTGTCATCTTGTCCTGTCTAGGGAATGGGGATAAGAAGAAAGCCTGCATGTGTTTAGTAGACAAACAATTTTTTTCTGAGTATTTAAGTCCATGGTTGGGGAATCTATGGATCTTGAGGGATGGTTCAAATTGAGGAGACAGCAAGCCACACAATGGGGTCAGAGATCCAGTGAGATGGTGAATGAATTAGTTGTAACAGCCCAAGTCAGGGAGTTTGCAGGTCCCTTTCAGCTCTGGGCTGAGAGGAAGATGTATGGCTGCCCTCTTGTCTACAGTGCAACCCCAGGGAAGCAGGGTGCAAGCTCTTCTTGTACACATCTCTGGCTGGTTTTTTTTTTCCAGATGCAGCCTCCAAGCATGCTGTCATGGGCTTCTTCGACTGCCTCAGAGCTGAGGTTGAGGAATACGATGTTGTGGTCAGCACCGTGAGCCCAACTTTCATCCGTTCCTACCAGGCTTATCCTGAGCAAAGAAACTGGGGGTCATCCATTTGTAAATGTAAGCGTTCAGAGGAGACCCTGAGTCTGGGAGTGAAGAAACTAAATCTTTAGGTCTGAGGTATCAGGTGGGCAGCAGCCCGAAGCTGCAGCCGGAAGACCTTGGCAGGGCTAAGATAGACCCTCATCGTGCTCAACAGCTTTCCCCAGACTTAACAACCAGCACGGGGTCTTCAAGAACCACCCCTGCTCCCTTTCTGAAGGAGCAGCTCCAAATGGAGCTTCTCCGGGCAGGACAGCCTATACCTCAATTCAGAGGCAGGCCCTTCACGGAGCTGGCCCCTTTCCCCTTTAGAAAACCGAGAAGGAGTTATAGCCCACAGAAAATGCTAATTGTTCTAGAATACTCTAATGAAAGAGGCTGCTCCTTACCCAAAGCTTGAGGTCAGCATTCAGACACCAACATGAACTGGGCTGGAGGACAGAGCAAGGAATGTCAGAGGCCCTGGGCATGCGCAGCTCCACCAGCACAAAAGACAGTCGTTCCTTTGCTTTCTTATTGCCCTACCTCGTCCCGGTCCCGGTTCGTAGGTACGAAGAAGAAAAGGAGGCAGCAGACCAAGGAGGCAGCAGACCAAGCAGCAATGGTTGGAGGGTGAAGTGTTACCCCCAAGGGTTGAGACCAGAGTTTGGCAGAGTGTAGGCACACCATGATGCTCAAGATGCATGCAAGCATCTTTGTAGTCAGGGGATTTGAACACCACCATGGCCGACCTGGCTTGTGCTTCCAGTCTTTTGCAGAAAGCTGACCTATGGCGTGCACCCGGTGGAGGTGGCTGAGGAAGTGATGCGCACAGTGCGGAGGAAGAAGCAAGAGGTGTTCATGGCCAACCCTGTCCCCAAGGCTGCCGTGTTTATCCGCACCTTCTTCCCTGAGTTATTCTTCGCTGTTGTGGCCTGTGGAGTGAAGGAGAAGCTCAGTGTCCCAGAAGAGGGTTGACCTTGTTGTCAAAGGAGTCACTGAAGGGGAATAAAGGCTTTCCTTGAGAATGCTGGCTCATCTGTTCTGTCCCTCCAGTGAGGTCCCTTACAGTCACAGGCCCTAACCTGCTAGATCCCCTGCTCAGGGCTCTTACCCTCCTACTGAGAGTGGAGGAGCCATCCCGGAGCTGAATTGGGACCGGAGAGGGAGCATGCTTCCAGAAGCTTCTCCGATTTATGGGATGACAACTAATCAAAAGTGCATCAACTTTTGTCTCCCTCAGGATGCAACTTGTTGCTCTGGGGTGGCACTCTGCCGCCATGTCGGGGTGGAGCATCTCACTAGCATAGTAAATGAAAGCCTCCAACCTTTATATCGATACACAGAATGAAGCAAATAAATGAAATGTTAACAAAGGGAGTGGGGAAACCAGACATGCTTGCAATGAGAGAAATGACCAGCAGGTGGCACTGTTGCTCCAAAACACATTACAAACACCATCCTAGAAATCCCACAAAGCAGTAAGATTGCATGCATAATATAATCTAAAGAAAGATCCCATGAAGTTCCCTCTGCCTCGGTTCCCTGGAAAGATTTGCATTACATGTCACAAATGGGAAAATTAAGAGTATCCATGCTCTGCCTGTTGCTGCTGCTGCTGCTGGGGGTGGGGGGCTGGGGGGATGACCTGGAGGGACATAGCCCCAAGGACACAGAATGACTGCATGGTATAAAGGACCTAGGTAGCAGCGGCTGTCCCAGACCACAGACTGGTTATTCCAAGACACACGGAAGAGATTGAAACAGCTCTCAACTCCATGCTGTGAAAAAGGTGATTTCTTGTATTTGCTTCCTGCCCCAAGTCTGCAACAATGTTTAAAAGTGGATTAAGTAGAATAGCATAGAGAAACAGGTAAATCGGTCACAGTTTCCAGCCACTTTTAGCACATGTGCCCTTCAATGGAAAGATTAGAACCCTCACTGACAGCTCTACTCAGACCCTCGGGTTCCTGCTCCAGGACGTGGCAGTGAGGGGACCACACATAAATTCATGATGGCTGAGCTCGAAAATCGCTGTTTGCCTTACCAGATCCTTTGCTGGCTGCATCTCAGTGTCCCCAGGAGTGTGAAGATGGCAGCAGTGGGCTCCCCTGGCTTGACTATTGATGGGGCTCTGCCTCTGGAGATTGCCTGACAGGAGAAAATGAGGCCAGCTCTTAACTTCCTAGGACTTCCACCAGGATGCTGTGGTTGCCTGGACAGATGGGGAGCAGATGCACCCTTAGGCTAAGCTACAACTAGACAACTCCTTCCCTTATCCCTGGAGTTCATGGAGGTTAACGAATCTTGCTGCTGTTAACAGGGTGGTGGGGGGTGGGGGGTAAAGGGGGCGTTCATAACCCTTTGCTGGTTTTTGTTAACTCTAACTACACTGCTTGACTAGTTTCTGCATTCTAATTTCCTAGGTTACCTGATAACCTCAGAAACAGATCTCTGGTAATATATGTGAGGGTGTCTCTAGAGAATCTAGGGAAGACGCACCCTGAAATATGAATGGCACCATTCCACGGGCTGGGGTCCCAGACAGGGAGAGTGAGCAGAGCACCAGCATTCTCTCTCTGTCCTTACAACAAGGTTAGCCAGATCTGCATAGGAGGGACTCCCAGGACCTCAGTGCCACAAACCAGCAATGTGAAGGCTGCTCACGGCCAGCTCTGCTGTGGGCTGCAGTCAGGATGGTCTTCTCTAACTTAGGATCCCTCACAGGAGTGAATCAAAGGTCATTGAAGATATGCCATGAGCCAATCTGAGTGGACCTTGGGACAGCCTGGTTGTCCTTGGTTTCTTATAGTCACTGTCATTCTGCATGCCGGGGTGACTGTGTGAATGCTTAGGAAGTCAATCATGACTTGGGCAAAGGGAGGGGCATCACAGGCAGTAAGAACCCAACTTAGATATTTATTTCTCCCAAATAAGTCAAAATTTTATTTTAAGCATTTAGATTTAGGGTACCAAATGTCCCTCTACCTCACTATCACCCAGGGGATATATTTCATTGTCACCCTCTTCACAGTGTTGGAATAAGAGACCAGCAGTGGCACCAGGGCTATCTCCTATCTGCTTAGAAGCGGGGTTGGTGAAATGGTCAGGTATCTTATGGCTAATGACCTAAGCTGGGCCACACGCCATCTGTAGGCCAGGAGTTAGGGGACAGCACTGAACAGTGTAGCATCCTTTCCCAGAGCAAACCGTCTCCTACGCAGCCACACTCTCAGTTTCAGCGATGGCAGACGGTTCACATGCATGCCAAGAACATTCAAACTCACTTCACCAGCCGCTACCTTTGCTGTGCCTGGACTTCCTCTAAAGCCTGTGTTGTGTCCCTTCAGCCTTCGAGGTGCAGCCAGAATTGCAGCAGAGGCCATGTGCCTGGAGGAATCCCTCCAACAGGGGGCTGGATCGGTAGGCAGTGCCCCACACTCTTATGCTTTGAAGACACATGCCCTATGGTTTCTCATAGGGTCTGTAACTAAGATGCTTTTCCAAAAGAATGGGATAGTGTTTGCCTTCCAGACAGGGCAACCCTCTTTTATACATGTGTTGTTCCCAAGGGGAGTTAAGGAACGAGCACATAGGGAACATTTAAGACTCATTTCCTGCCCAACTTGAATCTCCATCACCTCATGCAACGTTCCCAGCAAGTCTCCAAAATACATATTGGTTCTATTGTTACAAATAACACACACACACACACATATATACACATACACACACATACATACATACACATACACACACATACACACACACATATACACACACACATACACACACATATATACACTTATACACAACACACACATACACACATATACACACTTAAACACAACACACACATACACACATATACACACTTAAACACAACACACACATACACACATATACACACTTAAACACAACACACACATACACACATACACACACATACACACATATACACACTTAAACACAACACACACATACACACATACACACACATACACACACATACACACACATACACATACACGCACACACATACATAATACATAAAAATACACATTACATATACATTACATTTACATATATATCATATACATACACATCATATATACATGTATACATCATCAAGGAGGTAGGTAGTTTAGGCAAAGTTGTGTAGCTGGTCAATTAAAAATCCTGGTGAATGGAGATGACCAGATGGATTATTCAAGGACTAACAGCAATAACCTGTGTTAGCAGTGGGTAAGGCTTCTAGTTGCAGTACTAATCAGACGTCCTTCTCCTAGTGGGTCAACAATGGTACTTGGGAAGCTGTGGGGTGCAAAGATAAGGACTGTCCCTTAGGAAGCTAAGGCCGGGAGTCTCGTCTTGACTAGACAGTGATCTGTAGACATAAAAAGGACTTTCTAAAAGCTATCTTTTTACTTTTAAAAGTCATTTTATTTTGTGTGTCTGGGTGTTTTGCCTACATATGTCTGCACACCATGAGTATCTCAGTGTCCACAGAGACCAGAAAAGACATTGGAGCCCCTGAAGCTGGAGTTATAGACAATTTTGAGCCACCATGTGGGTGCTAGAGTCATGCCAGTGACCTCTGGAAGGGCAGCCATCTCTCCAGATAAGAGAGAGCATCCGAGCGCAGTTGAGGCCCTCACGCATGTCAACTGCATTTCCATCCCACATCTCCAGTACCCACCTTTCTGCCTGGGACTCTTCTCTAAACCAAGGAAGTTCTTTCTGCCACTGCACATATAGTCCAAAACGGTGAGTGTTCCTGTCCCTGGGAGAGAAGCCAGGAATCTGTGGGCAGGGCCTCAACCTCAGAGGCATGTTCTATACGGAGTCTGGAACAAGTTTGAGCACGAGAGCTCCTGATTGGCTTTTTTCCTGCTCCTTTCCCACTCTCGTTCCTGTTTGCTTCAGACCATCATCCCAAGACCTGCCATTCCTGGTCCTTGTCCCAGGCTCTGTATTCAAGGAAACCTCAACTAAGACTAAAAGTGCATTGGAAGGCAGCACCATCAAAGGTGGGCCAATAAAGATATTGAGGATTAATAGCAGAAATTTGGCTCAAAGTCACTCATGGGAAAAAATGGAAATTTACTGAAAAAGAGAGAGATACCTGTTCTTTAAAACATCACAAAGATCTGGGATTCTTGGACCAGAATATTTCCTCGAGGCTTTCTGTTCTTTTTCTCTTTCACACTGTCCCTGTGGTCTCTTGGTCACTGCCTTCCTCTGTGTTTTCAGAGATTTATTTTGTCACGTGGTTTCAGAAAGTTCGGGACACTGTGGTAGCGGGACTGTGTGGTGGTGGTGGGGTGCTAATTCGTGTCACTTCAAATGAGGGTGGGGTGGGCAACCATCCATTACTTTCAAATGGCCATCCCTAATGGCCTACTTCTTCTAGCTAGACTCCGTCTTCTAGAATTCTCATACTCTCTGAAAACAGCGCAACCAGCTGGGATCAAGACTTGAAGCACATTGAAAGACCCCAGCTTAGCAGCAGTAACGCCATTTTGCAAGGCTGTACTTAAGATGACTGGTTCAGGGAAAGGTTAGAACACTGAGTACACAGCGGCTGCCAAGTAAGATGTGTTTGGTTGAAGGCCTGGCAACAGGACGACTTCGGTTGAGCACCTGACAATGAAAAAAAGCCCCGGGAGAGGTCCCACACCCTGGTGGGGGGCCGAGTCAGCCGTTATGTTCCAAGAAGGTAGCTAAGAAACTTGCCCCCGGGCTGAACCCTTGGGGGGCCGAGTCAGTCGTTATGTTTCAGGAAGGTAGCTAGGAAACTTGCCCCCGGGCTAAACCCTTGCCATATTAGAATCCACCAATTATATCCCTGTAACCATGCATCTGCTTCTGTATGCTTGCTTCTGCTCCCCAAAATCCTATAAAAGCCCATCCTTGGTTCCGTGGGGTGCGCCAGTCCCCCGAGTGACTGAAGCGCCCGCAGGTGCCTGTGCCTGTGTATCCCGACAATAAACCAAATCCTCTTGCTGATTACATCCTGTGGTGTCTCGGTCTGGTCTTTGGAGTTGGAGGGTCTCCATCCCGAGGGAAAGTTCTCCCTGAGAGCTTTTCATTTGGTGCATTGGCCGGGAAAGGAGATCCTCCACCCAGGGACCACCGACCACCCACTGGGAGGTAAGCCGGCCGACGTCTGTCTGTCTGTCTAATTTTGTCTCGTTCTACCTTATTCTGTCTGTTCTGTGAGCGCTCAGCCAGGTCTGTTCTGTGAGCGCTCAGCCAGGTCTGTTCTGTGGGCGCTCAGCCAAGTCTGTTCTGTGAGCGCTCAGCCAGGTTCTGTGAGCACTCAGCCAGGTCTGTTCTGTGAGTGCTCAGCCAGGTTGTTTGGAATTTGGGCGGGACGAAGAAGGAGCTGACGAGCTCGGACTTCTCGCCCCGCAGCCCTGGAAGACGTTCCAAGGGTGCTAGGGGCCCGACTTTTCGGGCCCCAATCTGGGAGAGGAGAAAGATCCGGACTAACGGCACCTCTGTCTGTATTTTTGGCTTTCAGAGGGCCCCGGACCTTTGCCACCTCTATCTGAGAAAGATCCGGACTAACGGCACTCTGTCTGTATTTTTGGCTTTCAGAGGGCCCCGGACTTTTGCCACCTCTATCTGACTTTTTGCTTTCAGTTTGGTACCAAAGCCGTGCAGCACGCCTGTCTGTTGTTTGTTTGACTGTTGGTGTTGTTTGTTTTCTCTGTGTTCTAATCTTCCTTAGAACTAACATGGGACAGTCCCTAACAACGCCCCTAAGTCTCACTCTTGATCATTGGAAAGACGTCCACGACCGGGCACACAACCAGTCCGTCGAGGTTAAAAAAGGAAAATGGCAGACTCTCTGCACATCCGAGTGGCCCACCTTCGGAGCCGGATGGCCAGTGAATGGCACATTTAATAAGATCATTATTTTACAGGTTAAAGATCGGGTCGTCCACGGACATCCTGACCAGGTTCCTTATATTATCACTTGGGAGAGTCTTGCCTTATACCCCCCCCCCTTGGGCGGAACCCTTCGTGGACCCGAATTGGCCTCCCCTCAACCCCCAGCTTGTCCCCTCGGCCCCGCCCGGTTTGCTGGCCCCGTCTTCCTCTCTCTACCCCACTCTAATTAAATCAGAGCCTTCTAAGAAACCTGTCCTCCCGGCAGACTCAAACTCCCCTCTCATAGATCTTCTCTCTGACAGGCCCGGCTGAAACGGAGGAGGCAGAGCCGCCGGCCAGATCAGTTGCCGGGGCCACAGTCTGATAAGGGTTTCTCCCCTGTCGCAGGGAGATTGCGCAATAAGCGCGAGGTGATGCCAGATTCAACCTCCCAGGCTTTCCCACTTAGACAGGGAACCGGTGGCCAGACCCAATACTGGCCGTTTTCAACAGCTGACATTTACAATTAGAAACAACACAACCCTTCTTTCTCCAAAGATCCGATGGCACTCACCGACCTAATAGAATCTGTTTTACTTACCCACCAGCCTATTAAGGATGACTGCCAACAGCTCTTACAGGCCCTCTTAACCTCAGAAAAAAAAAAAAAACAAAGAGTGTTCCTAGAGGCCAGAAAGCATGTTCTGGGAGATGATGGGCGTCCCACCCAGCTGCCTGAGGAAATTGATGCTGCATTCCCACTTAAGAGACCAAACTGGGATTTTAATACAGCTGAAGGTAAGGGACACCTACGCCTTTATCGCCAGTTGCTTCTAGCGGGTCTCCGAGGGGCTATACGACGCCCTACTAATTTGGCTCAGGTAAAACAGGTATTACAGGAAGAAGGGAAACTCCCTCCGCCTTTCTAGAGAGACTTAAGGAGGCCTACCGTATGTACACTCCCTATGACCCAGATGACCCAGGACAAATGACGAGTGTCTCTATGTCCTTCATCTGGCAGGCTGCTCCAGATATCAGGACTAAGTTACAGAGGTTAGAAAATTTACAGGGCTATACATTACAGGATTTACTTAAAGAAGCTGAAAAGATTTTTAATAAGAGAGAGAATTGAGTCGAATCTTGGCCGCCGTAGTTCAGGGCCAAGAAAGGAAGGGAGATAGGGGGGAGCTCGAAAGGGGCTGAAGCTGGATAAAGATCAATGTGCCTATTACAAAGAAAAAGGACACTGGGCCAGAGAGTGCCCCAAGAAGCCTGGCGGACCCCGAAAGCCTCGACCACAAACCTCCCTCTTGGCTCTAGATAAAGATTAGGGAGGTCAGGGCCAGGAGCCCCACCCCTGAGCCCAGGGTAACGCTTAAAGTTGGGGGCAGCCGGTTGCTTTCCTGATAGACACAGGAGCCCAGCATTTAGTCCTCACTCAAGCTTCAGGACAACTCAGCGACCGGACGGCCTGGGTACAAGGAGCTACTGGTGAGAAACAATACCGATGGACTACGGACCGCCGGGTTCAGCTGGCTACCGGTAAGGTGACCCATTCCTTCTTACATGTTCCGGACTGCCCGTACCCTCTGCTGGGCCGTGACCTGCTCACCAAACTAAAAACACAAATTAGGAAGGAGGGGCCCAAATAACTGGCCCCCACGGAACTCCCCTTCAAGTTCTAACCCTACAACTAGAGGATGAATATAGACTATATGAACCGGGACAGGACAAGCCACAATCCCTAGAAATAGACACTTGGGTCACGAATTTTCCACTGGCTTGGGCAGAGACTGGTGGGATGGGGTTGGCGCTCCAACAGCCCCCCTTAATTACACAGTTAAAGGCCACTACAACTCCAGTCTCCATAAAACAATACCCCCTGTCACATGAAGCTTATCAAGGTATAAGGCCTCACATTACGAGGCTTCTAGATCAAGGCATCCTAATCCCCTGCCGGTCGCCTTGGAATACGCCTCTTCTGCCTGTAAGAAACCTGGCACTGGAGATTATAGGCCAGTACAAGACTTGAGAAAGGTCAACAAGAGGATAGAAGATATTCATCTGACTGTTCCAAACCCTTACAATTTGCTCAGTAACTGTTCATCGATGAGAAACAGGGGTATGCTAAAGGGGTCCTAACACAAAGGTTGGGACCCTGAAAACGCCCTGTGGCCTACCTGTCTAAGAAATTGGACCCTGTGGCCTCCGGCTGGCCACCGCGCCTAAAGATGGTGGCTGCTATTGCTGTCCTGATCAAGGATGCTAGAAAATTGACTTTGGGACAGCCACTCACCATCCTAGCACCCCACGCAGTGGAGGCCTTGGTAAAACAGCCCCCAGACCGCTGGCTCTCTAATTCCCACATGACCCACTACCAAGCCTTGTTACTGGATGCAGAACGGGTTCAGTTTGGGCCCGTAGTCGCCCTCAATCCTGCCACCTTGCTTCCCCTACCAGAGGAGGCAGAACAGCATGACTGCCTACAAATCCTCACAGAAGTACATGGAACCAGGCCGGACCTATCGGACCAGCCTCTTCAGAATGCTGACCACACATGGTACACAGATGGCAGCAGCTTCTTGGCAGAGGGAGAGCGAAAGGCTGGAGCTGCGGTCACTACGGAGGACAAAGTAATTTGGGCAAAAGCCCTGCCTGCTGGTACCTCCGCACAACGGGCTGAACTCATCGCCTTGACTCAGGCGCTCAAGATGACAAAAGGTAAGAGGCTAAATATATATACAGACAGCCGCTATGCCTTTGCCACGGCACACATCCACGGGGAGATCTACCGGAGGCGGGGGCTGCTCACATCTAAAGATAAAGATATTAAAAATAAGGCTAAAATTCTGGCCCTCTTAGAAGCCCTATTCTTGCCCAAAAGACTGAGTATTATACATTGTCCAGGACACCAAAAAGGGCACAACCCAGAGGCACGAAGAAACCGGCTGGCCGATGCCACGGCGCGAGAAGCGGCCATGAGCAAACAAATCTTGCCCTTAAATAGCCCAGACCAACCCACGCCCCCACCAGTGGGACAAACCAGTTGAGTTTATGCCCATGAGGACATAGAGCTCCTAAAAAATGGGGGCCATCTACCACCCTCAACTAAAACAGTGGGTCTACAAAGGACTTTTGAATTGATCTCCTTTTTACATAAGAAGATAAAAACCTTACTAGATCGAGAAGAGATAAATCTGTTTTTTTTTAATTGGGACAAAGCGATACAAAAGGTGACTGAGAGTTACAAAGCGTGTGCTCAGTTTAACCTGGGAAGGACCATGATTGGACAAGGAGTTCGTCCTAGGGGACACCGTCCCGACATCCATTGGGAAATTGATTTTACTGAAATTAAACCAGGTATATATGGATACAAGTATCTCCTAGTGTTTGTAGACACCTTCTCAGGATGGGTCGAAGCCTTCCCCACAAAGCACGAGACTGCAAAAATGGTCACCAAGAAGCTCCTCGAGGAAATCTTTCCCAGGTATGGCATGCCTCAAGCGTTGGGGTCGGACAACGGGCCCGCTTTCGTCTCCCACGTAAGTCAGTTGGTGGCCAAATTGCTGGGGATTGATTGGAAATTACATTGTGCCTATAGACCCCAGAGTTCAGGTCAGGTAAAACGCATGAATAGAACAATTAAGGAGACTTTATCCAAACTTACGCTTGCAACTGGCTCAAAGGATTGGGTGACCCTCCTTCCCCTAGTTCTCTATCGGGCCCGGAATACCCCGGGCCCCCATGGTCTAACTCCTTTTGAAATAATATATGGAACACCACCCCCATTTGTCCATTTCTTTGATTCAAACATTGCTGATTTTGCTGACAGCCCTTCTCTGAGGGCCCATTTACAGGCCCTACAGATTGTGCAGAGAGACGTCTGGAGACCTTTGGCCGCTGCTTACCAGGACAAGCTTGAGCATCAGGTGGTGCCACACCCGTTCCAGATTGGAGACACCGTGTGGGTGCACAGACACCAGACCAAGAATCTCGAGCCACGGTGAAAAGGACCCTACACCGTCCTCCTGACTACCCCGACCGCCCTAAAGGTAGACGGAGTCTCGGCTTAGATCCACACACCACACGTCAAGGCAGTCCGGTCTGAGGAATTGACTAATCACAACACTACACCCCAGACATGGAGAGTTCAACACACTCCAAACCCCTTAAAGTTAAAACTCCTACGTGGCTCCTCCTAGTCCTTTTGTGGCCTAGAGTCAGTGGGGGAATAAGCCCCCACCAGACAGAAATTTCTTGACCAAGTCGAGTGAAAGATTTCACTCAAAGTTAACAAAAAAAAATGGGGGAATGAAAGACCCCAGCTTAGCAGCAGTAACGCCATTTTGCAAGGCTGTACTTAAGATGACTGGTTCAGGGAAAGGTTAGAACACTGAGTACACAGCGGCTGCCAAGTAAGATGTGTTTGGTTGAAGGCCTGGCAACAGGACGACTTCGGTTGAGCACCTGACAATGAAAAAAAGCCCCGGGAGAGGTCCCACACCCTGGTGGGGGGCCGAGTCAGCCGTTATGTTCCAAGAAGGTAGCTAAGAAACTTGCCCCCGGGCTGAACCCTTGGGGGGCCGAGTCAGTCGTTATGTTTCAGGAAGGTAGCTAGGAAACTTGCCCCCGGGCTAAACCCTTGCCATATTAGAATCCACCAATTATATCCCTGTAACCATGCATCTGCTTCTGTATGCTTGCTTCTGCTCCCCAAAATCCTATAAAAGCCCATCCTTGGTTCCGTGGGGTGCGCCAGTCCCCCGAGTGACTGAAGCGCCCGCAGGTGCCTGTGCCTGTGTATCCCGACAATAAACCAAATCCTCTTGCTGATTACATCCTGTGGTGTCTCGGTCTGGTCTTTAGAGTTAGAGGGTCTCCATCCCGAGGGAAAGTTCTCCCTGAGAGCTTTTCAACATGAGCCTGCGAGGGGCATTTTACACTCAAGTCATACCTCCGTTCCCTCAGCACTTGCTCTGGCTTGCACACAGCCTTGCCTGGCTGAGCTAAGTCTGGTACTAAACCACTGGGACCCACCGCTTGACTCTGCAGAGAAGGCCAGCTCAGCTCTCAGAAGCCCCCTTCTAACAAATGTCTGGGTCTACCCCGATTCCATCAACTCTGTCTTCTTCCAGTTGCGTATGAAATTACTAAGAGAGGGGTGTGGGTAAGAAGACAAAACAGAGAGGGGGCAGGTATATGCTTCTGAAACACTCATGTAGGTAATGTGTAAGAACCAATCAGAATGGCATCAGGTAAAAATGAATCAGGAGATGAGCCCAGATGGTTGATAGTGACAGTCGGGGGGGGGGGGCATTCGGGGCAGACAGATGGATGTGGTACAGGGTATCCACCATAACTAGCAAGACTTAATGACTAGTTAGAAGTAACAGGAGGGGAGAGATGGAGGTTACGAATGGCTGTGAGGCATCACTAGGCTTAGGAGAGAGATGCTGGAGGGAACTGAACTAGGAGTGGGCTGTCAGTGTTCTCTGCTCCCCTGGTCACTCTCGGGTAACACTTTTGTTCTGTGTGGTGAAGCATAGCTGTTTATGAAGGATTAACTTCTGGAGCTGAGGTGATCGCAACCCAAATTTCTATAATCACCTACGATGCAAGGTGTTAGCGGACAGCAAGGAGGAGAGACGATAATTTAGGGGAAACAGAGATGGTGCCAGGAGGTGATGGCAGGAACCTTTAATCCCAGCACTTGGGAGGCAGAGGTGAGCAGATCTCTGTGAGTTCAAGGCCAGCCTGGTCTACAGAGTGAGTTTCAGCACAGCCAGGGCTATGTAGTGAGACTCTGTCTCAAAAAAACAGAAAACAAAACGAAATAAATAAAAAACACAAACAAAAAGCAGTAACAACAAAAGAAAACAGAAAATCGTGTCTAGTTTCGATATAGGACAAATTAATGACCATAAATTCATATAAGTTGCCCTAAATTAAAAATTTTAAATTTAAATAGCACAAATTTAGAGTATTTAAAATTCAGAAGTACACCAGGCAGTGGGGGCACACGCCTTTAATCCACTCAGGAGGCAGTGGTAGGTGGATCTCTGTGAGTTTGAGGACAGCCTGGTTGGTCCACAGGGTGAGTTCCAGGACAGATGAAGCTACACAAAGAAACCCCAGCTCAAAAAAAATGACAATAGTATTAATAATGATGATGATGATGATGATGATGATGATGATGATGATGATGATAATCAGAAGTAAGCAAATTGAATGAACGTACTACTTAAGAAGAACCATGTACAAGATGAAGCCCTAAGGAAAAGCAGGTGTGGGTTACACAGCAATCAGAGTGGATCAGGGTGGAGAGGTATGGTGGCCCCAGAGGTGCTGGCAAGGTTGGTATTTCTTAAGCTTAGCAATGGGATCATGAGTGAAGTTGACTCATGCCTTCCAGCCATTTGTGTGTATGACTTACACTTCTATGTTTACCAACTATTTTATTAAGATTTATAAATTGAAAGATGGTGACAGTTCTCCTTAAGTTTATAAATAAGTTTCCGGACACACATTCTCAGCCTACAGCAGCTGCACTAAGGGGACAGACCTGGGAGCCCTTCGATGGGCTGGAATCTAAGAGAAGAGTCACCAAGAGGGCAACAGCAATGAATTAGAGGTTAAGACCTGTTCTTCCAGAGGACCTAGGTTCAACTCCCAGCACCCACATATTAGCCCCTAAGTGTCTATAACGCTACTCCTAAGGGATCCAACCCTTTCTCTGGCTTCTGTGCGCAGCAGGCTCACCCGTGGTGCACATATATACATACTGGGGAAACAATCATATGTGTAAAACAAAATAAAAATAATTTTTCAAAAATCATCTTGAGCCCGAAGTCTCTGATTCTTGCCCTCAGTTTGGAAGGTCTATGTGGCAGAGGTCAGAACTGCAAAGAGCTGTTTCTCCACAACGGAGGGGATGTTGAGAGGGATGGGGACAAAGCTAGCACTTATTTCTGGCATTGTCTGGAGGATAAATGGAATGCTTTTGTGCAGATGGTGATATGGAGGGGGGCTCTCAGAGGGCAAGGGCTCGGCCTCCAGGCCTTCTTATCTGTCATTCCTCTGCGTAAGTGGGAAGTCTCTCCTGAGTGCTCCTCACAGGAGCCCTGCAGATAAGGATGAGAAGGAAGTACTCTAAGCAAATAGACCAGTGATGTCCGCAGGTGCCCTTCATTGTCCCGCTGATTTCCACCCCCACCTCTGCTATCTTGTTAAGTCAGATTCTGCTGGGAATGAATCCCAGTAGGCTAGCAAAAAGGCCTAAAGGAAAAGAGAAAGAAGTGAGCCAAAACTTGAAACATCCCAAATTTTATTAATCACATAGCCGTTTCATTTTAAATAGCACTGGGGGAGGGAGAGAGGGAGGGAGGGAGTACCAGTGATCTCAGAGGCATTCCAAAGAGCACAGCAGTCTTCAGGAGACCATCTTGATTTTACTGTTACCTTATAATCAACATCCCTGTGTCCCATTTGCTCCTTTTAACTACCAAAGTCGTTCGGTTTGTTTTCGTCTTAGTTTCAGGAGTGTTTTGTTTTGTTTGAAACTATCTCACTATGTAGCCCAGGCTGGCCTGGAACTCATGATCTTCTTGCCTTTGCCCCAGATGCTGGGATTATGGGAATGGGCTGCTCTGATCGTTATTAAAGGTTCCATATAGCAAACAATATTAAAGAGGCAATCCCAGCCACCAGGAAGTTTTTCCACTCTTTTTTCTAAGCTTTATATTACAGAAGACTGCTTCACCACATGTTTGCCTGTCTTTTTTTTTTTTTTTTTTTTTGTTCTTTTTTTTGGAGCTGGGGACCGAACCCAGGGCCTTGCGCTTCCTAGGCAAGCACTCTACCACTGAGCTAAATCCCCAACCCCCATGTTTGCCTGTCTTAAGAACACTTTTTATCATCGTCTTCCTTGTGTGCACACAAAGTCATCTACTTCTTTCTTCTGGAATAGTTGTCATGCTTAAATTTTTCCCTAAAATGTATTTTAAGGTACACATCAAAATGAAGGGAAATAACAAAGCCCCAAGTTGAAAGGTGACAGGGGCCATTCTTTATCTAATCTCGTGACTCACAGTCCCAGTCCCTAGCGCTATCTACAGTTTTTGGTAAATATTTTGATTCAAGCACACACACACACACACACACACACACACACACACACACACACACACAGAAAAGTGCACAAGTCAAAATGGAAGATGAGTGGACTTTCACAGAAGGGAAAGACCTGTAATCAGCACCCAGCCTGACGGCCCAAGCACAGAATGGGCTCATGTTTCACCAGTTCCCATTAATTACTTAGAAAATGAAATCTGCTGAAATGAAATTTGAAAGTAAAACAAAGTATAAAACGGCAAAGTGTCACTAACTCAGAGCATGAACAGCACAGCACCCACCTCAGCTCTACCCCTGCCTGCTTCCCTGACTCCCAGGTCTCACAGGTATTGGCTGACTCTCTCCGAGGGTCCTTAGGCCTTTGATCCTCATTCGTTACCGCATAGACCCAGCCCAGGTGTGCATTTTTGCACTGCATGAATGGGCTAAATGCCATTTCTAGACTAACACCTGTTTAAAAGCCAAAGTGAACCACCTCTTGTCACTAAGACAATGCTACCTTAGTGACAAGGAGACAGGAGGATAAAACAGAAGCCAGAGTCTAAAAGTGGACTCCACTCAGTGGATAATTCACTATGAGAAAGAGACCATGGAGAAAAGATGGTCTCTGTCAAAAACCTGACAAAATATTTGAACTCAATATTGGGGCAGGGTAGGGGAGAATCTCAGTCTAAAATCATGTCATACAAAATTAGGTTAAGGGGATTTGTCCTAGTTAGCTTTGTGTTGTTGTAACAAGCACCAGTACCATAAGCAACTTAGGGGGGAAAGCATTTATTCCATGTTATAGCTATTAGTCCATCATCTCAGTCAGGGCAGAACCTGGAGGCAGGCAGTGGTGCAGAGGCCATGGAGTTGTACTGCTTACTGGCTTGTTCCTCCTGGCTTGCTCTAGTTTGGTTTCTTATACAACTCAGGACTAACAGCTTAGGTCTGGTGGGAGAGCCGGGTCCACCCACATCAATCACCAATCAAGAAAATGCTCACAGGCTTGTCCATTGCCCAATCTGGTGGGGTCAATTTCTCAGCCCAGACTCCTGTTCCCAAATGACTCTAGTTTGCATCAAGTTGACAGAAAACAAAGATGAGAGAACATGTAAAAACTATAAAGTGTTAAGTTTGAAGAAAACACAGAAGAAAATTGGTGGAACCTCCTGTGATTAGACACAAGCAGAAGAAAGAGCTATATATGGTTTTGTTTCGCTGTATTTATTTATTCATTTATTTACAATAAATCAGAGTTTATCAAAGCCTAAAATATTTGCTCTATGAATAACATTTCAAGGAAATAAAATGATAATTAATTAGGCTGAGCAGAAATGTTTCTAAACACACATCCCGCAGGGTAGCAGAACATATAAGGAGCCCTCAAAACTCATTGATGGGCTGGAGATATGGTTGAGAAGTTAAGAGCACACATTGCTCTTCCACAGGACTTGAGTTTGATTCCTGGAGCTGGAGAGACATTTAGGCTGCTATGAGCTACCTAACGTGGATCTTCTGGCCTCCAGAGGCAACAGCACTCCCATGCACACACACACACACACACACACACACACACACACACACTCACTCACACACACACACTCACATACACATATATACACACACGTACACAGAGAGAGAGAGAGACAGACAGACAGACAGACAGACAGACAGACAGAGAGACAGAGACAGAGAATTAAAAATAAATCTTTAAAAATGTTTAGCAACTCAATGGTAAGACAATTAAACCAATTTAACAGGACTCAACAGCTATTTTGTCAGTACAAACAGAAGCAAATTATAGAGAAAGTTGCTTATAGTCATCGGTTACTACAGAAATGAAAATTGAAGTTATAATAAAATGTGTCACACATCTACAAGAATGTCTAGAGTAAACAATGCTGTGAAAACCAAGTGCTGACGGGGACTCAAACAACTGTAATTCTCAGATGTTATGGCAGGAAACAAGCTGACCATTGTTCTGGAAAATGGTTCACCAGCTTCAAGCAAAGGAAACCCATGACTATACCATGTGGTCTGACAAGCTCTCACACGGGATACTCACTCTAAAGAATAAAACCTCAGGTTTATAAAGCCCGTACACAAACGTTTAATGGCACTGTGGGTTAGAATTACCAGCCTAAACTTCCTTGACAGGTAAATGATTGAACCGTGGTTTATTGGCACAATGAAGTGCTGCCCAGCAACGAAAAGGAACTAGCTACTGATGCATGGCAGCGGCCTGAGTGATCCCCAAAGGCGGCACACTGAGTGCAAAAGTCAGTCTTCAAAAGTCACGACGCACTTATGTGATGACATCATCCAAAACAATGGAGAACACACAGTGAGTGCCAGAGGCTAGGGCATAGAGGAGAGAGGGAGACTATGCTGGGGGAGCAAAAGAAAGATTTAGGGTGGTGGGAGCCTCTGTATTCACCTCGTAGAGTTGATTATGCAAATCCATACACTCCATTGAAACTCTCTCACACACACACACACACACACACACACACACACACACACACACCTGTCTCTGCCTTCCTATTGCTGAGATTAAAGGTGCGTGCTACCACCTCCTGACAATAATTCTTAAAGGTAAAATAATGAATCCCAAGTCCTGGGGTACAGCTCAGTCCTCTCATGTACAGGATCTGGATTTTAATCACCCCCACTTGAGATGCTCAAGTCTGACGGGGTACATACGTAGAATGAAGGAACATGTCATTTCCTTTAAGGAATACCACTATTCACAGTCTCCTATGGAGAAGTGCCATCCCTTGAATTTTCCTCTACAACTTCCTCCCTTTCCTTTCCTGCATTGTTCATGATGAACAAGATCATTTTGAACAAAGTCACAGGACAGTAGAAATACTTTTACTTAAAACTTCTTTTCTGGGGATGAAAACATGGCTTGGTGGTTGAAGGGCTTGCTTTGCAAGCTTGGCGACTGGAGTTCAGGGTCCCAGATCCCACCTCACTGAGCACGGTGAGCCAGTCAGCCTGTAATCCCAGATGGCAGAGACGGGTTCCCAGAGCAAGCAAGAAATTGAGAATAAACCCCAGAAGCCTGACAGCGAACTTCTAACTGCTGAACTTTGCTTTGTCTTTGACTTGATGGTGACTGTGTTCTGGCCAATCCTTCTTGGAATAAGAACGTTTTTTAATTTTTATTTTAGAGGAGCCTGTGGTTTGTGAGAGAGTACCTCGGAAGGACTTTAGATATTTTAGGGAGACTTGAGCTTTGAAAGAGATTTGGGACATTCTAAAGAGATTAGACTTTTAACATGTTTGAATCTTTAAGGCTATGAAGCTTTTAAAAGTTGGGATGTTTCTTATTGTGAAATTAAAATTAGCATGCTACCTTGGGGGCAAATAAGAGAGTAAAGACTCTAGTTGAATAGATATGTGTTTGTATGTCATCGATAAGGGGGGAATCATGCTGTCTAGTTTAATTTCAATTTGTCACAAGCCTCCACAGACTGGGCTATGAGCAAGGCTCTGATGTAGTCTCTTTATTGACATGAGCAAGAGGGCCCGGTACATTGTCAACAATGCTATCCCTGGGCTGGTAGTCCTGGGTTCTATAAGGAAACAGGCTGAGCAAGCTCTGGCAAGAACACTGGTAGGCAACATCCTCCACGGCCCTTTGGATCAGTTCTTGCCTCCAGGTTCCTGCCATCAGTTTCTGTCTTTACTCCCCTCAGTGACGAGCTGTGATGGGGAAACATAAGAGAAATAAACAATGTCCCCTCCAACTTGCTTTGGCCACTGTGTTGTATTACAGTGACATAAACCCTGACTAAGACATGGGGATGATAAGCAGGTATGGTGGCCAGTTTTACATGTCAGCTTGACTAACCCATGGTATCCAGTATTTAGTCTGGGTGTTTCCATGAGTGTGAATTTTGCGTTGAATCTGTGGGTTGTAAGTAAAGTAGGTTGCCTCCCGTAAAGCGAGTAGGCCTCATCCGATCAGCTAATGGGCCAACCAGAACAAATGCTGACCTCTAACAAGAGAGTATTTATTCTTCAGAAGATGTCCTTGGACTGGCAGCAGGGTATGATGGCACAGGCCTGCAATTCCAGGACTTGAGAGATAAAGGCAGGAAGGTCGGGAGTTCAAATTCTTAACAAAATTCATGCTGTTTTAAGTACCCACTTATTTACATATGACTACTCGAATTTTAAAGGGCTGTGAAATAAATTCCATCTCTGAGTCCTCTTCCAGAATCCCACACAGCTCTCTTCTCTTCTCTTGATGGGCTCCTTCCTGTGTAGCTCTCCAGGCAGATTCAGCACACAAACATATTTATATTTAAATAACCACAGTACACCCTGTCCTGTGTCTGGCTGTCAATCAAGATTCTTTATATATATACTACCTCTTTGCTCCAAATAAAGTTACCTTGCTTCCCTTGTGAAAACACGTGAGCCTCTGCTTTAATTCCTCTGAATCATTAAAATCACATTTTTTTTTCTTTTTTTCAGAGCTGGGGACCGAACCCAGGGCCTTGTGCTTGCTAGGCAAGTGATCTACCACTGAGCTAAATCCCCAACCCCCCTCTGAATCATTCTTACCTAGAAATACTGGACCCAGGCTCCTACCTCTCGTAACGAAGGAGTCTATCTTGTTGCCCGTGTACTCACTGAGGAGGACATGGCCATTTTAGATGACGACTACTTCAGTGCCTTACGTAATGAAGCATTCAGAGTGTGCATAAATGCCCTTCATCTTCATGTCCACAGTGTAGACCACTTGAAAGTGCCAGGGTCATTAAATGTCCCTGTTTAACTGAGAATGCTTTAAATAGAGCTACACTTTTGGGCTGGCCTCTAACAACTGAAAGGGACACACACACACACACACACACACACACACACACACACACACAGATTTTCTTTGAAGATCCTTGTTACTGAGAAATTATCTGCTCCAAATATCACCCTCTATTGAGGCAAAGGCTGGTAGCCTGTGCTTCACATCCTAAGAGTGTGTGTGTGTGTGTGTGTGTGTGTGTGTGTGTGTGTGTGTGTGTGTATGATGTCAGTGGGTTAATTTGTACTTTGAGGAGAGGTTGAGAGACTGACCAGGGGCCTGGAGGAGTGGTCAATAAAGGTAGACCAGGGAATGTGGAGTGGCCCCTGCTGACTTCCTCCACACTTGGGATAAGAGCTCTTCAAAGGAGACTTGAGTTTCCTCACCTCTAAGGTCAGCGGCAGCTTGTGGCATATTCTTCACAGCTTCCTGAAACCTTCAGTCCAGGCTCCCCGCTCCTTGCCAGACTTTCCAGCAACTTAGAAGTCACTGACACCCCAGAGGCCCTCCTTCCAGCACAAGAAAGATGACTCAGGAACTGAATGGCCAGGGAGTCCTCGGTGTGTTTTTATTTAAGCTGTCTATTAGTCATAGGAGAACAAGCAGACTAAGTGTGCACTCGACGAAACCGTACATCCATATAAAATGTTGAGTGCTTTATGAATGTATATATGTTCCTGTGTATGTGTGCATGTATGTATATTGTATATGTGTGTGTGTGTGCATACAGTATTATGTGTATGTTTGTGTGTGTGCATGAGTATGTATGGTGTTCTCTTGCAAACATTGCACAAATCAAGTTACAGAAAATCTGTATTACTCCATAACGTTTGCTCACACCCAGTTCAGACCTGCTCCTCAGAAGTCAGTGTCATTTGAGGTTCTTCAGACAAATCGATATTTACTCTCAGATTTCCTGTAGGTGGATGAACAGAACGTGTCTGTTTTATGTTTCCCTCTCTCTCAGATAGATGATTTCTTTGCCAGCCATTTTGGCTGTACAGATCAGTAACTTGTATTTTTGTTCATTTCTCTTTTCCTGTATGGTATTCTGTGACAGGATCACTCTAAAGTGTTTGGACTACGGGTAGTGTCACTGATTTATTGCTATTGTTTAAATCTGAATGTCCCCAAAGACCCACGTGTGAAAATCATGATTCCCCAGTGTAATGTGGTCAGGATGTCACAGAGCCTCTGGGAGCCAGGGTCTACAGGGAGGGCCCTTAGGTTTGGGGGAGCATGTCCTCAAATGGCAGTGGGCAGAACCTAGTCCCATTCTCTCTCTTTTTGTTGCTTGGCCTATGAAGAGGTGTTGAGCAATATGGCTGATCAGTCGTTAGCTAGAACCTCTGAAATAAAATTAACCTTTCCCTTTACACGCTGGTTGCCTCAGGTAGTTTGTTACAGTGATGGGAAGCCGAGTAGCCCAGTAGCACAGCAGTCGCTGCTCTGTTTGCATTATCTTCCACTGTTAGCCTGTCCACTAAGGTCTTAACTGAGGGTACCATGTTTTGTTTCATTTTTTATATTCTCATATGACCAGCCTTTAAAGGATTACCAGTTCTCTGGTAAATTTCTACTCTTTCTTCTATTAAAAAAAATATGTGGGGTTGGGGATTTAGCTCAGTGGTAGAGTGCTTGCCTAGCAAGCTCAAGGCCCTGGGTTCGGTCCCCAGCTCCGAAAAAAAGAAAAAAAAATGTGATTTTATATACGTATATGGCACCTGTGTCTGGGTTCCCCAGGAAACCAGAAGAGGGTGTCAGAGATACTGGAACTAGAGTTACAGGCATCTACAGGTCTGTTGTGGATGCTGAGAGCCAAACTCAGGTCCTCTGGAAGAGCAGGAAGCACTCTTAATTACTGAGCCACCACCCAGTTCCTTTTTCTTCTATTTCTTGAATTAGTTATATCCATCAAGGTCCTTATCAGTTCATCCTAATACCTCAGTGGAAAGTACATTTTACACATTCATTATATGTTGCCATGTAACTTAGGATTCAAATAAAATTCAAATGTGAAGCTCTTGAGTGTCACAGAAGAACAGGGGAATTCCAAGGGATCTCTCACCTAGGTGCTCCTTTGGAGACTAAATGACTCACAGAGCTCCTTATACAAACCAGTGCACGCTGGTCAGTGTGTCTGAGAACATCCTGACAGGCCGTCCCAGGGCTCCCAGGAAGCTGTTTCCAAAGGAAATTGACTGTAGTTTTACACCAGCAGGTGATAAACCATCAAAGTCACAGTCACAGCATGCCATGACACCTGTGACTGCCATGACACCTGTGACCACCATGACACCTGTGACCACCATGACACCTGTGACCACTATGATACCTCTGACTGCCTTGACACCTGTGACTGCCTCCTCTTTGCAGTCCATGCTCTTCACCCAGTGCGTTGTAACTGCAGACTCTTGCCATTTAGCCAGGGCTTGCAGTACCATACCTTTCAGTCTGCTATGAATGTGACTCATAGATCTTGGCTTTCCAAACTGGGAGGCAGTAATAGTTAATTTGCAATGAGGGAATATTTTAAAAGGAGATTTTTGCCATGTTACTTTTGTCTTTGTTTGGTTTTTTGAGGCTGAACCTCAAGCTGGCTTCAGATTCACTATGTAGATAAAGATGGCCTTGAACTAATTCATTACCTCTTCCCAAGTCCTGGGATTAAAGCATGGGCCACCAAACACTGCTACCCTGCCACTCTCTTATTCCGAGAGTGGTGGCACATTATGTAATTCCAGCTCAGAGGAAGAAAACTGAAAAAGAAGGAATTTTATGAGTTCCGGGACACCTTGGGCCACAGTGTGAAACCTTATCTCAAAACAAACAAAAAGGGTTGGAGACATGGCTCAGGGGTTAAGAGCACTGACTGCTCTTCCAGAGGTCCTGAGTTCTATTCCCAGCAACCACATGGTGGCTCACAACCATCTGTAATGGGATCCAATGCCCTCTTCTGGTGTGTCTGAAGAGAGGGACAGTGTACACATGTATATATAATATAAATAAATTTTTTAAAGGGCCATTTCAGTTATCTGAGCTTCTTAACTGCCACCCACCTGCTTCCTCCTTAGAAAGCATATCTTTTTTTTTATCTAATCTAATAGACTACCCCTACTACTGCAACCACACATCTGTCTAATTCCTTGTTCTGGAACACAAGAACCTGGAAATCGCAGCAAGTGGCTACCAAACCTGCTCTCAGCTGACCAGGGCTTATGTATCAATGTTTCTAACCTCTCAAACTTTCTACTTGCATTTGTGCCAGAGAAAAGCCACAGCAAACTGCAGACACAGGTGGGAGGAAGGAGAGGAAAGGGGGAGGAGGGGAAGGAGGAAGAGATGAGCAGGAGGAGGAGAAAGAAGGAGAGGAGGAGGGGGATGAGGAGGAGGAGAAGGACAAGGAAGAGGAGCAGGAAGAGGTGGAGGAATGATTATTAACTTGAGGACCTGAATTTGGATTCCAGCATCCATATTAAAGCTGTGCATGGTGGCTCTACCCATGCCTGCAACCCCAGCATCATTGAGGGAAACAGGATGATTGTAGAGACTCCCTTGTTGCCAACCTAGCTAGAAAATGCCTTGAAGGCACAAGGTGAAATGTGATAGAGGAAGTCCTGACGTCCTCCTCTGGCCTCAGTATGAGTCTGGACACACAGCGAAGTCAGGTATCTATTTTACTTCTTCTTTACGAACAAATGGATACTTAGATAGTCTGGGGCCTTCATTAGTGGTATCTATGTTCCTGCCTTCTCTCCGTGTAGCTATTCTGCACAATGTTAATCACCAAAGATATGGTAAGATATGAGGCAAGGCAATACATAAGCAAGATTAATGTTTCTGATAACTACTGTTACCACTGTGGTGACCACACCAGTTACACTGTCAGGAGAACTAGTGGGAGGGACTCACTTAGTAATGTGCATAGAAGGTAAAGATCTTCTGTGCAGGAGGAAGTACGTAGTGGCAAAAGTAGATGTGCTCATGAGTAAAAGGCCCCATCCTGCATTCAGACTCTCAGAAATTTTGAAAAGGCGCATTGTAGAAATCTGCAATATTATGAGAGCCATGGGGGTTTAAGTCATTTTCAATGATACTATACTTGTATCACAGGTCAATAAAGCCTTACGAAACTGAAATTATCCTATTGTTCTATTGCTGTAATGGGGTACCACAATCGAGGATACTTATAGAAGAAAGCATTTAATTGGGGCCTTGCTTACAGTTTTAGAGGGCTAGTTAATAATCATCATGGCAGGAAGCAGACAGGCTTGGCGCTGGAGCAGTAGTTGAAAGCTTTACATCCTGATATGCAGGCAACAGAGAGAGAAAGAGAGAGAGTGTGTGTGTGTGTGGGGGGGGACAAAGACACAGAGACAGAGAGATTGGGCCTGGCATGAGCCTTTGAAACCTCAAAGCCCACTCCCAGTGACACACTTCCTCCAACAAGGCCATATTTCCTAACTGTTCCCAAAACAGTTGCACCCCTTGGTAACCAAGCATTGAAATATATGATTCTATAGGGGCCATTCTCCTATAAGCCACCAAATCCTAGCAATTCATTTTTACTTCTACTACAGTGGAGTCATGTTGCCTGTGAATTTAATTTGCATGCATACAATCATGATAAAGCAATTATCAGAGATTAGCAAATAAATATACTAAAAGAGCTAGTGGGTGAAAATAAACTATAAGAGTATCTTGTGCCTCGTCTGTGGTGGTTGCTTTTGTAAGCTTGACACAAGCCTAGAATATCTAGGAAGAGGACATTGACTGAGGACATGCCTGCATCATCAGTATCCTGTAGGCAAATCTTCGGAGTATTGTCTTAATTAATGATTGACGTGGGAGGACCCTGCCCCTTGTAGGTGGTGCCGCCCTTGGACAGGTGGACTTGGATGGTACAAGAAAGCACAGTAGGCAAGGGAGGGAGAGCAAGTTGGCAAGAAGCACTCCTCCATGGCCTCTGCTTCAGTTCCTGCCTCCTGGTTTTCTTCGATGATAATGTGTGACGAGGAAGCATGTGTAAGCAAAATAGACCCAATGATTTTAGACAGGCTGTCCATCACAGTAATGGAAACCCTGATGAAGACAGTCCTGATCACTGTTTGTAACATTAAGAACTCAAGGAGGTCATCTCAGGAAGCCAAGTTAGTAACGGTCTCTACAAAGACATCCATAGAGGAAAAGAAACAAAGCATGGCTAAAACGTCTTAATCGAAGGAGTGCTAGGAGAGCCAATATGGCAGCGTCTTCAGGTTTCTATAGTTACACGAACATGGGTACTCTGACACTGATGTGTGACTCTGACTGTCTTCCCAACATATTCCCCACACCAGATGTAACGCCACTATACAAATGCTAAAGAAACAACATCTTCCCAGGATGCGTTTATTTTCAAGGTAGACTACTCCATTGCGAACAATTACTGCATAGAGATGTAGCACAATTTCTTGATGGAGTGGGGAGACTTATTGGAAATCTTTTTGAACCAGGATGCCTGATGTCCCTTGCCCCAGCTCAGCGGCTTTCTAGAGAAAATGAACGCTAAATCTGCCTCTACCCAAATCCTTCATTTTAACGATATCTTTATGATTGGGCCATCTGACCATAAACGCTGAAGATGGTCCAGAGCCTCAGACTTCTCCCAGGAGTCGTAAGCTACATCATTGCCGTATGCTCATCCCCACGCACTGCTACTCTAAGATTTGACCAAAATGAGAGATTTGGCCTTTAAGGATCAGCATTGCTGTGTTAATGTATGCTGAAATCTGAAAAATTAAGGCCCGTCTGGCTCTCTGTTTTGAGTTTGAGACCAAGACACTGTTGAGATGAGGTCCACTGTAGACAAAAGCCACAGACGCTATGGGCAACCCACTCACTCAGCCAACACAAGCTTCCTAAGCCCCTGCTCCGCCTAGACACTTGGAGACCCCTGGATCACAGGTCACACTTCCAAAGAGACAAGCACTGAAGAGGAGCCCAGAGAGTGAAGAGTGAGTCATGGACTCCACGTCTGCAGATGCAACCAGCCATGGAGGCAGAACATTTTTTTTTGTTGTTGTTCTTTTTTTTGGAGCTGGGGACCAAACCCAGGGCCTTGCTCTTCCTAGGCAAGCGCTCTACCACTGAGCTAAATCCCCAACCCCGAGGCAGAACATATTTAAAGATAAATATTCTTGCCGTCATTCCCTGAGCAATACAGTACAAGTATTTTTTTTTAAAGATTTGCTTACTTTTGTGTGTATGGATGCTTTTGCCTGCACGTATGGATGTGTACTATGTGCATGCCTGGTGCTCAAGGAAGCCAGAGGAAGATGTCAGAGCCCCAAGAGTTGCAGACAGTTGTGAACCACCCTGTGGGTGCCGGGAACTGTACCTGGGTCCTCCGCAAGAGCTGATAACCACACAGCAATCTCTCCAGCCCCTATCACAAGTACTTACATTGTGTCGGGCACCTCAAGTGGTTGAGATGCAACTTGGGTTACTCCTCAGTCATAAGCCAGTCTTTATTCGGAGTGTGAGCATCCTGAAACTGTGGTGTGTGAGCATCCTGAAACTGTGGTACCCGATGGAGTCTGTAGAACTGGTCCCTGGTGGGTTCTGAGGGACAACTGAGCTCTGGGGAAATCAAAAGGATTCAGCCCGAGTACTCAGGAAGCACTTTTATAAGCAGTGATGTGTGATTTTTTTTCCCCCAGATTGTGAAGAAAAGTCAATGCCATGAAGGAAAGGGGGATCCAGGCACAGGAACAAAGACCAGCAAGGCAGAACCCCAAAGAAGGAGATATGGTAGAACATAGGGGCTGCCCACGGGTCCTCACACGCCTAAGAAGAAAGGCTATGAGAGGACAGGGCTACATAGAACAGAATACATGAGCTCTGTCCAGGACAGACTTGATTTATGTAGACCAGAGCAACACTCACATCGCTAGAAAATGTGATTGAATCTTAGCTATTCACATCTGGGCTAGAATGCATTTTACTGCCCTGTGCCCTTGGCTTTGAATACAGTGCTCTCTGGGACTCTGTCTAGCTAACAGAGTTTTTTGTTTTTTTGTTTTGTTTTGTTTTGTTTTTTTGAGGACTGCACATTTGAAAAAGTACATGGGTCATTCTGTTTAGGGGACGAGCTTATATTCCTTGTCTGGGTACCCTTCTCCCTTAATTAACACATTGCCTGTTCATAAAAATCAAAGACCTTTAGAAAATCAAAGACTTTTAGAAATTCCAACAGTGGCCAGCTTTGGTGTCATATGTCTACAATCCCTGCACTATGGAGACAAAAGTGATAGGATGATGAATTGGAGGACATTCCAGGTTACATAGAAAGACCCTCACACACACACACACACACACACATACACACACACACAGACACACACACACACAGACACACACACAGACACACACACATACACACAGACACACACACATACACACACAGACACACACACATACACACACACAGACACACACACAGACACAGACACACACACAGACACACACACATACACACAGACACACACACATACACACACATACACACACACATACACACACACAGACACACACACACAGACACAGACACACACACACAGACACACACACATACACACACAGACCCTCACACACACACACACACACACACCCCACAGACACACACACACACAGACACACACACACACACACACACACACACACACACACACACACACACACCAAAATGCACACAGAGATAGCTCTAACCTCACCACAGGTCACAACCGCACACTGGGGACACGGTTCTCTTGCTATTCTAGCAGTCCAGCTGTGCCGACATAAGCATAGTGCTGAGGGCCGTGACTTGTGGCTCAGAGACCCCACTCCCTCCAAGCCCCCGACGTGGGAAGAACGTACCCGAAAGAAACTAGGATTTAGGCCAACATCAAAATGCCTTTGTGAGCACTGCCTTTCAGAAGGTTTTTACAGAATTGCTAGTTAACTTCTCAAAAGTTAACTGAAAAGTGCAAGGTAGGAAACACCTGGGTTCTCTGTGGACAAAAATAAATATAGCCATTAAATGAGCCGAAAAGCTGGCAGATGGAGTGACAGGCCTCTAAAAATGGATCGTTGGTCCATTGCTCCTAAGTAGAAGAATAGAAGGTTTTTTGATTCTTTTTTTTACATCTCTAGAATCAATCCTTTGTCCTCCAGCCCCCTGTGAGCACATCTTATTAATTCTTTCTCTATGCCATTTGGACTGCATTCTCAAGGCCAAAACCGAGTCATTCCGAAGTTTGATCTTTCAGTTCTCAGATTGTTCCTGACTTGTATCCTTTGTGACCAGTGTGCCCCTTCAATAGTGATAACTGACATTTTCCAGTTAACTTATTGAAAGCACTTACCATGTGAGGGGGTTCTCTCAAGAGTTCCCCGGACGACAGAAAGAGGCACAGAGAATTTAAACAACTCGCCCAAAGATAGGCAGATAGGCGATGAGGAAGAATAGGTCTATCTGCTCCTGAGCGTGAACTCTAAATTACCCCCGATTTAAAAGCTCATAAGAATGAATAGGCCTCCAGAGAGGACCTGGTCTAGCATCGGCCAGTGAAATAGGAAAACAAAGACCAGAGAAGTAAAAAGATTTCATTGACACCATGCATCTACTTTGACACTACTCTCTGCCTGTTCATGTCCTCACTTCAAGATGCTTCCCTTAGGGCAAGAGAATAAGGGATGCCATCAAGTCAGGTGGGAAAGGCCCCTAAAGGGGCTGGAGAGATGGCTTAGAGGTTAAGAGCACACTCACTGGCTGCTCTTCCAGAGGTCCTGAGTTCAAACCCCAGCAACCACATGGTGACTCACAACCACATGGTAGCACTTAACCATGCATAATGAGATCTGGCGCCCTCCTCTGGCATAGAGGCATATACATGCAGCCATATGCTGTATACTAAATAAATAAATAAATAAATAAATAAATAAATAAATAAATGGAAGGGAGGAAAGGCCAAAAAAGCTAAGCCAGCTGGAGCCTAAGAAATCCTTCTCTCCAACCCAAAGTTTGAGCAAAAATCATTAATGAACCATATATACAATTCCAATTTGGGCCCAACCCCAAAACCAAAAAGAAGCAGCTTCGTGAGCAAACACCTGATCTTCCCAAGTGTGACTTCTAAGGGCCTGTCTACCACATACATAGGTTTATTTCTCCTTTGAGCCTGCTAAATTCCTAAGCTTTTCAAGCAAGAATTCCTACACTATAGAATATAATTCCCCCTGGTTTCCCTCTTCTGTCTTGTGAAGTCACAGAGTCTCTGTCTTTGTCCTTGGCCACGCCATCTACGTTGGTTCTGGTCCTGTTGTTGTCCACGCTGAGAGATGTAAGGGTGTGGAAATGCTCTGAACAACAACAGCTCATTGAGGGTCATCATGCCATGCCTTTGGGGGACATCCAGCGAAGGTCATATAGATAAAAATGTAACCCATACATGGAAAGGACACTGCAGAATTCAGATGTAGAGAAACAAAAATGCCTAACTCACATGGAGATTTGTACTTCTTTCCTGCCTGAGTTTAAAACTGGCATCTAGGGATCAATGCTGATCACCACCAGAATTTCTTGGGCCATTTTTGGCACACTTCACCTAGGTTAACCTAAGGAGACCCTCTTCTGCACAACTCAGGGACCAGATTTGGTAGCATGCTCAACTTACCTGTTTTAACCAGTAGTGCAGGATTACACTCTGCATCTCAAATTAGCTCAGAGTAAGATTCTAGAGACATTCTCCTTTCATGGTACATTTAGCTAGACATCCTGGGGGTAGAAGTTGAAGAACTGACATAGTTCGCAGAAACCTACCAGGAAATATGTCAAGCCTGCAAAGTTTGTCCAATTTACATCCGTGACAGCTGCTGAAGTTACTCTTTCTCATTGAAACTTTGGGAGCTGCCAGAAAGGAAGAAAAAAAGGAAAAGAGAGCTGGTGGCACAGAATGCCATTTTTTTAAAAGAAGAAACATTTTAAGATTCACCCCAAACGCGAGGAACTGGCGGTCATTAGATGGAGTTGAGTATGGTAGACTCACAAAGGCAAGCATCACATGTAGGGTCCAGGGACGGGAAATGACATGAAAGCACAGAGGGCAAGCATTAGAGATGGGCAAGCATTAGAGATGGGAAAGCATTAGAGATGGGCAAGCATTAGGGATGGGCAAGCATTAGGGACGTGAAAGTGGGGGATAAGAAAAGACAGCGGGGTGAATGTGGTCAAAGTCCACTGTATGCACGGATAGAATGCCATAATGAATTCCAAGACGCTGTACAATTAACATGCGGACATTTTAACAAAAAGAGCAGCTCTGAGGGACGAATGAGCAGCTGCTAGAGATGCTCCCACACCAGGTGGGTAAAGCAGCAGGACCTCAGGAACACAGGAGCAAGGGGGTCTCTGGTACCCCTCCGTCTTTCACACCCTTTCTCTCTTCTTATTTACCTCTTGTCTGCCACTATAGAAAGTCTGTTTACAGCCGCATGGTTTCCCACCTCATGTTCCCACTACCACAGATGAACTTGGAGTCCCTATTTTTTCCTTGAAGACTAAAAATATACTTCTGAATAATTCATGGATGAAAAAGGAAATCAAAGAGGAGTCAGATGGTATTTTGTGTGATTAAAGCACAGCCCAGTAGAATCTGTCAGATACCGAGGTAGCTCTTCAGAGACATTCGTAACAGTAAATGTCTACAACAGAGGAGCAAAGGGATTTCTGACCCTTTAGTGACTTCAGTGTCCACCTTAAGAAAAAGAAAAAAAGGGGCTGGAGAGATGGCTCAGTGGTTAAGAGCACTGACTGCTCTTCCAGAGGTCCTGAGTTCAAATCCCAGCAACCACATGGTGGCTCGCAACCATCTGTAATGGGATCTGATGCCCTCTTCTGGTGTGTCTGAAGACAGCTATATTGTACTCATAAACATAAAGAAAAAGAAAAAAAAAAGGCTAAAGAGATAGCCCCAGTGGTTAAGAGCACTTTCTGCTCTTTCGGAAACCCAAGGTTGGGTTCCCAGAATCCACATGCTGGCTTAAAAACATCTGTAACACTGGTTTCAGAGGATCCAAGGCACTCTTCAGTCTTCCACGGCAGTGTACATATGTGGTGTACATACACACATACAGGCAAACACAACACACACATAAAGATAAAAATAGATAAATCTTTACATTAAAAACCAAAAACCCGGGGCTGGGGATTTAGCTCAGTGGTAGAGCGCTTACCTAGGAAGCGCAAGGCCCTGGGTTCGGTCCCCAGCTCCGAAAAAAAAGAACCAAAAAAAAAAAAAAAAAACCAAAAAAAAAAAACAAAAAAACAAAAAAAAAAACCCAAAAAACCCAGAATGGGGGACTCTAAATCCCAGCACTCATGGGGTGAGCGGATTTCTGTGACAATGTAGCCAGAATTACACAATGGCCCCCTAACGAAAGGTCAGGGAGCAGTAATTAGTGCTAAGAAGAAGAATGGATATCATGGAGATAAAGAAACAGAGTAATGAGGACGATTGGGAAAAAAAAATACCAAGGAAAAGCACAGAAACCAAAAGCTGGCTTTGAAAAGATATATAAAACTTAGCTTTCCTCGCCAGAGATGACACAAATTCTCAATACCAGGAATGGGGGCGGGGGGTAATGTCACTGCAGGGTAAAAAGAATAACCTTAGGGCATTACTGCAGTGAACTGGGGAACTCAGACCAACCATGTAAATCTGGATACACACTGCCAAAATTCATGGAGGATGCTAGTTTACCTCAGAGACTGAGCAAAGGAAGCAAACGGTTCTCAAGAGAGGAAACGTAAATGACCAATAAAGAAGAAAGCAGGTTTGACCTCACCACTATCACATGAAAGCTGCGTGAATTTCATCTTGGCCCAGTCAGTCAGAAAGCCTCCAACAAACACTGTTGAAGATTCAGACAGAAAGAAGTCTTTCTCTACTAACCACTGAGGACAGGAAGTTGTCTAGCCAGCATGGAGGTTTCTCAAAGGATTGATAACATTATCAATTATTATTATATGGATGAGCTATACCAATCCTGGTTATGTATCTGAAGAACTCCAAATCAATACGTCACAGGTCCACGTGTACATCAGTGTTCACTGAAGCTCTATTCACAACTATTTCTCCCACTCTATGCCTCCCTTAGGTGCCTCTAGTTCTTTGTCTAGGGTGGGGACCCTGGAAGATTTGCCCCTTCTCTGTTAGCATGGTTATTGTTGCTGTCCTTGTTCAGGTTTATTGTTTAGGAAGCCATGTTAGTGACATTTTATGAGTGTGTAACTTCCCTGACATTTCTAGGAGAGGCGATCTCACAGCAGACTTTCTATCCCTTTGGCTTTTAAAACACTTTCCACACCAGGCCAGGTGGTGACGGCACACGCCTTTAATCCCAGCGCTCAGGCCTCTCTCTGAGTTTGAGGCCAGCCTGATCTACAGAATGAGTTTCAGAACAGCCAAGGCTACACAGAGAAATCCTATCTTGAAAAACAAAACCAGAAATAAACAAAAAATTTCCCATGGCTTCTGTGGTGACCCAAGCCTTGGGTGCAGGAGTTGAACTATAGATTCATCAGCAGGGCCTGGGATCCACAGCTCTGCACTTTGATGAGTTGTGGTTTCTTATAATGGTCTCTGTGGCAGACCTAAGTGACAACTGAGAACTACAATTATCTGTGGTATAAGGATATATATTCAGAACACAGGAATTGGGCTGGTTTAGTAAAGTGATGGTTGTGAGTTCTCCAAGATCCAGTTGGCACTTATGTGTGTATATGTGATACACACACACACACACACACACACACACACACACACACACATATATATATATATATATGTTGATATATATAAACAATCAAAGAAAAAGAGGCAACGAATTTGGGGAAGACTGGGGGAGAGAGATATGGGAGAGGTTAGAGGGAGAAAAGGAAAGGGGTCAAATGATATAATTATATTATAGTTTTAAATTATTGATAAAAATAATTTTAATAAAATTATTAATAAAATTATTGATAAGATAAAATGCTTAATATCAATAATGTGACATTTTCAGGAAATGGATGCAACCTGAAATAATCATATCAAGCAAATAAAGACAAATACCATGTGTTTTCTCTCATTTATGCTTCCTATATTTTATATAATATAAAAAAATCACATATATGGACATAAAAGTAGGAGTGAACAGTCTCGAGGAACACAAAGAACTAAGGAAGGAGGGAAGAAAAAAGAGAGAGTAGAGGGTACAGGGAAATCATATACTTGAATGAAAATGTTAAAGTAGGGCTGGAGAGATGGCTCAGCGGGTAAGAGCACTGACTGCTCTTCCTGAGGTCCTGAGTTCAAATCCCAGCAACCACATGATGGCTGAGACCCATCTGTAATGAGATCCGATGCCCTCTTCTGGTGTGTCTGAAGACAGCTACAGTGTACTTATATATAATAAATAAATCTTAAAAAAAAAGAAAAGAAAATGTTAAAGTAAAAATAAATTAGCTAAAATAAGTCTTCCTTTGCTCTCTTAAAAAAAAATATTGACTTTGAAGCTAAAAAGAGAATTCTCAGCCTTAATGGTATCACTGACAAATTCTATCAAACAGTTATGTATAAATAACAACAATTCTACACTACTCTTCTGGAAAACTGAAGGGAATGAAATATTTCCAAACTCATTCCATGAAGGTTCGCCGCCCTAATAACAAATCCAGATGCTTGAAAACAGAGGAGCAGACCACTAGATTTTTATGAGCTTAGCTGCAAAAGGAATATCTAAATAAAAGTTTAGAAATTTAAACCCAGCAATATAAAAAGAGAAAGTATATGATGGCCAAGTGGAATTTATTTCCGGGAATGTGAGGCTGATTCAAAATTCAAAAATACATCTTTGTAACTCATAAGCCTAAGAGGCTAAAAAGGAAGTTATGATCATCTCAAAAGATGTAGAGAAAGTATCTTCCCAAATCTAAATCCGTTTCAGTAAGAAAAAAACTCTCCCAGCAAAATAAAGCATACAAGGAGATGTCTCAACCTGATGTAGAATATCTACCAACAATATGACTAATATTGTATATTTAATGGAGCATCTTTGGGAAAGAAATCAGAGAGAGCTGTTTGCCCTTACAGGTACACAACACCATATTCGAGTTTCCAACGTAGCAAACCCAGTGCCTAAAATCAACACAAAATGACCAGGAAAGGAAAACAGGCCCAGATCGCAAGGGATACCACCTTTAGTCTCACATGACAGTTATCTACATGGAAAGTACTTGGGGAGTCACAAAAAGCTACTAAAATGTCAGCAAGGATACAAGGTAATAGACAACAATCAATTATTTTTACATAGAATTAAGTTCCAGAAACTAAAGAATTTTATCTCTTCACAGTACTCTCAAACACATAAACCTTTAAGGATGTTTGACACAAGATGTGTTAAGGTATTCGTACCAAAGAATTAAAACAAAACAAAAATGCCAGTACTTGGATACCTAGCTAAAAAGACTTAACTATGTGGAGAGATATACCATGTCAATGGATTGGAAATTCACAGGTTATTAAAAATGTTTTAATAAAAGAAGTATCGTCTAGTTTACCCATTGTCCTAAACACCTATCAGAGTTTCAAGTAAAATCCTGGGACGTTCTTGTTGTTGTTGTATAAAATAAGAAGTAGAGTTTTCTATTTTACCTGAAAATGCAAAGAACCTAAAATGACCAAAATATCTTTTAAAAGAATAAAACTGCAAAATTCGCAATGCCTGAATTCAAGATTTTTGTAAAGTGAGATGATCAAGGGACTGACATTGACTTGAAAACCAGCAGGCATGGTTTTCATCATTACATATGAGGAAGCTAACTCAAATAAATCATAGGTCTAAAATGTCTATGAGAAAAGACAGCACACATCTTTAATCCCAGCACTGAGGAGGCAGAGGCAGGAGGATCTATGAGTCTGAGGCCAGCCTTGTCTACTGAGGGAGTTCCAGGGCAGCCAGAGCTACAGAGAGAAAAATCTGTCTCAGAATAGAGAGAGAAGGGGAGAGGATACAAAAGAAGATTTTAAACTCAGACTCCCTGGGCTCTTCTCAGTTCTCCCCACCTGCTTTCTTGTCAGGTTGCACCCTGAAGGAGGGAACTAAACATTTCCTTCAAGCCTCATTTTACATTGTTGCTTCCTTAGCAATTGAGGTCAGAGCCCCTTGCAGCCTTCAGGGAAAACACGGCTGGGTGACAGGAGGCAAGTCATGTTGAGGAATATCTAGAAAAGTCCTTAAACATGGGCATTTTTTTTTTTTGAGTAGTCAGCCAAGAGGGAGAAAATGTAACTTGAGATAGGGCTGAACACACAATGTAGAGATGCATTTATTAGTAAAACTAGTTCAAAGATCAGCCTGCCATGGGTCTAACCCAGGCCCAGCTGTAGTCAAGAAGAAATGGAACCACCCCTAGGTTAGGATCAACAGGCAGCCAATCGATGCCGAGGGACAGAGCATCAGCTTCCTTCCAGGGACGAGCTTCCTACTAGATTATCTAATCCCAAGCGGTCATCCCTAAACACATGTGTATATAAGTGATCATCCCTAAACACATGTGCATACAAGTGGTCATCCCTAACAGATGTGCATACAAGTGGTCATCCCTAACAGATGTGCATACAAGTGGTCATCCCTAACAGATGTGCATACAAGTGGTCATCCCTAACAGATGTGCATACAAGTGGTCATCCCTAACAGACGTGCATACAAGTGGTCATCCCTAAACATATGTTCACATAAGCAGCACTAAATGAACTTAGCGTGCCTTCTATGTTGTAACTTCAAGCTTTTCCATCCACACCCCAGTCCTGAGTAATAACTCAGAGGTGTATTTATTTACAAATAAATGCCTAGGTGGCAAACTTGGGCTTGCCAACCCCCCCCCCCCCCATCTAGCTCATAACTTACATAACCAGTTTAAACTATTCTATGTCTGCCACAAGGCAGGTTACCTCTCCCCCTGTTTCATGCGTACCACTTCCTCAGAGTCTGTGTGGTGATTCTCCCTGTGCCTGACTAACTCCCAGAGTTCCAATTTCCCTCCCAGAACTCCCACCTTCTATTTCCTGCCTCTTGTTAATAGGCCATCGGGTTTTTATTGTCTGGTGATGCTTCCAAACAGTACACAAAAGATTCTCTCTACACTCTGTGTGTGTGTGTGGTGTGTGGTGTGGTGTGTGTGTGTGTGTGGGCGTGTGTGTGGTGTGTGTGGTGTGTGTGTGTGTGGTGTGTGGTGTGGTGTGTGTGTGTGTGTGTGTGTGTGTGTGGTGTGGTGTGTGTGTGTGTGTGTGTGTGTGTGTGGTGTGTGTGGTGTGTGTGTGTGTGGTGTGTGTGGTGTGTGTGTGTGTGTGTGTGTGTGTGGTGTGTGGTGTGTGTGTGTGTGGTGTGTGTGTGTGTGTGTGTGGTGTGTGGTGTGTGGTGTATGTGTGTGTGTGTGGTGTGTGTGTGTGGTGTGTGTGGTGTGTGTGGTGTGTGTGGTGTGTGTGTGTGTGTGTGTGTGGTGTGTGGTGTGTGGTGTGTGTGTGTGTGTGCGTGTGTGTGGTGTGTGTGGTGTGTGTGTGTGGTGTGTGTGTGGTGTGTGTGGTGTGTGTGTGTGTGGTGTGTGTGGTGTGTGTGTGTGTGTGTGTGTGTGTGTGTGGTGTGTGGTGTGTGTGTGTGTGGTGTGTGTGTGTGTGTGTGTGTGGTGTGTGGTGTGTGGTGTATGTGTGTGTGTGTGGTGTGTGTGTGTGGTGTGTGTGATGTGTGTGGTGTGTGTGGTGTGTGTGTGTGTGTGTGTGTGGTGTGTGGTGTGTGGTGTGTGTGTGTGTGTGTGCGTGTGTGTGGTGTGTGTGGTGTGTGTGTGTGGTGTGTGTGTGGTGTGTGTGTGTGGTGTGTGTGGTGTCTGTGCTGTGTGTGTTGTGTGTGTGGTATGTGTGTGTGTGTGGTATGTGTGTGTGTGTGGTATGTGTGTGTGTGTGTGGTATGTGGTGTGTGTGTGTGTGTGGTGTGTGGTATGTGTGTGTGTGTGTGGTATGTGGTGTGTGTGTGTAGTATGTGGTGTGCGTGTGTGTTGTGTGTGTGTGGTATGTGGTGTGTGTGTTGTGTGTGTTGTGTGTGTTGTGTGTGTTGTGTGTGTGTAGTATGTGGTGTGTGTGTGGTGTGTGTGTGTGTGTGTGTGTGTGTGCAGCAATAATAAGTTTGTCTTGACTTTGAGAGAAAGGAGAGAGGAAACACAGGGAAGGGAAAAAATAGAAATGGTGTTAATACAGTACTCATGTATGAAATTCTTAAAAATATATAAAATTTTTAATTAAAAAAAAAAGAAAACTGGAACTGAAAGATGCAAAGGAAAAGAATAGCACTTGGAAAGGAAGGTGTGGCTCGCACACTGCCTCACACACTCCCAGCCTTCCAACTTCACCACAATCGACAGATGCACGGGGTCAGCAACCAGCAGTTAAAGGCATTAAAAGTAGTGTGTGGCTACACTCATTCAGAAACACCGCTCTATAGGGCTGCTATTCCCATGAGGACCTGATCCTGGTGGCTACAGGAGAAGCACCAACGTGGCCAAGCAGTTGGTCATCACAGGCCAGATTACAGGCACATAGAGCTGTCCCCATGGCGGCCACAGGCAATGTGCATCAGGCTGACACTCGGGACACGGAGTCAGCAGGCAGCTTCTCTCCAAGGAACAACTTCAAATCCCCAAATATTCCCAGAGCCGGAAAAATAGAGAACTGCTTGGCATTAAGGAGTGATAACGCTTTCTTCTGACTCTGTCATCAGCTAGGATGATACTGGGTGTGGCAGCACATGCCCGTAATTCTAGCACCTGGGAGAAGGAGGCCAAAGGATTGGGAGTTCTAAGTCATCTTCGATCACAAGGTGAACTGGTTGGTGAATTGGCCAACCATTTTAAAGTTGGGCATGGCGGCACTGACCTTTTGCTCACTTATCCCAGCGCTTGGCAGGGCAGAGACAGGTGGATCCCCTGGAGTTCCAGACTAGCCTAGTCTGCAGAGCAAGTTCCAAAGCCAATTAGCTATCAACGAATAAGTAAATGACGGGCTGCAGGGAGCTATTGTATCATCCACATCTACTGCCCCCTCCCCCAGCCTTTCCCATAGAAAGTCCATTTACCTCACTCACAGGAATTCAAAGTTCTAGGAGGCCTTGTCATTCAAGTGGTCCCGGTGGAAACTAGGTCTCTCCTGAGGCTACTTCCATATCCCGAGAGGTCATTTGGTCTTAGCAAGTGGCTTCCACACTGGCTTCCCTTGGCCCAACGTCAAGTGACCCACATATTTATACCATTAATACATGAAGTTTGAAATTACCTCAGTTACATCCACTGCATTGTCTTTCCCAACTACTACAGGTTGCTTAAAGGCAGTAGCTTTTGTACTTCATGTCCTATTACACAGACAGAGCCTGAAGCAGCATTTACCATCTAGTGAGGCCTGGGGATGTTTATTGTCAATTACGGTAAGTTCAGGCGGAGGACACTGAAGCAATCCCACCGAAGACCTAAAATGAATCAAAGCAAAATTGCATTTCTGGAAGAACAAAGTCAGGACCACAGACATAGAAAACAACCTGTCACATGCCCTAGTTCTTGTCACATCTCCACTCTGTTCTCCAATTTGGTACAAAAATGGGATTTAGAGAATTTATCAAAGACTTAACCAAGTAGCAAGCCCAGGGACAAGGAGTTTTTCAGATGTCAACTTCTTGCTGGAATGAATACACAGAGACCCCCGGCCCCTGGGGTAAGCTGTTGATCTTACCCCAATGAAGAACAATTCACCATTCTGATGAGGAGAGAAGGATAGAAGCAATTATGTTACCCACGGCTGGGCTCTGGGTCAGATGTTCCCAGGTTCTGTTAGTGGCTTCTTATTCAAAGGATTGAAATAAGGGCTTACACTTGTTTGTGAAAGCAAGCAACTTAATTCCACGTGAAGCTGTAGCACAGGTTAGGTAGGGGTACACTATCGAGACTGACAGCAGTGCACAGGAGAGTCCCTCAGGGCCCTGCTTACTCCTTAAGACTTCTTTTTATGGGACGCAAGAGAAGGAGTTTGGTTGCTAAAAGGCCCAACAAGGGTGGTTCTCTGTTTGGCTTGGTAAGATTATGTCACGTTATCATTTTCCTACTGGTGCATGCCTCTTCCCATAATGCCCCTGATTTTAATCCTGTGCATTCCCAAGTCTGCACAGGTTAAGATGGCAGGAATTCTAACTTTACTTGAGGACAGTTTTGCCTTGGTGCATATGTTCTCAAGACCAGTTCAAACTGGATCAGCCTTTCCATTCCTTCCTGACAAGTTGGGAACATATCTGAAGGGAAACTGTGTAAGTTCTATTGCTGTTAGAGTAGGAGAAATTTGTCCCATTGTGCATAGATGGGTGTACACATAGTTCACTTAGGTGGGGATCTGAGGTTGTCAGGTGCATTGCTCAAAGAGCAGTCTATGTACACATAAAGGAGCTAGGCCACCAATTAAATTGGTGAGTGCTGGGCTGGAGAGATGGCTCAGCGGTTAAGAGCACCTGCTCTTCCAGAGGTCATAAGTTCAATTCCCAGCAACCACATGGTGGCTCACAACCATCTGTAAAGAGATCTGATGCCCTCTTCTGCTGTATCTGAAGACAGCTACAGTGTACTTATATATAATAAATAAATAAATAAATAAATAAATAAATAAATAAATAAATAAATAAATAAATAAAAAAAAACATTGGCGAGTGCTGCTGGTGCTGGTGCTGGTGCTGGTGCTGGTGCTGCTGCTGCTGCTGCTGCTGCTGCTGCTGCTGCTGCTGCTGCTGCTGCTGCTGCTGCTGCTGGTAGTATATGTGTGTGTGTAATCCAAACCATTTGTGCAGGTGAGCACAAATCCTGGCTCTGGTAACTTGGTAGCTGTGTGACCTTAGGTGAATTAAACTCTGTGTCTCAGTTCCCTCTTCTGTAAAGCAGAGTTAACAGTACCTACCCCCAAAGGATTGTAATGAGGGCCAGCAGGATGGCTTTGTGGGTGAAGGTGCTTGCTACCAAGGCCTGATGACATGGGTCAGGTCCCTGGGACACACATAGTGAGAGGACTGATTACTATAAGCTGTCCTCTGATTTCTACATGTGCTCTGTGGTACAAAGGTGCCATTGTGGGGACACACACACACACACACACACACACACACACACACAATGTAACTGATTTTTTTTTCTTAAAAGGATTGTGAATTAAACAGGCTAATAAAGTGCTTAAGGAACACCTTGCATTCAAAGGCTGTAAATATTGGCCTGTCTTCCTCAGAGGAAAGTAAATACATCTTGGGGAATACATTGATAATCTCTGCCAAGCCAGAAGGATCAGCCCTTCACAATTCTGCATTTCAAAAGTCTGTCAGATGATCTCCAGAAAGCTGAAGACTTGTTCCCAAGTGTTGCTAACAGGGGACTTTGCAAGTAGACAATTGTCTCTTCAACCTGTCTCAGTTCAGGAAGCCATATTAGGCTTCCTATATTTTCAGGTAATATTGGCTGTTCTCAGATTTCTGACAGGGTTGAAACTAGTTATAGTCTCATAGCGTACCCAGGCTGTTTAACTTTGAGAATACATATTTAATTGGATAGTTATCAGATTCTATACAAGCCAGCCAGCCAGCCAGGACATAACATGGATTTTAAGACTTTCTTAAGCTAGAATAGATAACTAAATGTTCTGTTTAACTGATAAAATGTTGGACTGGGTGTTAGATGTATTTTATACTTTATAAATCACAAAATGAGAATTGTGCTCAGCTTACATTTGAGAGAAGTTTTTTTTTTTTTAATTATACGGAAAGGGTGAAGTGTAGGTTGACATCTTTATGAAGGTAAAGGAAGACACAAGATAAAACGAGGCCTGCCATTGGACAAGAAGGGAGGAGGGAAGAACGTTTTAGAAGGAAAGGGAGAGGCAGAAAGGAGGAGAGAGGCAACATGGAGGCAGACGTAAATGATCCTCATCATGCATCTCTACATAGATACAGGTTGTTATGAATATTTCTTAAGGGATGGATTTCTACAGGTCAATTTATCTTATCTAGGTAGGCAGTTTATATCTTTATCATTTGGTGGTGAGTTTATTGAGCGGGTGTACTGTGGATTGAGAATTTAACATATAAGTCTGATTGTTGAGTTACAGTCTATTGAGCCTCGATTTCACTGGGTAGTTGTGAGTTTATACTTTAACTACCAGGGGGCGGCTGCTGGGAGTGTGGGCAGAGTTCATGGCAGGGAGCCGTGATAGCCCAGTCACTGCTAGACTTCTAAAGCCCGGATTTTACCAGGTAGCTGGAACCAGAGAGTTCCCAGCTAGCAGAGAGCCGCCAGAAAAGATACTAATCAGAGATAAATTATGGTTAGTTCCATAAGGCCCACCAGTGCCGGAACTAACACTAGGGCCCAGTGTGGCAAGGTGCCATACTCAATGGATCACAGACTGCCTGGGTCAGAGAGTACTGGGGGTCAGTGTGGAGCCCCTGAGATAAAGAGACCCCACAGTGCCATGCGGCCCTATGGGTGCCGACACTAATGCAGGATAAAAAGTTAACAACTTTTTTTTATTAATATTTACCGCAACACTTTCCTACCAGCTCCATCTTGCAGTCCTAGGAAAGGGATTAGACAGAGACCAGAGACAGACTTATCAAAAGATACCTACTAGAGTCCAGGTGTCACAGCCTCTTTCTAAACCCTGGAGTATTTATAAGTCTAAAGTAGATGCCCCAGTGTGTGGTACACCAGAGAGCATTGCTAACAACTGGGACCCTCTCATGATCCCAGAGTCTAGATCATTACAAGAGGGAGGCCCGGGTGCAAGCCTGAGTTACAACATGGCAAAGTGACACTGAGCTTGGCGTCAGCCAGGATAAAATGATCAGCCACATTTTCCACACTGCCCACGTATGACAATTTAAGACCTGGAAGAAACATGGGCTGCTATTAGAATGTAAACACATGGGCCTGCTAGGGAACATGGAGCCCTCAGGGCGTCAGGTGGCTGGGTCTTCTGCCTCCTTGTTAGTTCTTACAACTGTTGCTGAGATGAAAGGCAATTTGTCTTCCTCACTGGAGAAAAGAAGGAATCCCATTCTTTCTGATTTAAAGAAAGAAAAAAAAAAAAAGCTGCAGAGCCATGCACCAACCCATACTGTGGTCTGGGGGAAGACTGCATTCCTGTGGCCAGAAGTCTTGAAGAAATATCCCATGAGAAAGGAAGCTCCCTCCAGAGAAATGTTTACCTGAGAGGCTGGCTGCCAATGAGAGGGGTCTAGGCTCTGCAATGTCTGTAGGAAACCTAAGGTATTCTTAGATCAGGTCCTGAAGGGCAAGCAAATACACAGAACCACATGGGATAGCACAGGGTGAGCCAGGCAGCCTCAGACTTACAGGTGCTGGCTCCCTCCGGAGAACCAGAAAAGCCTTAGTCTCCTTCAGGAACAGCAAGTCAAAAGCTAGACATGGTGGCTCATGCCTATAATCCTTCAGAAGGCTGAGGCAGGAAGATGGCCAAGAGTACAAGACCTGTAACAGGCTACAGAGTGAGACTCTGTCTCAAAAGTATATACAAATTTAAAAACATTTTTAAATGAAGGAAAGAAAAGGATGAATAGAGGCACACATAATTTTAGTTAAGAGCTTTTTTCCCCCCTTAAGTTTCAGAAACAACACAGGCAACTGTTTTCTGACAGACAGCAACGAGCTGTGATTTTGCAACGCAACAGGAATGAAGTGAGTCGCTTTTCAAATTTCAGTAATTCAGTCCACCATTTGCTGGTTTCACAGACACAATTTTTTATTAAAATTGTGCATAGATAGATCTCATATATTTTAGAAAAACACATCTTTATTCTGGTATCAAAATAGTTATCTTTTTAAAACACCTCGAAAAGCTGTAATACAATTTTCTTGCTATATATTAAATACTCTCCTGAAACAACAATCACTTCTCTCCCATCTTTCGCCGCCACTGTCACACTCTATTTCTTTTCCCTTTTCTTTTTTTTTTTTTTGGAGCTGGGGACCGAACCCAGGGCCTTGCGCTTGCTAGGCAAGCGCCCTACCACTGAGCTAAATCCCCAACCCCCACACTCTATTTCTTATTCTTTTCGTTTCTTGGCATCTTTGACACTTATCCAAGGCAAGCACGGAAAGGAAAAGATCTTCCTTATACACCCTTTATTAAAAAAAAAAAAAATGAAAGAAGGGGGAAAGGAGGGCACAGGGGAGGAGGAAGGAGAGGAGGGAGGAAGAGGGAGGAAGGAGGAAAGGAGGAAAAACGGAATGGAGGAGGGGAGGAGGGAGGAGGAAGGGGAGGAGGGAGGAGAGGAGGGAGGAGAGGAGGGAAAGGGGAGGGGAGAAGGAGGGAGGAGGAAGGGGAGGGGAGGGGAGGAAAGAAGAAGTAGGACATGTAAGTTAGGAGCACGCAAGCTGGGAAGAGTGAGAGTATCTGACATGACACCAGAGTCTTTTTAGTAGACTATGGCAGGCCCTGGACTTAGATACACCAAATACTAATTTTAGTCTTGTAGTGATAATTTGGGCTCAGCAGCACCGTCTAGTGGCCAGGCTGTATCAAAACTCACCAATGGGAACCCAACCACTTTGACACTGGGTTATTGGAATATGATAGAGTTACAGAGACCAAACTTTTTTTTTTTTCTTTTTGGAGGCCACAAGTCAATTGGATTCTAGAAAATCTACTCTGGACACAAGCAGCCTACAGATTCTCAGTGCGCAGCCCCAGGGATGCCAGCTTCACGCAACACTGAAATGTTCCATCAGAAGCTGGACTCCGGTAAGGATTTCTTTCGACCTAAGGAAAGGGTGTGGTATTTCACTCTCTGAAGGGTGCCATAAGAAGTCAGTTCCCCAGGAATGGTCCTTTGTGAGGAGACAGCTGCACTGGCCCGAGGGGGCCTGCTAGCTTTTCTGGGGAGGTGGAGAGAGCTGGGCGCAGAACGGATGTCCCTCTCCGCGTGGTTGCCTAGGCCCCTGGCTGGGCTCTCTCGAATCCTCAGGGCAGGGGATGAACCTCGGGCATGCTCATTCAAGGCAGGGCTCAGCCGGTCACTTGCCAGGGAGATCGAGGGTGCTGGTGGGGAGCTCTCAGTCCTGACAGCCCTCTTGTGCTCTTTCTTCCAAAACACAGACTTCAAAAGAGTGAATGTCCCCTGTCCCCTGTCTTTGTCAGGGGCCCTTTCCTCCATGGCAGCCTTAGCCTTCATCTTGGGTAAGGTACCTAAGCCATTGTCCTTAAAGTTTCTGAGCAACCCAGTGGAGGGGGAAGGTGGGCTACTCTGGCTTCCCACCTGGCTACTTCCCTTCCAGGTGGTCATCTTCTGGCCCTCAGGACGTGCATGTTTTCCATCCTCCGCTGAGGGCATCACCGTGAGGGGCAGGTCAAACTTCTTTGGGAGCCTGATATCCTGACTTGCATTCCCTGTTCGTGTCCTGGCAGTGTGCAGACCATCGTCTAGGGACCCCAGGGCTGAATGGTGGTTGAGATGGCACGAGGAAAGGGGCACCCCATTTGTTCCTTGCCCAGTGGCTCGACCGCTGTTGTCACTTTTAGCAGGAAGGGTGGCATCTGACCTCGGTGAAGCTGACGTCTCATCCCCACCAGCAGCACGCGTCAAGAGTGGTACAATGGACTGGCTGGTGGAGCGGGGTCTCCTTCTGGACTCTAGGTATTCCACCAGTTCAACGGATGCCCCAGGACGTTTCTCCCTGTGTCCAAAGGACCACCTCAGGGGCATGGTCTTGAAGGGCCCATGCCTGGATCGGGAAGTAGGAGGTACCTTCATGCTGATACTTCGGCCACCAACTCCCTGAACCAAAGGCCCGGCCTCAACTCCTGAAAGAGACAAAAAGACCATGAGCACTGGTTAAGAGATACATGCAGTGCCAGCCTTCAAGCAAGGTATGTCAGGTCTAAGGCTGGGCACAGTGACCATAGCACAAGCCAGACACACAAGGGTCCTGCCCTTAGGACAACCAATGGTTTCATCCACTATCCCACAGAATCCATGTATACATTTAAAACTTACAGGGGAAACCACAGGCAAAGGGGCACAGCCTTCCTTGATATCCACCGAGGATTGCTCCTAGACTAGGATCCCAGCAGATAGCAAACCTGTGGGTATACAGACCCCTTCTATACAACAGTATGCATATCTTTCCACAGACTTTAAGTCATTCCTAGATTATGATACGGATACAAAGCAAATGCTATGTAAACAACTGTCAGGTTACGTCACTTAGGAAGTAATCACAAGGGAAAGGATCTGTGCATTTCTAGTAGATACTCTACCTTCCCCAGACACTGCCCCTGACACCTCCCAAGCCGGCCTGCAGTTGACTGCAGATAAGAAAATGATGTTGAGGGCTGACTAGATCCATGAGCCCTGTAGCCAGACAACTGAGGGTTTCACTGAGTCAGCTGCCCTGAGATCTGACATCATTATTATCCTTCTTTAACTATGTCTAAGGACAAAATGCTTACCAAGTATCTCTCAAATTGAGTCAAAATTGGGCACTTGTACTTTAAAATGCAAGAATGTCACATATCCCATACTGAGCCCAAAAGAAAACAAAGTAACTGTAGGCTTCATTTTATCTAATTTACCAGTGTTGCCTTTTGTGTTCTCTTTGTATTTTGCAATTGTCTGTAGATGGCTAGGAAAGTGGTTTTTGTATATAGTCTTAAATGAAAAGTTTAGAATCTTAGAAGGCATTGTGATCCAACTTGCACACACACACCCCCCCCACACACAGAGATACACACAGAGACACACTCAGACACACACACACAGAGATACACATACAGACACACTCAGACACACACACCCACACCTACACACACATACACACAGACACACACTGTGTACTACGCATGCGTGTGAAGACACACAAAGCTGGATAGAGAACTGGATACCCAAAGTGATGAAATTAGAGGGGCTGAGGAGTGCTACTAACTCTCCTACTGCTTTTCTACAGCTCGGCCCTTCTGTGCCTGTCAGTCAAGTATAGTCCGTCACATGGTGCTGGCGACCACAGCTGGCCTCTGACAATATGCTACTCGTAGAGTGTGAGTGTTATGTGCTGAAGGCTTACATCCCCCCAGTTCCTAAGTCGAAACTCTAACCCCCAAGGTCATGGCTTTAAAACAGTGTCCTTATCGGAAGAAGTAAGAAAAAAACAGTTCTTTCTGACTCTGTATCAAAGAAAAGGACTCACCATAACCCAACCTAACTGGCCCCCGATTCTATCCTGTAGAGCCATGAGGAATAAATTTCTGTCACTGGTTAAGACTCCAGCATATTTCTGGGACCCCAGCAGTCCCAAAGGTCTATGACAGAGACCAACTTTAAAGATAATCAAGGATTTTTGTCTCAAAACACCCATGTGGGGATGTCCTGAATCTCTCAGGCATATAGGTGAGAGGTCAAGGACAGCAAAAGTCACAGAGAATGTTGGGATAAAAACCTAAGTGCACAAGGCCATGTCTGCCAATGAGAAAGCAAGCCCCCAGAGGGAAGGAAAAGTGCTGGGCCAGCCTCAGGCAGATAGCAGAGGATTCACGGGGCTCTCACCCGTTGGGGGTTTCACATGCCATTTTTGATATCTTTCTCTTTAGAGCATTTCTTTAGATTGGCCAGGAATAGACCTAATTCCACCCAAAATACTTTGTCATTTCAGTTTGCATTGACCTTGTGACTTCACCATTCAATCCCCACACCTGGGGAAAGATAAAACACTGTTCTGGAGGCTGAGGTGTGTGTGAAGTTTTCTTGTTCCTTGTCCACAGCCCTGAGAAGGGCAGAGAGGGAAGCTTTGCATCAGGAGGACAAAGCTGTGGCTTTTAGCCCTTCCCCGGGTGGAGTGGCCTGGAGCCCTGGCAGGTAGCGAGAAGACCTAGCTGCCGCTGTAAATAACCGCTTTTCCCTTCTTCCTGTTGTGAAAGGGCCAGGGCTGACAGCAACCCACACTACAGACACCCAGAGGACCCCTTCAGCTTGCCCCTTTTTGGAGAAAAAGCACTCTCTATTTCGTTTCATCTATTTATTGCCCCATAACAGGATCTGAGGGCACTTGCTCACTAACCAAGCAGCTGTCTCTTATCCAGTACTAAAGCCCTTCCTCTGGGAGATGGGTTATCTGGAAAGCTGGGAGCTAGGAAGGAGGATGGGATCCAAGGAACCAGAGAGTTTAACATTTATTTACTTTTATTCTATGTGTGTTTGTCCCCACGTATAAGTGTGCCGGGTGTGAACCTGGTGCCTGCTGAGGTCAGAAAAGGGTCTCAGTCCCCTGGGACTAGAGTTACAGAGTGGCCATGTCATTGTTGGGAACCGAACCCAGGTCCTCGGCAAGAACAAACATTCTTAACCACAGAGCCACCTCTTCAGCCCAAGGCCTGCAGCCTTAAGCCACATCTTCCTGGAGGTTGTGCATCCCCTGCAATAGCACTTGGTCTGCTGATGCACACAGCCTCCAACCGCAGAGCAGCTGCTCCAAGAAATGCCTCCTCTGTTCCTGTCCATGTACAGCCACCTCGACTCTCAAGTCATTTCCGTTCCTTGGGCTAGTGATGTGATCTCCAAATAGAGGTCACACTGTGCTGTGGGCAGGAGCCTTAGGGCCTCTGCTCCCCACCCTTAGTTCATCTTCAGTCAGTCAAATACCTTCAATATCCCTAAGGGTTTCCACTACATCTTAACATCCACTCAGTAATTCATCCTAGCAATATTTAAGAAAAGCCTACTGTGTGCTAAAGATTATTTTTCAGTGCTTGGGGTTAAAAATACAAATAAGAACCAGATATGGTGCACATGCCTTTAATCCCAGCATTCAGGAGACAGAAGCAAGATAATCTCTGTGAGTTTGAGGCTAGCCTGATCTACATGGCAAATTTCAGGCCACTCAGGGCTACATAGGGAGACCCTGTATCAAAACAATAACAAAACACAAAGTGTTCGTGGCTCTGCTCGTGGGGTTTGCCAAAAACCAAAACATAAGATATTGTGTAACACGGTAGTGAAGGCTACAGCGAATAAGGTGGGGTCAGGAAGAAAAGGGGGTGGGGCGTGAGGGAGGAGCAATATCTGAGAGACCTAAGTGAATGAGGGACCTAAGTGAATGAGGGAGGGAGAGAGGGAGGGAGGGAAGGAGGGAGGGAGGGGATCTGAGGAAGACAAGCTCCAGACTTCAGGAGCAGCAGGTGCAAAGACCCTGAGGCAGAAGTAAATTTGCTGTGTCAGGCAAGCATCAGAGACAACCAGAGCAGGAACACAGGAGAAAAGAGCCCATGCTATGTGCACCCAGGACAGTGTCTGAGCCCCAATCCATAGCTGAAGACCTCTGCCATTGACTTTCAATGTCAAAAAAATTTCAGCACCTCTCTGTTCCTGGTTTAATTGTTTTTTTGCTCTCATGTCTCTTGATGGCCTGGCAACCACTTCTGCATGGAGGGCAGAGACAACCTAGAAAAAACTTGACCCCAAAATCCCCTGTGGTCCCCTAGAAGCTCAGGCAATGTCTACAGATAGGCCAAGGCTACTCTTCTTCCTCTAAGACTGAGCCAGGTGGACAAAAGTGGGCAAGAGAAGGGCCAGATGTCAACCACCATCCCTTGGGAGCAAGAGTCACCATCCCTTCTCTCACCCCAAGTATCCCCTCATTCTAGAGAGGGAAGAGCAGAGCCTTGTGGGGCAGAAACAGAAAAGGTAGCAACAGGGTCCAACATGGGTGTGGTGACTCACACCTAGAATCCCAACACTCAGGAAGCTGAGAGACTGAGTTCCTTAGTGCCACAATGGTGAGAGAGAGCCTGCCCCTAAGTAGAAGTGACATCAGAGAGGACCCAGCAACAGAATACAGCACAACACAAACCAAACAGCAACAACAAGACAGGAGAGCAGCAGCCTGTGACACAGATCAGAGCATCCCATGACCCTGAGGGAGGCCGATAGCTTCAGGGCTTGGTAGGGTCACTGCTGAGCCCACCATGAGTCAGTAACAAGGTAAGAATGATCTCCCATCCCAGCAGGTGTGTAACCTGCAGCCTGCACCAGTCCCACCCAGGAGAGCTAGGAATACGACCCAGCACACATAGGTGGAAACGTCACAACACTAACGTACTGGACACCTCTCCACATAGTGCAAAACGGTAGTCACAGAACCGCAAGGGAAAATGGAGGAGAGTGAGGAGGTAGAGCCAGGAGCCACAATAAACAACCAGAAAAATCTGAAGGCAAGAGACAATAAATCAAGGGAAATACAAGTCAAAGTCCCAAAGAAAGGCCGGAGTGTGCAGAAGGAAGTTTCGCCTTTGGGGGGCTGGGTGGGGCTGAACACCCAGGCAAGTGCTAGAATTTCTGAACTCTGAGGTCAGAGAGAATCTTAAAAACTTCCAGCCAGGGAGAGCAAGAGACACTCACGTGAAAAAGAACAGTCTGGGTTTCTCACCTGCCGCCCCGGGGCAAGGAGAGCGTGGGAAACCAGCTCCAGACGCAGAAAACAGAATTGCAACCACAGAGCCCTGGGTCAGGCAGGCTGCCACCCACTGGGTAAAGGAAATCGTTCTGGTTGTACAAGGATTTAGAGATCGCATGCCTGAAGGGCTCTGACAAACACTGACAGAGCAGAGATCTCAGGGCGGAGGGCAAAGAAGACAAACTCCAAACCACAATGCATCTCAGCCCGGGAATTCCAAGAGCTGCAGATCCTCCACAGGGAAGGCCAGGCAGCCTCTGAAGGTCACCTCAAGCCAAGTCGGGTGCACAGGACAGGAGAATCTAACTGTTGCAGCACTGTCAGAAGTCCGGAGGAGTGTGTTCCCCAACAGGGCAGAGGGAGCTGGAGAAAGAGTTTCACACCTCTCCTTGTGGGGTGGGGTGGGGGTGGGGGCTTGGGGGTTGGGCAGGGGGAGAGCGAAGGATTACTGGAGCAAAGGAAGAAGGCAGTGGTGAAACAATGCCTGGCAGGAAACAGCTGGTTTCTTCCAGCCTTATAATAGCAGGAAAACGTGATTGATCACAAACACTGAGAAAGTACACAGGAACAAGGTAGGATGAAAAGCAGAATTTGCAAATTAATTAGAAAAGGAAACAAACAGCAACCAACTCAACCAAGACGAGGCAACTTCAGGAAAGGAAGAAACCCAGGAAGGAATATTTTAGCAAAAACACTGCCACTTGTTTCTCTCCTCCCATCCAGTGGGTGGAATTCTCCTAACAAAGAACAGGAATGCGGCCAGGGAAGGGGCTGAGAAGCACAGCGCTCAGCTCCCTAGCGTGCGCGAGGGCCTGGGTTTTACCTCCCAGTACCACAGGGAAAAAAACAACAAAAAATTGGCTCTTTATTTTTGACCTCAAGGTCCGGGAGCTGGAGCAAAAAACTCAATGGTTAAGAGCAGGTTCCTCAGAAAATTGGACATTGAACTATCTGAAGACCCAGCTATACCTCTCTTGGGCATATACCTAAAAGATGCCCCAACATATAACAGAGACACATGCTCCACTATATTCATAGCAGCCTTATTTATAATAGTCAGAAGCTGGAAAGAACCCAGATGCCCTTCAACAGAGGAATGGATACAGAAAATGTGGTACATCTACACAATGGAATATTACTCAGCTATCAAAAACAATGACTTTATGAAATTCATAGGCAAATGGATGGAACTGGAAAATATCATCCTGAGTGAGCTAACCCAATCACAGAAAAACGCACATGGTATGCACTCATTGATAAGTGGTTATTAGCCCAAATGCTTGAATTGCCCTAGATGCACAGAACACATGAAATTCAAGAGGGATGACCAAAATGCAAATGCTTCACTCCTTCTTTAAAAGGGGAACAAGAATACCCTTGGCAGGGAATAGGGAGGCAAAGTTTAAAACAGAGGCAGAAGGAACACCCATTCAGAGCCTGCCCCACATGTGGCCCATACATATACAGCCACCAAACTAGATAAGATGGATGAAGCAAAGAAGTGCAGGCCGACAGGAACCAGATGTAGATCTCTTGAGAGAATACAGCAAATACATAGGCGAATGCCAGCAGCAATCCACTGAACTGAAAACGGGACCCTGTTGAAGGAATCAGAGAAAGGACTGGAAGAGCTTGAAGGGGCTCGAGACCCCATATGAACAACAATGCCAACCAACCAGAGTTTCAGGGCTACAACCTCATAGGTAGCAATGAATAGCCTAGTAAGAGCACCAGTGGAAGGGGAAGCCCTTGGTCCTGCTAAGACTGAACCCCCAGTGAACATGATTGTTGGGGGAAGGGTGGTAATGGGGGGAGGATGGGGAGGAGAACACCCATATAGAAGGGGAGGGGGAGGGATTAGGGGGTTGGCCTGGAAACCAGGAAGGGGAATCTACAATCAAAATGTAAATAAGAAATACTCAAGTTAATAAAGATAACAATAAATAAATAAATGGATAGATAGATAGATAAAAGAGTAAAGTCATGGTCTCTGTCCCCCAGTCTTCTGCTGGAGGATAGATTTTTTTCAGTTTGTGGTCCTATTTCCCATGGGCCTGTGTTAAGTAAGCACATTATCTGAAATCAAAGGTCAGGTACTAGAAACCTAGGGAGGCTGCTTATTAAAAAAAAAAAAAAGAAGAAAGAAAGAGCACTTGGCAGCTAAGGATCATCCAGTCCAGGGGATGTAACGCCTCCTTCTGGCACCTAGGAGTAATGCATGCATGTGTGTATGTGCCTGTGTGTGTACACATTACACAAACAAAACATGATACAGAGAGAAGAGGCAAAATTATCAATGTGGAGTCCAAGGTAAAAAACAGAGAACAGATAAAGAACAATTACAATGATAAAAAAAGCACAATTTATATATATATTTTAAAAAGATTCAATAGCGGTGAACTTTCAGACAAGCTCCCAACATTAGGCAACAACAGAGTATGTGGGCAAAGCCCAGCTCTGCTGAATATCTCAATGGGTCCCCTTCACAGTCAGAAGGAGATCTAAAGCCAAGCTCAGTGGCTCATACCCATAAACCCAACACTCGGGAGACGGTGGCAGGAGGTTCAGATTCATGGTTGGCTGCACTGTGTGAGTTCAAGATCAACCTGAGCCATAATATTTTGTTTCAAAAAACAAAACAGTAACAAAAAGAGGCACATTTAAAGAGATACGGGAGAGATGACTAAAGAGACCAATCACCTAACACCGTAATGACAGTGAGCGCTCGAGCCCTCAGAAAGGTTTCCTGCTAACTCACATGTTCACAGAACACTTACTTATAAAATAACAAAACAGACTTTCCCATGAAAGAGGATAACTTTTGAAAAGCTCATTCTTGGACCATAATTCGCCAAATCGGAAACAAAGAATAAAAAGATGGCCACGCGGTCCTGAATACTTGAAATGTTCAGATACCATCAAAAGGGGAATGTAAGCTGAAATGAAATACTATCTGGAAAGATCTAGAATGGAAGAAACAGTTAACGCCCAAGACAAGCCACAGAGGATGATTATCAGGAGAAGGATTTGTCCTAACAAGCTGCAGACACCTAAGCCCCAGGGCCCTGTATTCACGATGGTCTCTGGGAAGGACTTCTTGGGATAGAGCTCTCTCTCTCTCTCCCTCTCTCTCTCCTCTCTCCCTCCCTCCCTCTCTCTCTCTCTCTCTCTCTCTCTCCCCTTCCTTCCTTCCTAAACATAGTTACATCTTCCTGTAGTTGTAGAGGTAGGGTGCTTTTATATCCCTTTGGCTGTACAGCACCTCCTTTTCGTATCTACCCTAATTCTATTAGTTATAAACCCCAATGAACTCTGTCTTAGTCAAGGTCACTATTGCTATGACCAAACGCCACAACCAAAAGCAAGTTGGGGAGGAAAAGGTTTATTTGCTTTACAATTCCACATCCGTAGCCCATCACTGAGGGAAGTCAGGACAGGAACCTGGAGACAGGAGCACTAGTTCACAGATGGCACCACCTACAATGGGTTGGGCCCACCCACATCAGTCAGTAATTAAGAAAATGCCCCACAGGCTTTTCTCTTTACAGGCTGATCTTCCGGAGGCGTTTCTCAGTTGAGGTTCCCTCCTATCTGACGACTTTAGCAAGAGTGAAGTTAACATAAACTGGCCAGGACGCCGACCTACTCCTTTCAGTATAAACGCCTTCCCAACATCCCTCGGCCAGGCCCGAGCTCCCGGAGCGATGGCATTCCAGGGCAATCCATGCTTCTCTGCAGAGGGCTGCTGGCATGTAGTAACCATGACCATTTACCGACCAGGACCATGCCTGGGTGTCGAAGGACACTTGTCGTCCTTGCCCCCAACTAGAACTCACCTCCATTAACTTTGAAAGATAAAAAGCTTCTCTCACCTATGAGAGAGGATTGAATCCCTGTGCAAATCTCCGCTAGATTTGCTTCTGCCCAAATCTGACGATAAGACGAGATTTTGCAACCATCTCAGAATTTCAAGGACAAGTTTCAGAACTCTATTTTATCCAAACTAGGAGGGGAAGGCTCCCTTGGAAAGCAGGGCTCTTCCGAGGAGAAATCTCAATGTTCCACATTGTTGGCAGCTGAGAGCCTCAGAGGACAGTTGGAGGAACCTGTAAGATAGTTGCCATCCCTGTCCTGGTCTTTCTGGTGGAAGCAGATGCAGAGGCCATCCATGGGTTGATATGGGTGGGCCTAACCCATTGTAGGTGGTGCCTGTGTCTCTGCAGCATCCCCAGAGCTGGGCCTGACACCCCATTCATTCTGTAGAGCTGCCACTTAAAGGAAGGGTGCACGAAACATCTCTCCATGGGAGAGATGTGCCGTGCCTTTTGACAGAGCTGAGACGAGCCGATGACTTTCTCACAGGTAGTACTGACAGGAATGAACCAGCTGGAAGAGCCCCTCTCTTGTTTACAGGCACTCTCCCAAAGGTACAGCCAGAACAATGGGAGAGAAGAAAAAATATAGTCCTGTGGGAATGAACTGTAAGGACCTGGACTGGTTCTACACACACACACACACACACACACACACACACACACACACACACACACACACACTCCTGCAGCATTCCATCTGGTGGTGAAACAATGGAAGCTCAAAATGCCAAACACCAGAGAGTAAAGCAGAAGGCAAGGAGAAGACTCTATCATCACACTGACCCACTCACTGCTATCGACTGGGAGTCTGTGTGCTCAGATAGAGCAATGGCTGAAGTACATGGAAACAAGCAGCCAGTGAGTGTGCACATGGACCATGGCCCAGCAATTCTACCCCTAGGTATGGACTTAATGGATACACAGGCCTATGCACAGCAGAAGACATGAGGCCCAAGTGTCACAGCCATACAGGTCAGTATAGCCAGAGTGCTTGGGACCAGACGTGTGTGAAGGTTTTAAATCTCTTCAGATGTTGGGATAGGTAGAATAATGTGGTCTCCTGGAGAGAGAACCCATGTCTAAGCATGAGACTCTTTAATGCGTCATGCATATACACCGTATGCACAAGCATAAAAGTGATTTATGTAATATTCTTAACAATTGGTAACACAAGACAAGATTTCATGGTGTGAAATTTTCCACAGGTGATGGCATAATATTGGTAGGAGATTTTATATTTTGAAGTGTTTGGAATCTCCAGATTAAGTACACTCAACTGTTAGTGTTGATCCTAACTCCAAACTGGAGACAACCCCTAAACCTAGCCACACTAGAAGAAAAAGTGACCTACCCTTACAACGTGGGAAAATCTGGTAAGAGAGACGTACCGTCTGCCAAGCAGCAGATGCCATCCAGAGATAAACCATTCTGTGGGCCCCACAGAGACGCTGCATGGATTGGCAGAGGATCCACCAGTAATTCAGGAATTGAAAATCTGTAGTAATTCAAGACACTTCCTCTGACAGGCAGGCCAGATTTCTCCAAGGCTGACGTCTGTGCTAGCGTCTACAAAAACTTCCACTCCATCGTCAATGTATGGAGAGCAGAAGTCGATCCCTGTCTTTGCTTTTAGTCTCTTTCTCTCACATACATAAGCTACCTTCTGAACAGAGAACTATGAATCTCTGGGTTGATCTCATTTATAAGTAAAATAAATTTAAAACAATGCACTGCTATGCACACCAGATGCACCTCCCAAGAACAGCGGCAAACATAATAAGGCAAACAGAAAGCCCGATGCCACATGGCTTCACAGGTAAAACTCATCCTTGTAAACATGCACTTTTACACATAAACCAGACTGACTACAGCTCTGCTCCAAACTCTCCAATAGCTACTCCCCGTGCCTGGAATAAAGTCTGGCGGGCGTGTCACAGTTGGCCCCTGTCCGTCCTTTACTTAACACAGTAAAACTAACCTGGCATAGATTCTGTGAGAGCCGGAAGCAATGAATGAGAGGTATGAGGAAGTAGGATTCCAGAGCCACTAATCTACCTTTCTTTCTTCCTTTCTTCCTACCCTCCCTCCTTCCTGCCCTCCCTCCTTCCTTTCTTTCTTCTTTCCTATTCTCCCTCCTTTCTACTCGACCTTCTTCCCTCCTTCCTGCCCTCCCTCCCCTCATTGGTATTGGGGACTAAGCCCAAAGCCCCGTGCATGGTAGGCAAGTGTCCTGCCACTGAGCCACACAACCAACGCAGAACTCTTTACTTCTTAACCTGGGCCATAAACATGTTCACTTTATGGTAATTCATCAGATGTACATGTATAATTAGGGTACATATGTATTAGTAGTATATTAGTTTAGTAAAAATACCTGCATGTTTTATATAATATGTACTCAATAACGTATGTGCTCATATGTTAGAGTGTGTCACATATTGATGACATAATCACAAATGTTAGCTTAATGTTTCTATATATGTGATATTTATATTTGTATACATTTCTATTAAGATTTTATATTGAAAACTAAATTAGGAACTAAAGGAAATATACATTTTTTTGAAATTTAATTGGTCTTTTTTGATACAGGGTCTCTCTGTGTAGCCTTGGGTATCTTGGAACTCACTGTGTAGACCATTCTGGCCTTGAACTCACAGAGATCCACCTGTCTTTGTCTCCCTGGTGCTGGGATTTAAAGGTGTGCGCTACCATGCCTGACTGGAAATGTTAAAAGTTATGTGACCACTTTTCTTTGTCCAAGGAGACAGACACACACAGATACAGAGACTTGTTTCTATAACCATCCTGTCCTCTGCTCTCTTGCAGTCTCTCCACTGGACGAGGTCTCCTTAACATGAGCATGCTCCGCTAGCTCTTTCAGCAAAGGAAAACAGAAACATCCCTGAACCCGGCTTTCTGTGCAGCCTCAGCTACTGGTCTTTCACCATGCTGTTTGATGATGTGTGCATGTGCCATTACTTCCTGTGCCTCAGCTGGCCTTCCATTCCCTCCCATCCAGAAAGGCCCCTGAGAAGTTACTGGTGGCCCTCCAGCCAGACAGGTGCTCTGCATCCCTTAGTCATAAACACAGTTGGCTCTTTCCTTCTAAAAGATGCTTTCCAACACTTGGGAATGTGGTTTGCTCCCCCTGGCCCTTTCTTAGTTCTATCTCCACCTTCACTCAAGCCCTACACATCATAGCTGCCAGCTTGGTCTTCAGTCTGTACTCTTTGCTATCTTCAGAATCTCTATGGAGAGCTCTGTCAGTCTGTGGCTTTCACTCCATCTCGGTGCTGGTGACTCCAGTCCCTGTGGTTTTCATGCTGCTATGAATGCCTTGCTGGAGTCTCAAACTACCTGTCCTAAATTATGTGGCTTCTTCTAACACTGACCCTGTTCCTACCCAACTTCCCCCCACCCTACCAAGTGCTCAATGATTCCCCTTGTTGATTATACCTTAAACAAAGGCCAAGGCGTCCTAGATAATTTTCCTTCTTTCATATGCTGCACCCAACACCAGAAAATTCATTAGTTTATCTACAATCTGACCATCTCTTCCTCAACAAATCCATCCAGATCCTACAACCATAAGACGGTCTCCTACTAGGCCTTCTGTCTGACACACATGCCTGCCCCTGACGGATTCTTCCTGTAGGGACAGAGTAAACTTCAAAACTATAAACCAGGGGTGCTAGAGAGATGGTTTAGCAGTTAGAACATTTGCTGTTCATCCAGAGGAATCAGATTTAATTCCCAGTACACACATATCGGATTAGAACATTCTACAACTCCAGTTCCAGGGGATTTGATATCCTCTCTTCTGACTTCCAAGGGCAAAAGCACTCCTCACATGATGCTCATATATCCATGCGCGCGTGCGCGCGCGCGCGCGCGCACACACACACACACACACACACACACACACACACACACACACACAAATACCCACTCCATGGGCTGTAGAGATGGCTCAGTGGTTAGAAGCACTGGTTGCTATTCTACAGGACCTAGGGAGGACCCACCTCACAACCACTTGTAACTCAAGTTCCAGGGGGGTCTGACACCCTCTTCTAGTCTAAGACCCTTGCACTCCCGTGATGCACAGACAAACATGGAAGCAAAGAACCCATATACATAATATAAAAATTAAGATTAAAAATGTAATATATAAACCATATTGTTTACTGCCCTGCTCCAAATTCTCACCCACTATCCATAGCACTTGAAGTAAAGCCCAAGTGGTACATCATGAGCCGCCCATCTACCTCCCACTGCCCTCTTCACTCTGCTTTGAGGCTGTGGTTTCTTCTGCCCCTCCCCCGACCCCATGCCCACCATTCACAGCACAGCAATGAACACAATCCCAGCCTTCTGCATGTGCATGAGTCCCCGGTCTCTGCTCAGACCTCTATTCACATCACCACCCCTGTGTACCAGCCAGGCCTTCCTGTATCCTCCTCAGCCTCTGCTAGCTCAGCCTCTACTCACGTCACCACCCTTGTGTGCCAGCCGGGGCTCCCTGGATCCTCCCCAGCCTCTGCTAGCTCCTTCCCAGTTCACCTCTTTTCCTTTGCCCCCGCTTTAAACTACACTGCTGTGTTAGCTTCCACATCTGTTCCATGAGGTACTAAGCTCTATGGGAACAGAAAATGGATGCAGAGTAGTTCCTTAGAGCCCAGGAAACTGGATCCTGAAGATGCTCAAATATGAAAATGTTGTAAATAACCACGCAGTTCCCTATGATACCGGATGCAGTATAACTATTATATACACAGTTGGTGTTGTTAGGAAACGACAAGAAAATATTCTGCCCATGTTTAGTACAAGTCTAATTTTTTTTTCTGTTTCCCATCCATGGTCGATTGGCTACCAATATGCAACTTGTGGATTGAAAGGGCCACTGCGTCTGTGGATGGAGGGGGACCATGGATGGATGGAGAGGCACATTGAGTGGTAAGACCCCAAGAGACAACACACCTCTCATCAGAACCAGCTCTTTCTGTTCACGGTATGAGGTGCCAACACTTTCACAATGAAAAGCAGGGAGGGAGGAAAAAAAAAGACAATCTAACCACATACCCTTGTCCTGCTGGCAGACACCATTGGTGAAGACTGGAGAGTCAGGTACCCGGGCCACAGACGGGCAGGGGGCAGAGCTCCAGGACAGCAAGCTTCCCCTTGTGCTGTTGTTGAGGCTCCCAAGCCTCATGAGCCAATGATCAGACAAGGAGGAGCTGGTGGAGCCTGCGGAAGAAGCAAAAGAGAAAGCTGGACCTGGCACATCCAAGGAGCCTGAAGGTAGGTGGAGAGTTGTTCTATCACCAGGTTCCCAGCTACCCCAAGAGTCCCACAATAACTCCTACCTTTCAGTCCTGGACTAACCAAATCAGAGGGGAACTATAGAAACAAAGGTGAATGGCTGGAGGGGAAGCCTGCAGTGGGACACCCTTGGAACCATAGAGTTTAGAAGCCTGCAATGGGACATCCTTAGAACCATGGTGTTTAGTGAACACAGGGAAGACGGTTCCTCAGTGCATTCAAATGTCTCCCATGAAATTATTTGCTGCCAACTCTGGCTTCCTAAATGGGACTACTTACAGCTGAGCGGTCTCACTGGCCCAGGACATCTCAACTCTTAGTATGACCTCCAAGTCCACACCCCTCCTGAGCTGTGGCACACACCTCTCATGGAGCTGCTGGCTGACCAGGGAGGGATGCTGTTCCGCTTCTGATAGAACAGGATGTAAGCCCCCCTGGTGTTGACCTCATCCTCTCGCAGGGGCTCCACCGTGCTGTCATCATAGCTGTACCATTGGCCATCCAGGGAGTTCCGGCAGTAGGCTGTAAAGGTTCAAACCCCATGTTCAATGCTTAGAGCCCCAAGCCAGGAAGGTGCTCCCCACCGGCAGAGCTCAAAAATGGAGATAAAGTGGGACAACAAAAATGTCCATTTTTAGTTAGAACTGATTTCTGTAATACCAGAAAAAGACAACAGTTCCACAACCATGGTAACTTACCCAGGGGAGCTCACTGGAAGGCGAGTGCACATGGTCATCTCAACCAGCACAGTTTCTCCTAACACGGACGGGGCCTCGCATTACAAGGCTAGTCAGTACTGTCATCCACCGCTCACCCAATTATGCTGAGACATGTCAAAGTATACGTCTCTTAATGGCCATGGAAGAGAAAATGAGACTCCCGGTTGCTCCTTCCTACTTAAGGACTGGATCGCAACATTTACAGAAAGATGAACACGATTCTGACCACCTCCAATCAGCTATAAACACCTGGCCCTCCAAGCTCAGTGCACAGCCCCCAACCCACTGGTCCTGAGGTTGGTCAACTTTTAGTGAGTGGCCAGACCAGGAAATACTCCAGGCCTTAACAGAGTATACAAAAATCAGTTCTAGCTAAACATGGACATTTTTGTTGCCCTTCTTTAAGCATGTCCATTTAAGCATGTCCATTTAAGCATGTCCATTTAAGCATGTCTGAGAAAGGCCTTGTGCTTTTACTTGTCTCTCCCTTTCTGACAGTATTAACAAGGGTTTACATGGTTCATGCCTAATCACTTTGGCTCAGTATGAGACTCCCATGAAGTGCACATAGATGTGACTGCATCTATGTTGCCACCTTTTAAATGTTAATAGAAAGAAAGGAAGAAAGAGAGAGAGAGAGAGAGAGAGGAGAGAGAGAGAGAGAGAGAGAGAGAGAGAGAGAGAGAGAGAGAGAGAGAGAGAGAGAGAGAGAGAGAGAGAGAGAGAGAGAGAGAGAGAGAGATCGGTTTTTTAAGTTTATGGGCAGCACAAGTCCAAGTCCAGACCCTGGGCTGCACAGGTCCCATGGGCCCTAGTTTTCTGAGTTTTGCACTCAGCTCAGCTCAACACCCAAGAATCCTTTGTTCTTCTTTCCACCCCTGCCACACCTCAATAAAAGTCTATCTTGCTAATCACACTCTCAAAAATACATCTAGAAAGCTTTGCCGGTCCCCAGTGTGAACTCTCACTCAGAGATCGCCTCCGACAGCAATCCTCGCCTGTGCCACTGCTCTTCTCTACCAGTCTCTACAGAAGAGTCATTCTGAAATGCACATCATTTTACTCCCCTACTGAAGACCAAGAGCTGGCCACTGTGACAGTAAAACATTTCCTAAAACTCTTGGACTCTCCAAAGTGTCTCTGTCTACGCTGATGATCTATGAGATGGCTGCTAAGTGGGGCTGCAGCCTCTGTATAAGCGGGGTCAGGGTGGGGTCAGTTCTGAAGGAGGTCAAGGAAGCAGCCGCAGGCTGGGACTTTAAGGCAGTGAGAGGAGAAAAAGCCAAAGCCCAGAAATAGAACCAAACACACACATGTAGAATCACTAAATTAAAGGAACCTTTCTATTAGTAATGGTCTTGCAGCAGCTGGTACATGGCTGGGGAACATCAAAAAAACTCCAGATCACAGACTTCAATGTGAAAATATAAAACCTCGAAAGCACTGGAAGGCAACAGGGAAAAGGGCTTCCCAGCCACACCTTGAAATCCAAAGTCATAAAAGGAATGGCAGGCCATCTGGCTGCCTGGAATAAGGAAATGTAAGCCTTCAGCAGGACAGGTGACTTCAGGTTTGTTGGGACAGATGCTAAGGAGAGGCAACTAACAATAGTCACATGGGAAACAGTCAAGGGCATGCATGGGACAAGACATTCAGGGATTTTCCATACTGAAGAGGCTAAATCCAATATGTCATCCCCCCATGAGACTGGCAAAACTTGGGGGTTCCCACATCCAGGCTGTGGGGAGCTCTCCTACAGGGATGCAAAGCACTCTCTCACTGCTGGCAGGAGAGCAAACTCCAATAGACATCTCTACAGGGAAGCTTTACAGCATTCATCAAAACGCAGATCCAATAATGGGAGTCTTGCTTAATGGTAGGGTGCCTGCTGACCCAGCTCGAAGCCGTGGTTTTGATATATGCATGTGCACACACTCACATACACACACAACCCTGAAATTTCCCCCTATCAAAAGCTTGTCATGGAGGAAATGACACATGTCAGTTTATTATTGTAGCAATACTGCAAAGAAAAAGAATGAGCGTGTGTGCCCTAGTCCTCTGTATACCGGAGTAGAAGCCATAAGTTAGATTATGAACTGAGGAAAATCCAGCTATGGATTTATATACACACAAGGATTCAACCCTTGTGTTTAAAAATGAGTGACAGAATGAAGCTTAAGGATCTCTCTCTTTTTTTTTAACTTTTTATTGGTTCTTTGTGAATTTCATATCAGGCACCCAATTCCACTCATCCTCCTCTCTCCTTATACCCACCCTCCACCCTTGCAACCTAACAGGACAACAACAGAGGGAAAAAACACTCGTTGTGGAAGCTATAGTGTGTCACGGTGTGTTAAAGAGTGTCTCTTTATGTTGTCGGTTTTTAATGATTATTATTTTTTTTTTTTGGTTCTTTTTTTTCGGAGCTGGGGACCGAACTCAGGGCCTTGCGCTTCCTAGGTAAGCGCTCTACCACTGAGCTAAATCCCCAGCCCCTTTTTTATTGTTTAAAATAAACACACAGAGGTTTCCAGAACTGAAGAGCAAGCATAGTGCCTCCTGAGTCCTGGTGAATAAAAGACCCACACAGAGGGGCAGCCTGTGAAATTCTAGGGCAGCAGTGATAAGGGCCCTGAGAGCGTCCAGAAAGAAACAAGATCCAGAAAAGGAAAGGAAACTGGGTGCCCCATCTCCAAAGCAAGAACCTTGTCCTTACCCCCATTCCCCATGGAAGATTCCTGTCCAAAGACTATGGGACAATGATCATTGACCTAGCATTCTATGTCCAACCAGGCTGCCAGTCGAGGGTAGCAGTAAAGGCATTTTAAGACATGACTCGAATGCTGTACGTCCATTGCCCTCTCTTCAGAGATACTAGGTGAGCTCCCCTAAATGAATAAGTTGGTGATTGTGGTACTCATATGGAGAACCTCCTACTGCCTCTTTACTAAACCAGCATAATTCCTAACCTAAGTATTTAGGTATTTATTCTTAAGTATTTATCCTTATACCCATAGATAAGTGGTGCTCTCAGCCCTCACCAAAGAAATTCCTCTTTGCAATATACAGAGACCAGTACAGAAAAGCACAACTGACCAAGCTGCAGAGAACAAGAGACCGTGTGGTACCCAGCCCCAGCTGACACATCTATAACACAGCTCCTGAACCTAGGGCTTGGAACACTGTGGAAGGGTGGGTGGGAAGACTGTAAGAGCCAGAGGGAAAGGAAGTCTGCTGTGAGACTGTCTCCTAGAAATGTCAGGGAAGCCCGCCCATTACGTCTCAACCACATGGCTACCTAAAGACAAGGACAGCAGCAATAGGCAAACTAACGCAGAGGGAGTAAACCTCACAGGGCCTCCGCCCTAGACAAAGAAGTGTAACCAAATAAGGAAGAAATAGTCTTTCCTAGGGAAGAACTCCCCCTTCCTCAATTAGTTATCTAACACCAAGTGGCCAAGCCTGAAATCACACATAGCATTATATAGACTGAGTAGGTTGTATTCCATGTTTAGGAATATATGAGTGTATACACATACACAATTAAAGAAAAAGAGATGGTGAATTTGAGAGAGCAAGGTGAACATACAGGAGAGGGATTGGAGAGAGGAGAGGAGGATGAATGATACAATGTTATTTTAATTTCAAAACAGTAAATATTAAAAACAATCTCAGGTAAATACAGCAGGAAAGATAGCTCCCGAGATGCATATACATGTAGATTTCAAGGGATTCGTGCTGAGCTATTTTTAGCCCAGAGGAAAAAGACTATGGGATCTGACTGGACAGGCCCTCCAGGCTGAAACTGGTAGGCCCTGTCACCCGGAGCAGAACAGCTATGCAGAATGGGTCGGAGAGCACAGTGGAGCAGCACAAGAGTATCCTGGTACCCACCGCAGCCTTCGTATGATCGGCCAAGTCCCAGCCTTCAACCTTTCTCTGTTCACTCGCAAGGTCCTTGCTTCTCTCTTTCCCTCCAAGGGCACTGTACTAGCAGTGTGGCATCTGAGACCACATCCCAAGCCCCTCATGAGGCTCACAGGGAACCTCCACAACTGTGCGCCCACTGGACATGGACGTGCTACTGCCAACAGCTCTCTGGCAGGCTTCTGTGATCACCAAGATGTGACAGGAGGAATGGCATTGGTCAAGGAGTGGTCAGTCACACCATCTCTGAGAATACCCACAGGGAAAGCTTCACCATGAGAGCTGCCCAGCAGTGGCTTCTCTCTTCGCCCACTGCTTCTAAATGACCCAGATGAGTAGAGATTAAAAGCATCCCACAAAATAAAGGGATGCCAATCTAGTAGGTAAGACTCTCCGTGTTACATCATGAATGAGGGCAAACTTCACATCCTGGTTCTGCTACTTTAACACTCCCATAGTTGATGTGCCTGCAAATGCAAGACCTTACCAATATCTTAGTGCAACACTCAGTCTAAGTCAACACTAGCTTCTCAGAGGACAGGGCACTATATTTTTCCCCCTGTGTGCTGTGGGTGACAAACCAGCCACAGTGAATAGGGAGAATGATGGTCTTCAAGAAGCACCAATTTTGAGGACATCTTGAGGCTCTGGCTAGAGCCAAGTCACATGGCAATGGCTACTGCACACAGAGAGGCATGGCAAAGCTCACCTGTGTAATGCCCACCTTGCAGACTCCCATGGTGGTTGCAGACAGCATACAAGTCGTAGAGGAAGTCCAGTGGGTAGGTGGTGGGGAGGCAGATGGGCTGCTTCCAGGAGGACCAAGGGCCAGGTCCCGCCTTGGAGTTGGTGCTCCTCCGTGCTACGTGGGGAGCCATGTTGAGTCCAGACAGTGGGAACTTCACCAGCGTGGAGAGCTTGTTCCTTCTCTCTCCCACCTGACAGAACCGCTTCAGATGGATGATCAGGATGTCAGGCAGAGTCCATAAACTCAGCTTTACCACACCCTGCTGGAGGACCTGGCAGTGAGGGCACTTCCATGCGTCATCCTGGGCCAGCTGGAAAGGAAGGCATCAAGACTGTGAGGCCACCACAGTGCACAAACAACCCACCACAAACAAGGCAGCCAGCTCCTCTCCCAGCCAGGGAGTAGAATGTGGGGGAGGGGAGATGGGACAGACCTGCTCCTCCTTGGTATAGGACTGAAAACATTCGTCCAGGGTACAGCTGGGCTGCTGGTGTGCCTGCTGCTGCCGCCACACACTGTCTGCATCCTGGACCCGTTCCTCCTGGAGGCTCCCAAACAGGCTGGGTAGAATGAAAGGGCACACAGCATTCAGAGCTCTCCCTTCCAGAAGGATCTAACTGTCTCTACAGAACACCTGGGCAGGGCACCGGACAGGCAAAGCTACCCTTCCCGTGAGTTCCTAAAGCCTCCTGCACCCCTGACTTTGCACTCACTCTTAGGGAATCACCTTGTCTCTCCGACCAACCCCTCAAAGAATCAAGTCCTAGGCTTACCCAACTTAGCACCAGCTTTAGTCCCTGGCAAGAGAGAAAGTTGTACTTGATGGATTGAAACATGCCCTCTTACAAGGTCTGGCGGATGTGCTGAGGTGCTGAGAGGCAGCCAAGTGAAGTGAAGAGCCCAGATTTAAGCCAACCAGGCTGGTTTCAACCCCAGCTCTGTGTGCCCGAGTCATGTGACTTAGGTACTGCTTAACCTCTGTGCATCTCAGTCTCAACATCTCGGCAACTCATAGTCCTCCCACTTAGGGTAGATGAAGAAGAAACCGATAGCTCACAGGAAATAAGTGCTCTGAGCAGTGAATGGCCCAGGCTGAGGGTTACATGAGCATACACCTAGCACCCTCACTGACTCCATCATGATCACTATGCCCATCATGGCTATTTAAATAGACGGTTGTGAGTTCTCTCAGAGGAATGGGGTCCGTTATCTTGACGTGCGTGTGCAGGATCTTACACTTAATTAGGGGAAACTCTAGATCCAGGAAAAGTTTATGGGCAGAGGCACATCCTAGCCAAGTTCTGCAGGAGTGAAATTCTATTAACTCACCGCTCTGTGACAGAGCTGTCCCATTCCACAGCCAGCTTGACATGAGGAGGGCCTCCTGGCCTCCTGAGGTGCAAAGCCCTGAGGAGAGAATGAGGAAGCCTGTCAGAAAACAGATCCTTCCCACAGCTCTCAGGGCTCAGCAGTTGGCTTTCCCCCTCCTCCTTGGCAGAATGTTCCAGTCAAAAACACCACAAAAATGACTACAAACCACAGTAAAAGTTTCTGAGTCTGCTGAAGGCCTTAGCTCTCTGCCTACTTTTCCATGCCCTTCAACTGATACTCTCAGGAGATGGGAGCTCTAAAGCCTTCTAACTACTATGACTCGATTAACTGCCTGACTGAAGGCCCTGCTACTTCTTCAGTGTATACAGGACACATTGCCATGGTTTGAATATGAAAGGTCACCCACACACTCACACCACCAGCTGGCGACATTCTTTAATAGGGAAGCAGTAGGTCACTGGGAGTGGGTCACTGGGTGTATCCTATCTCTAACTTCTTCCCGTATCTCTGTTTCCTGGCACACATGAGGTAGAGAAGCTCCCCTAGCATATGATGCTCTGCCTCACCACAGGTCCCAGAACAACGAGCCAGTTACGATGAACTAAAACCATGAGACAGAATCAATCTTCCCTTCCCCGAAGGTGTTCCTGTCAGGGACTTGGTCCCAGCACCACAAAGTCAGACAAACACCCAAATGAGCATTGCACACAGAAAGTCAGTACTGATGAAGCCCTAGGAGAACTAATATCCCTGTCCCACAACAATGCAGAAGGAGCTGCTGCAAACCCACCCACTCTACTCGAAGTCTTGCAAACCCTCCAACGTGTAAAAAGAAAAATCTCAGTGAGTAGAACTTCTCCCAACTTCTGGAGCTCCACTCATTTCAGAAAAGCAGGAGAAATGAAGGAAGGAGGTGAAGGCTAGGAAGTTTTACCCCGAATCAAGAAGAGCAGTAGCGGCCAAGTTCACCCCCAAAAACATTGTCTAGGATTTGTGACAATGTCACCAAGATTCATTAGAAGGTTCTGGACTCACAGAACTTTCACGCAGTGTAATAAGAACACACACGCTCCCTAAGAGTGCACATAACAAGTACAACATTCATTCCTTGTTTTCAGTGTATTTTGCATTACTTTGTCCTTCCACTTTCATGTACTTAGGTGCTTCCTCAAGTTCCTGTCGTGTACTGGTAACAACTAGTATAGGCTGGATCCAGCCTGTAGAGCATATGGAGTTAACTGTCATCTCCAACACCAAAGTACTTCTTCCCTAGTACTTCCTTTTCCTGTTAGACCAAAGCGGGTGCTGGCTGTCACAGCTCCTCTCTCCCTAACTTACCAGCTAAGGAGCATAGAAATGGGGTATTCTGGGGGAGACTTCTGGTCTACCTCTACATTCCAGACTAGCAGCTCAAGCTGACCAAGTCAGGAAACCAGAGAACCTTACTGTGAACTATGCTCTATGGGAATATCAACAAAGGGATTAGGTTACGAAAGGAGAAAGCAAAATCACCCCGTGGACACTGTTCCAGCCCTGAAGACATCTACACAAGGCTGCACTGTGACAAGCTATTGAATAGACATGTGGAACATCATGAAGTCAGAGGCACAGGCTTGTTAGCCACAGAGACTTTATCCCTCAGCCATAGTCCACAACCTTTTACAGTTTACGGCTGATGATATAACTACAGCATTCTCACTCAGTTCTAAGGGGACACTCATCCCAACTGGGTCTGAAGCATGACCTAACCCACATGGTGGGTGCATCGGTTAGACCAATCTGGCAGCAAACTCAGGTTTCTCCAGCCACCAACTATGTAAGTATGAACAAGTCGATCTCTGGTAGTCTCATTGCTCCGTCATCTTTGAAGTGGCCATTCTTGGACACAGGGTTTTTAAAAAGTAGCAAAAATGTATCTAAGGACCCAGCCAGGTAGCTAGTATCAGAGAGGACTGATAAAGAATGGCTAGCATTATCAGTAATTTTATTGTTATGGAGACTTCTTCTGTAAGCCTAGCTCAGTAAGAGCATGAGCCTTCTCTTCCCTTACCTGTCAACTGCCCAGTGACAAAGGGGCCGGCTGTCCTGTGGAGATAAGTAGCTGCAGGCCAAGGAGAGCCCCACAACCCGGATAGAGAACAGAGTCCCCAGGTCCTGCCATGACAAAATCAGAGGCAACAGTTTATAGCATAGTCCCCGTGGCAGAGCAATTGACTCTGTGACACATAAACTTATCAAAAGTGCAAGCACTTTTCTCTATTGTATTTTGTATTTTCTCTTAATAATGGGTATTCATTTTCAATACCAGTGACACAAAGGCTTCATTGTTTTGAAGATTCAGTCCTTTAATATAGTGAGTCTAATGCCATGCTTGATCTATTAAACGCAACCCCAAACACAAGGAACACAGTATACCTAAAAACAAGTGTTTGACTGGAGTAGATATTGATACAATAAATTGATTTTTAGTTAATTACTGATAAGCAGTTCAACCTTCTTTATGGACAGGATTATCATCACCACAGATGAGATATCTGCGTAAAAACAAGTTCATATACACATGCTACGATATTCTAGCATTTCTGAAACTGAAGCAAGTCTTATAGAGATACACTTACATTATAGGTGCCTCAAAAAACAAAATATCAGTGGGACAAATAACCCATTTCAACACTGGCCAGAGGATCTGAATACATGCTTCTCCAACACATGCAAATAACAAAAGTGTAACAGAAGATGGCTGCTACCATTTCTAAATAGGAAATGTGACCCAGTAAACCAAGACCACAACGAGCTGTCATTTAAACCCACCAGCGCAACTATATTTCTATCTATATTATAATTCTAAAAGAGAGGAGTAAGCGTTGGGGAGGATGTGAAGAGATGGGAACCCACGTGCGTGGTTGGCGAGAACGTATAACAGTGCTGTGGAAATCAGCTCAGAGTCTCTTGAAAGGTTGTGCCTACAGCTACCATCTGGTCCATTAACTTTACTCCTGTAAATGTAGGTAAACTCTAAGTGGGGGGACTTCAAGAGACGTTTGCTAACTCATGGTCAAAACAACACTGGTTCCTATAGTCAAAAGGTGGGAACAACCCACATATTGGTAACAGCTAAATAGGTCATTGAAATGCAGTGGATAGGCACCGCTCAATTTCACCAGGGCTTAGAAATGAAGGGTTGGGATGGAGATGTAGTTTGCTGGTAGAGCACATTCTAAGTAGGCTCTGAGTCTGACTCCAGAAACGTACACATGCACACATATGTATATACACACACACACACACACAAATAACATACACATGCACACACACAAATAACATACACATGTACACACACCACACACAAATAATATACACATGCACACACATACACAAATAACATGCACATGCACACACACATACAAATAACATACACATGCACACACACACACACACACACACACACACACACATCACAGAACAGTAGAAATCTACCATCTTTGTGGTAGCAACTCATCACCCTTACCTTCAGTCTGAACTTCTAAGCCTGGGAGAGCTTTATCATATGCAAGACCCCACGGTCCATCACAGGCACACTAGGAGCTGGGGGGTGGGGTGGGCAGTGGGTGGAGGAACGTCTGGCATATGCTACAGGTCTAAGGGGCTAGCGGGAACAGAATAGGGTATTCTGTTACTCTGCTAAATGGAAAGGGATACAGAGTTCAGCAGGAGGATCGTTTTAAAAATCGAGAGTACAGTAATAGTTATGTAGGAGGGCAAATGCAATTAACATATGCTTATGAATGGTTAAGTTATATATTTTGCCAAAAAAAAATCAATGCAGTCTGCATTCAAATAAAAGAATATAGTTTTTAAAGCTGTCACTCAAGAACTTGGCTGCAATCAGAAAATGAAATAAAATTTCCTTCTAAGTTAAAGCTGACGGTTGACGTCTATACTTAAAATCCTGGGATATACGTCAGATTCCGTCTGGCGAGAAAAAGGGAGGGAAGCATTGTAATTCCAGGGAAGAGCAATGTCCAGCGCTTTGGAAGACGGAAGGCCCAGACCACAGGGAGACAACTGTGAGGGGCTAACCTCAGAGGCTTTGGTTCAGATTGGCCATGGAAGGGTCACTTTCTAAGAACATTAATTTCAATCCAGGAGAAATAAAGGCAGGGTTCCTTTGTGAGTCCCAACTGACCGGGCCTTGCTGTCCACACAGGGAGGCCACCTGTAACCAGATCCCAAGATCTCTATGGAGACAGCCAACCCTTCCTAAAGAAATGGTGCCGATCTCACACCCCCAAATTTAAATGGTGACCCTAAAAAGTGTTTCTTCAGTGATAAGTCTTTCTTCTATAATTCATGCAAATTAATTCTCTCTAGCAAATGGCTCATTTTTGTAAGAAACACTTTCCTGCCCTCTATTTAGGGTAAGCCCATTCGTTTTAGAACCTTCCATGTATGTTCAGTATGTTAATCTCTTCAGCTCGGTTTTGAGAACTCTAGGGCTGGGGGCTGGAGATGACTCTGTGATTAAGAACGCTTGCTGACCCTGCACTGGATCCAGATTCAGTTCCCAGCACCTACATGAGACAGCTCACAACTACCTGGAACTCCAGGGCCCTCTTCTGGCCTCCTCAGGTACTGCACACATGTGGTGTACATACAGGTAAGGGAGCACACACATATACATAAATAAAAAAGTAAAAAAGAAAACCTTTTTTAAACCATCATGGGTTAAGTAAGAGGGCTATCCCAAGAGCCTTGCAACCCATTCTGAGCCCAAGATTCCTAGAGCATGTCATGCTTAACATCCCATTCACCAACAAGAAAAAGTATCCAGCATCAGGCTGAGGCTTCCTGCATTTGAATCCTGCTATCCACACCGGTGGTTTGATTAGTTCTTAACATTAAAAGATTGTAAGGACACAGAAGCAGTAAATGCAGGCAACAGGGTAAGGAAAAGGACCAGCTGAGGAAGGAAGAGGCAGCTGAAATAAAGGCCCACATGAAAGTGGTCTCATCTCCTTTTAACAGTCTGTAGCACACAGTCTGGGGGATAGCCGCCACGATTACTCGGGAGCCTGACCTACTTGTGGAGAAGCTCACTTCTAATTCAGGCTCTTCAGTACAGTGAGCATATCCTTTAGACATAAAGGTTTGGACAAATATAGTGAAGATTTTTAACAAGTTGCTTTTTGGTATGAACTCTGAATCAAATGTATAGCGCTGTCTTTGAGTAGGAAGAAATGGCCATTTGTGAGAGATTATCTACATAAAAAGTTTGGTATAACCCCATTGAAAGGCTCTTATTAAACAGTTTCTAAACCAAGAGACGACGGACACAACCTTCGCTGCCAAGGCAGTTCTTGACACAGAAGCTGTAAACCTATGGTTTCATGGTTGCTGAAAGTCAGTTTTAAACTTCCTTAAAAAAATTTCAGGACAAGACAAGAAGTATTTTTCACAAAAATTTTCCACAGAAATTACATCTCAAGGGCCGGCAAGAGGGCTCAGTGGGCAAAGGCGCTTGCTGCCGAGCCTGATGACCTGAATGAAATCCTTCCGCACTTACATGGTGGAAGAAGAGAACCAATTCCCAAAAGCAGCCCTCTGACCTCCTCCACATGGGCATCACGCGTGAACGTGCACAGAAACATGCACCTCAAGCAAGTTAAAAAATGTACTTTTAAAACTTTTTAAGGGGCTGGGGATTTAGCTCAGTGGTAGAGCGCTTACCTAGGAAGCGCAAAGCCCTGGGTTCGGTCCCCAGCTCAAAAAAAAAAAAACTTTTTTTTTTTTTTTGTTCTTTTTTTCGGAGCTGGGGACCGAACCCAGGGCCTTGCGCTTCCTAGGCAAGCGCTCTACCACTGAGCTAAATCCCCAACCCCAAAAAACTTTTTAAAATAAAAACAACATAAAAAGAAATTCTGTTTCAAGCTAGACGTGGTAACTCATGCCTGTAACCTCAGAATTTGGGGAGGTTGAGGTGGGAGGATTGTCACAAGTTCAAGGCCAGCCTGGACTACAAAGTAAGACCTTGTCTCAAGAGAGAAGTTTGGGGGAGGAGAAGAAAAAAAAAGGAAGTTTTATTAAATCTCTTCAAATTTGTATCTAAATGTGTAAGCTACCATTTACTACATGCCAGCATCTGGTGAAAAATATGGCAGACTGTAAAAACGCGAAGTTGAGAATAATAACCCAAATGTTACTCTTTATTCCAGTGGTCCTTGGGAAAGGTGTCTCCTGATGTCAGAGGTGAACACACTACCAGCCACAAAATGGTAACTGTTTGCACACTGATGCCACGCAAGTATGCACACACTGCTGCACACACACATGCATGCGCACACACATACACACGCGTGTACACAGACCTGAGGAGAGACCTCATTCCTCATGAGGCATCGAACCTTGCTGAGAATACACTGTTGAAGCTGGGCCCAGGAGATTGTCCTATCTTCCCGTATCAAGAACGGTGGCCCAAACCTGAAAATCCAAGGAAATAAGTTATTTCCGAAGAGGCAAATCCAACAAGAGTCATGGATGTTTGCCTTGCTCCGGTTCCTCTCCAATGGATGAGTGAACAGTTAGGAGCCAAGTTCAATCAACATGGAGTTGCCGGTTGCTTCTGTACGTCACATGCAGACGCTGCAGCGCAGCCTGTTCCAAGGGAGGAGCTCCCGCACCAGAGAACAGAGCAAGGGGAAGTGGGAACAAGAGCAAGGTATCCAGATGACAACACCGTCCGCGTGTGTCCTGTCTCAGGGATGTTCTCACTACTGGGAAGTTTTCCACATCCCAACCCACTGAACGTCCAGCAGTGGGCTTGTCAGGGAGCCCAGGACGTCCCTAGGGACTCCAGCTCTGCCACAGGCACCTGGCTGTGAGAAGATCTGACTGGACAATGCAAAACCACCGAACCAATGTCGGTAAAGCTGAGCCCCCTGTCTGGAAGGGGAAGCGCCCTGTGCAGCCACTGAGTGGACAGATCAGCTCGTCCACCTAGTCCTGAGCCGTGTAAACATTCTGAGTTGCTCCCGGTTTGCTATTATTTGAACAGTGCCGTTTATGGCAGGAACTAAACATATTCTTAGACACAGAGCCTCCACTAGGTGTGACCAAACGTCCTCCGAGCATGGAAGTTCTATAAATAGAAAGGCAAAGCCAACTCTACTTATCACCAAAAGGCCCTACAGAAAAGCCATGGCAGTTGACCTGGGAAGCAAGTTCCTTTATTCAGGTCCCTGGATAAAGAGCTGGCTTTTTGTTTTTTTTTTGTTGTTGTTGTTTTTTTTGTTTTTTTTTTAAAGATTTATTTATTATATATGAGTACACTGTAGCTGTCTTCAGACACACCAGAAGAGGGCATCGGATCTCTTTACAGACAGTTGTGAGCCACCATGTGGTTGCTGGGATTTGAACTCAGGACCTCTGGAAGAGCAGTCAGTGCTCTTAACCGCTGAGCCATCTCTCCAGCCCTGGCTTTTTGTTTTTATCGTCTTGACAAGTCAGTTGCTTTGTTCTTGCTCAGATTTCCTTAGCAATCTGAAGAACTAGAATAGAATCTCGCTACTTAAGTTAGAATTTCCTCACTGCCAACGATGCTGAATCTTTTACCCTACGCATATGCTTCTGTGAACTCCTCTTACCATGAGAGGCGTTGTCTCACCTGAGTGAGAACTGGGTTTTCCGAGACTGAGGTGAATCCTTCGGTCTCAGAAGACATATGCATTTTCCCTCATTTTCTTTGGCCTTTAAGCTTTTACCATTTGTTTCAGTTTAAAATGTTAATTTTCTGAAATGTAAGCCTCCTCTTTCATGGTCCCCTGTTTTATGTGTTATAAAAACAGCATCTTCTACTGAAAGACACGAATATTCTACGTTGTTTTTCTGTTTTGTCTGCTTTGTTGAGAAAGGAACTCACTCAGGGGAGTGCCAGCAGATTCACCTACACTGCTTTTATAGTAACTTTCCTGTGATTACACTTTTAATTAATTTGGAATTTATATGTAAAAATTTACAGCAAGAGGAAAGATTGTTTTAAAATAAAAAGCAAGTTGTTCAGCCTTAACTATTGGATAATGCATCCATCCCCAGGACTATGAAATATACCTCATTTTATCATATAGTAAATACCTAAAGATGCTTTGGCCTACTTGGTTCTGCGATATTCATATCTTTTATCCATATTATAATATTTTAACAGTTAAATTTTTATTGCTGTAAATCACACTCTACACCTATGATTCTAGGAGCTAGGTAGGAGGCTGAGGCAGAAGGATTATGAAATTGGGGCCAGCCTGAGCTACATAGGGAGTTCAAGGCTAGTCTGGTCTACAGAGTAAGACTCTCTTTCAAAACACCATCAGTGGTGGCAGCAGTGTTGTGGTCGTCACCATCTCTTCTTTTCCCCCTCCACTGATATATCTGGTTGTTCCTTATGATCCCAACTAACTCTTAGAACTGTTGTTATCAATCTAAGCACCTCTCCTCTGCTATGGGAAGTCTGTTTTTATTTTGTATTGCTTATATAGTGCGGGGCCTTGCACTTACTAAGCACATACTTCAGCACTGAGCCACACCAGAATTCTCTTTCTGCCTTTTTTTTTTTTTATCTTTATTAACTTGAGTATTTCTTATTTACATTTTGATTGTTATTCCCCTTCCCGGTTTCTGGGTCAACATCCCCCTAATCCTTCCCTCTCCCCTTCTATATGGGCTTCCCCTCCCTGTCCTCCCCCCATCACCACCCTCCCCTAAACAATCACGTTCACTGGGGATTCAGTCTTGGCAGGACCAAGGGCTTCCCCTTCCACTGGTGCTCTTACTAGGATATTCATTGCTACCTATGAGACTACCCAGGGTCAGTCCATGTATAGTCTTTCAGTAGTGGCTTAGTCCCTGGAAGCCCTCTCTCTGCCTTTTAAAGTTTATTTTATTTTGTGAGGATGAATATTTCCCCTGGATACAGGTACGCAAACGCACGTGTATGCCTAATGTCTACAATGGACAGAACATAATCCCTTGGAGTTACGAATGGTCGAGAGCCACCATGGGATGTTAGGAGCCCAAGCAGGTCCTTAAAGAGGTTTAAGAACAGCGAGAACTCTTAACCATAAGCCGTCTCTCCAGCCCCCAGGTTCCTTTAAACATTTATCTGCATCTTAGCTGGCGCGTGATTCATAGAAATATTTACAGGGTCCACTGCAATGTTTCAATGCACGCACACGTTACAGAATGATCAAATCAGGGTCATATCCGTCAACCAAACAGTCACAATTTCCTTTAAGGCACTTAATCTGACTATATCAAAAAGCTGTCTGTCTTTGAATATGTACAATATCACCAATCACTTTCCTGAGCCCTTTAATTAGTTCAAATCACGTTCCAACTCGCGTCTTCCAGACAAGCTGTCAAACTACAAACAGTGCTGGGTTTTACTTCCTTTGCTCTCCCTTCTTATATTCCCCAGTGACCCATCTACTATGCAGCTCAGGCTAACCTGTAACTTGCTTTGTAGCCGAGGCTGGCCTCATAGTCCTCCTGCCTCAGCCTCCAAACCGAGATTCCAGGTGTGCATGGCAATACCTCACTTTCCTACTGTAGCCAGTTTTCCCGCACTGGATGGCTGCGGCTAGCCCTCATGACATGATATACGGTAGTTGTGGTGCGGACAATCACAACCGCTCTTGCAATTAAGGGGAAACCTCTGGTGTTTAATTAAGGATGGTGTCACCATCTGCTTGAGGCAATTACAGCTAATCCTCTCGCCCAGAAGCACTCTGCTCTCATCTTCTACTTTATTAACAATGGGAATAGATACTTACTTTATTAAGTTAGAATTATTCTAGACAGAATCCGAGGATAGAGCCCAGTATGGTGGTCTATTCTGTAATCCCAGTACTGGGGGGCAGCCAGACAGGAAGATCAGGAGTCCTGAGCCAGTCTTGGTTACAGAGTGAATTCAAGGCTAACCTGGGCTATACGAGATGAAGAAAGAGAAGGAGGGAGAGAGGGAAGGAGGGACTGAAGGAGAGAGGAAGGGAGGGAGGAAGAAGAGGAGAGGGAGGGAGGGGTGCCAAGCACTGCAAATCCCACTTATCACATGAACACAGGAAGGAGGTTCACAGACATACCTGCTCGCCTGCTGACCAGACCCCACCAGGTTACAGAAGAGGATGAGCACCCTGTTCTCGCTGTGGAGAGGCACAGAGAATCGCTGGCTGTCACGGACTGCCAAGCGCGGTGACACTGACAGACCAGGCGGATGAGCTGGAGAAGAGAATGACACCAGAGCATCCAGTCACCACTGGGGGAAGGGCACAGGGCACTTCGAGGGGAGACAGTGGGGCTCTCGGCACCTGGCATACAAAATTCACACACATAGGATTCTGCGGTTGTCGTCGGCCAATAACTTTAAAAGATGGGCCAAAGTTTGATTAGAAGATTTCGAAAGCAATCTGAAAAGCAACCTGAAATGACCTGGACTGCTTTTATGTCTCCATCTACAAGAACCTTAGAGCATCCCCTACTGGGGACAAAAGAGAGGACCTGGTAGGTCCTCTAGTTCCAATCAGTTCTGAAATACTATTTTTTTTTCCTCAAGGCAAATATGTGTTACCCATGATTAAATTTGAAATGAGGACTTATTTCCCTGGGTTATAACACAGTCAAGGTCAATCAGTGTTTTGTTCCAGATTACATGGCCCACTATTCTCCTATTAATGCACAGACCGTCAAACATCTGCTTCCCACAGTTCACTGACTAGGCTACCTAAGGACATAGGCTCAGAGCACAGGATTCATCTGAGGTGTGGCAAAGCTGCCATTCACATCACCAACCCTACAAATACTATGCCTTTTCCCACTATCCGTGCCTATGATAAGTACATTTTCCCTTGTAAATTAGGCACAGTGGGAGAACAATAAGGAAAATAGAATGGTAACAAGTTACTATCGAAAAGGTTATTTAATATCCATCAATTGTGGGGCTGCCTGACTACCATGTGTAAGTCCCTGAGTTTGATTCCCAGTACCACAAAACAGATACACATTAGCAATGGGTACTTTTGAATTTTTTCATTTAATGTTTTTAGAGCACAGGAGGTGTAGGTAAGAGAAACTCAAAAGGGGAGGCTACAAGTAAGTGGGGGGCTGCTGCATGCTGCAATGGGGTCTTTAAACATGGCCATCTAAACTGGTTAACTGTGTTATTATGTACACTGAGATGCATTGAAAGCTTTTTAAAAAAAGAGATCACTTTTATCTGTCAGAGATTAATATGCCTCTTAACCTTTTTGCCTATCTACAGCTTAACTGGTAGAAATTTGACTCCAGACATGGGCCATGAATTGTAACATCTCTGAAACAAAGATGACCGCAGCACTTCGTGCTAAGCAATGGTTCTGAGTGTGGCCCTGGTGCTGCAGCATCAGCACCTCCAGGACCGTGACTGACGTGCAGAATCTCAAGCTTTCCCTCGGGTCTTCTGAATCCGAAACTCTGAGGAAAGGGCCCAGAAGTCTGCTCTAAGTAGCCCTCTGGGTGATTCTAACACTCACTGAGATTTTTAATATCAATCATCTGCAGGTAAGATAAAGAGGAGATGAGCCTGGCAATTGTAAGTATCAAAGGTTTCTGCCTCAGCACCTCAAGAAGACCCCCCCTGCACTCATTCGTGCTGTCCCAAACAACTTATGTAAGGCCCTACTACTGTACCTGCGAGCGTTCCCGGACCAGGTAAGGGAGGGACTTGGAAAGCATACACATTGTCACCCTCTGCAATGGTATTCAGGTCCTCTTCATCAAAGAATGACCGCTGGAATCCATTGGGATACAGTTCAACCAAGATCACCTGAGATGAGAAGGATCGTTTTCTCAAAAAGAACCCACTAGATAAGAATTCAAAAACAGGACCAGCAAGATGGCTCAGTGGGGGAAAGGTGCTCGTTGCCAAGCCTGATGACCTGAGTTTGATCCTTGGAACCCACACTATGGAAGGAGAGAACTGACTCCTACAAGTTATCCTCTGGACTCTATATGCACGCGCGCGCGCGCGCACACACACACACACACACACACACACACACAAAACATAAAATTAAAAAACTAATAACTCAACCTTAAAACTTATTTCTCCTTTCCTTCCAAGTGTCTACATATTTTAAATCATAAAATATAGCAAACACAGTAATTAGATTAACCACATTTTAACTGCAACCACATAAAAAAATCTAAAGTTCTATACCCAACTAACCAGCCTAAACACAAATAGGGTAAGTTGTTTTTCATGAGCACTGTTCCATTAGGGGTTCAAAGTGGTGTTACTAATCTCTCTCACATGCCAAGCCTGAAAACCATGTTCATGGAACACTAGGAGGAGGAGGAGGGGGAGGAAGAGAAGGAGGAGGAGGAAGAAGAGGAGGAGGAAGAAGAAGAGGAAGAGGAGGAAGAAGAAGAGGAAGAAGGGGAGGAGAGGGGGGAAGAGGAAGAAGAGGGGGAAGAGGGGGGAGAGGAAGGAGGAGGAGGAGGAGGAAGAGGAGGAGGAGGAGGAAGAAGAGGAAGAAGAGGAGGAGGAAGAGGGGGAGGAAGAAGAGGAGGAAGAGGAGGAAGAAGAAGAGGAAGAAGGGGAGGAGAGGGGGGAAGAGGAAGAAGAGGGGGGAGAGGGGGGAGAGGAAGGAGGAGGAGGGGGAGGAGGAGGAGGAGGAGGAGGAAGAAGAGGAGGAGGAGGAGGAGGAGGTTTACATTACAAAAAAAAGAGTCCCAGCTTCCCCGGAAACCAATCCAGCATCGATAAACGGATCTCCCAGTGCCCATTTGAGGCAGAGCAGCTGGGAAGTCCTCTTGGAAAAGATATATTTTAGGTTTTTTTTTTTTAAAGTGTGAACCAGAAGAAAATTTTGAATTGTAAAAAGGGAATGAACCAAAGAAAGTAGTAACTAATATTATAAATTACATAAATATTAAATTTAAAACTTCTGTCCATTCAAACTACAAGTGTTTGTGGGGGAAGGATGAATATTACAGTATGGAACAATAAGAACTACTTCTAACTGTCTACAATAACGTTTTTGTGAGAGGGTCAGGGTCAAGGTTGAGATAAGTTCTCAGTACATGTCCCTGGATGGCCCGTCCTGGAATCTGCAGCAATCCACCTGCCTCAGCCTCTCAGATGCTGGATCATAGGCTGTTATCTCTAGCAATATCTAAATCAAAGAGATGTAAGAAAATTGAGGCACAGGGTTGGGGATTTAGCTCAGTGGTAGAGCGCTTGCCTAGCAAGTGCAAGGCCCTGGGTTCAGTCCCCAGCTCAGAAAAAAAAAAAGAAAAGAAAAGAAAAAAGAAAAAGAAAATTGAGGCACTGAACTAAGATCTTTGTGTTGCTTTGAGAAGATTTAACATTAGAATTTACTCTTTTTTCACACTGGCTTTTAGTAAAAGTTAAAATAAATTAATATATGTATCAAGTCACAAGACACAGAATAAATACACCCAGATGTTTCCATTACTATAGGCAAACATGTCAGTCAAAGAAATCAAAACATCAAGAGGTATTCAGTTTCAACCACACTGTCTATCCTGTCCTGACACCATGGGAGTTCCATCCCCCTCACAAATGCATTGGATACTCTACATTCCTGACAGTCCTGCGGCTACTCAAACTCTGCCTCCGTTAGTCAGAGTGGTCCTTTCTGTCTTCCACTACTGTCATGTCTCCCAAATGTTGTGCTCTTCCTCTTTTTCTCTCAAACACACACACACACACACACACACACACACACACACACACACACACACACACACATGGTTCCCGAGAACACTTAAGAGATCATCTATTTTACAGGGGTAGGGGTCCCGGCATGTGCAAACCACATGTGTTTAGAAGTCAGGAGACAACGTTTCAGACGCAGTTCTCTCCTACCATGAGCTCAGGTCATCAGGCTTGAAGGCAGGCACCATTACAAGGAAAACATGCATTATTTTTTCCCTGTGTGAGTTTCATAAAAATCCTCCAGGTAGAAATGGAGGTCCAATCTACGCAGATAGGGCTAGGAGGGGGCTGGTAGACTGACAGAAGCCTTGGTACCCAGGATGATTCTACAATGTGCAGACAACCTTACGATGTGCATACCTTATTGTGTGGATTATAATGTACCTAACAAAAAACTTGCACATACTTTTGTCTGTTTAATTTTAAAAGGTTCTGCCAGGTTACCTGGGGAACACGCATTTTCCATTCTATAGTTAAAGAAACCGAAGGCTGATCAATCGCTTGCAAGGCCCACGTCAGAGAGCTGGAGAGCAGCTGGGTCACAGCTAGAATCCCACCTGGAGCCCCTCTGTGATGCTAGTTTTTACTGTCTGCTGGATTTAGGATCACCGTGGAAACACAGCTGCAAGTGCTCATGGGTATCTTTCTAGAAAGGTTTAAATGAAGATGAAGACCCACCAAGAATGTGAGCAGCAGCAGCCCGTGGCCTGGGGGTGACCTGGGGCTGGACGGAACGCAAGGAAGGCAAGCTGAGCCCCAGCATTCACCTCTCTCTGCTCCCTGGCTGCCGATGGAAGTGTGACCAGCTCCCTCACCCCTGCCCATCCCCCAGCAGTGACAGACAGGCTGTGGCCCCCAAAGCCAGGATGAACCTTTCCTCCCTTCCTCGCCTTTTGCCACATATTTGGTCACAGCAACTAGGAAACTCATGTAACCTCTCATCTTGCCATGCTGCTCATCACTGTATCACTTTTATCCCAGGGATCCTCTGGGCATAGTACAGCCAATTCTTCACCAGGACTCCATTCACACATGTAACCCCAGCACTCAGGAGGCTGAGGGAAGAGAATTACCATGAGTGTGAGAGCAGCCTGGGCTTCGTAGTCAGTTCCACAGCCAGTCTAAGCTACAGAACAGGTTTGATGGTACATGCCTGCTAAGCCACAGAATGAGATGCTGTCTCCATAAAGTAATTAATTAATATCAATCAATCAAAGACAGGTTTGGTGGTACCTGCTGAGCCTGAGGCAGGAAGGTCATGTGGTCAAAGCCAGCCTGGGCTACAAAGGAGTCAGTCTTAAGACAGCAGAACAGTTTTCCACCTTTTCTATCTCCTCTCCTGTCACAAACCATCAAAGTCTGCCTCTAACTGAGCATCCCTTCAGGACCCCGCCAATATTCTCAGGAGTAGGAAAGCATAAAACCACATGCGTTCCCATCCCAGCTTAGCCACCTCCTTGCCTGTGTGACCTTGGACAATTCACTTAACCCCTCTGAATCTTTTTCCTTACTTCCAAGATGAAGATCTCTGTAATATCTTCTTTACCAGAGAGAACAGGATGAACTCTTGAGACAAGCTGAGCACAGTGGCACATAACTCTAATCTCAACACTGGGGAGGCTGAGGCAGAAGGATGGCTAGGAACTCAAGGCCACCCTGGAATACAGACAGGGGTACCAGGCCAGCCAGAATCACATAGTGATATTCTCTGAAAGGAGGGAGGGCTGGAGGGAGGGAGGGAGAAACGGAGAAAACGGCCATAGAACAGTGCCCACACTTAGTAAACATGACTGGTTAGCTGCTGTTGGATCACAATAACCATCACCTTCTGAACTGGAAAGTGTCTCTTTGCGGTTACCCTGAGTAATAATGCAGGGAGAAGTCAAGGCTGGGTCACCGCAGACACCAAGGGACAACTAATCAAACAGAAGCCAGTGAGTCATGCTGAAATCATCTGGAAACCACACATTAGCCTGGGCAGCTAGCCTAGTCAGCGTTCTGTCATCCAATGGCCAGGCCCCAGCCGTTCCAGCACACCTCCTCTGCAGGGACGCCTCCTTCCTCTGCAACCATTTTCCTCAAGGCCGCCACTGTGCTGAGGATTGGCACAGCCAGGCCGACGCGCAGGAACCGCTGGCTCTTAGAGGGGAAGACCAAAGTGACACTCAAGAATCTGCAAAACAGAAAGGGAGCCAAAATTCTTAAAAGACCAGAGGGAACGGTCACCAACACCATGGACCATGGGGACAGTTTGCTAGTTGGGTCCCTGCACTTTAGGTGCCCAGCCACTAGGGGGCAGAAGAGAGCCAAATCTCCCAAACTGCTTTCCCAGAGGGTTGAACATAAAAGGATTTTGAGTGGAAATCACACTATATAGAGCTCTGATCCCTCTGATCCTATGACTGTAACAGTTCCACAGATAGTATTTAAAACAAACGAACAAACAAAACTCTCCATTTTGCAAAATAAAACAGTCGAGCTGCTTATTTTAGAAGAAATCAATCCCACTGGTGACTTTCCCCTCAATGAAAATTTCCCTTCCAGTCTCTGCTTTCACTTCCCCTCACAGCGCCTGGAGCCCACTCCTGGGGGTGGTGAGTGACTGCTATGCTGTGGTAATTAGTCAAGTCATAAGCTGGGATTAGAACCTGGGAAGTCTGCCCCAGGGTCACTGCTTTAACCACTGTGTCCTCAGTCACAGCCTACATTTTGATTCTATCAGTGGTGATATAACCCATGTTACCATGTAAGACAACAGTTACGCTTATGACACAGACAGCACAGCAGTTCTGAGCAGATGGACGTGGGGCTGTCATGTGCAGCTTTGTGAAGAAGTCCTGTGTTCTGCTAGATCCTAGGCATGCAGGTGTGGATAGGAAGGGAAGGAGACGGGACCCAACAAGGTGGGAACACATGGAGAAACACCTCCGTCTCCAGGCCTGCACCGGCTCCCACAGTCAAACTCACCAACCTTCCACGACACTGGCCTGATGGCAAGATGGGATTCTGGGAAAGAGGTTGCACTTCCAGTGCCTTGCTTTTAGATACTGCAGTCCACTGTTCTCTCACCCCAACATCGATTTTTCCCTCACCTGTACCAAACAAGCTTTTTTTCTTCCTCTCTTTCCTCCTTCATGAAACAATCTCCCTATAATCAGGTGCGGTAGCTCATGCCTACAGATGCAACACTTGGGAGGGTAAGGCAGAGGGATAGGCTCCAGAATGAGACTCTGTCTACAAATAAATGATAAATAGGAAAGACAGGAAAATTTCCCACACCCTTATAAAGAAGGAAAAAGATTTTGAGATACGTCAGGGGAGAGCATGTAGTGACAGATGCCCTTGTCTGATGGAGGTGGGGGCTGTGCCAGCTCCTGAGTAGGCCAGAGACCTAAGTCAGGACACTGCGTAGACTCAGCATGGACACACACAAACATCCTGTTCATCAGCTGAAGAATGGACACTCCTTTCTCTTTAATTGCCCATTAACTAAGTGTCACCGGATTGTACAACCAATCTTAGAAAAACGCTAAGTGAAAAATGGCAGATCTAGGAACAGAAGTTTCTCAGAAAAGAGGAAAGAGGGGTCAAGTAGAGTGGGCATGCCACAGCCAGCACTCAGGACACTCACGTACCTCGTCTGCCGCAAGGGGATGGGAAGGGAAACACACAGGAAGGGGTCAAAGGTGTTGCTCTGTTTCAGGCAGTGAGGACAAGTCAGGGAAGACCTGTGGAGACAAGAGCAGAGATGAACGTCATCACACGTAAGAAGCTTGGTGGCCCTCAAAAATCTCCACAGAACGACGACAGCATTTCCTTCCCAGCAGTTCCACGCAGAGTTAAAAACGGGTGTTCAACTGATCACTTCCATGCAAATGTTCCAGCACAAGACTCAGCCAGAAACAACCAGAGTACCTAGCAATAGGTAGGGGGTAGACAAAATGTGGCTCATCCACGCTATGAACTTCAACTCAGACATAAAAAGATACAGAGTCCCGATACATTAAAAATAGTATGTCAAGTACCAGGAATTACCCAGACCTATTTTATCATTCTGTTTATTATGAGTTATCTAGCATAGGAAGTGCCAAAGAGACGTACTACAAATTGGTGGTTTCTAGAAACTGGGGGCAAAGGAAGTGGAATGTGACTGCTCACTGGTACCAGAGTTTTTCTTTGGGTGATAAAAGTGTTCATGAGCCAGGAAGAGATGATGGCTACCCAGCACTTCAAGCATGTATGCCACTGGGTTGGACATTGACATGTATTATTGAGCTTGGTATAGGTGCTGAGGCAGGAAGAACACGGGAACCCAGAAGTTTGAGGCCAGTATAGGCAACATAGGGAACCTTGTGTCAAACAACAAAATAAATGGATAGTTTTAAAAGTAAAACAGTTGATTCTATGTTTCAGGACTCTTCCCCTTTGAAGGGAGAAGTTTAGGCTTATGCCTCAGCATACCAAAGATGAGAAGAAATCCAAGTACCACTTTTCAAGCCAAAGAGATCTCAGGGCCTCTTTATTCTTGATTCTTAGCTCCCCTGAGCCCCCTAAACACAGGAATCGCTCCTTTGAAAAGGCTATTTGATTTATTTGTTTGTTTGTTTGATAGGGAGGGTGGCAGGACATGCCACACACAGTATGTCTATCAGGTCAGAACAGTCTTTGGGAGCCAGTCTTTTCCTTCCATCACGTGGGTTCTGGCACAGAACTTAGGTCATCAGAGGTTCAGCAACAAGTGCGTGTTCCCTCTGGGCCATTCCCTAGCCTAGCCCACACACAGAGTTTTAAAGGTCCAGACTTCCAGAACCAAAAGGTCCAATCTTCTTACCATAGATCCTATATCAATGAAATAGGGGAGGGACTCGAGCATCATAAGTTTAAAAACTTCCTGAGAGTCAGGTGTGGTATTTCATAACTGTAATTCTAGCACTCAAGAGGCTGAGGTAGAAAGATGGAAAGTTCCAGGCCACCTTAGGCTATATAACAAGATAGTATCTCAAAGATAACAACAACAACAACAACAACAACAACAACATAGCAAGAAGGTGAACCTATAAATTCACCAGAGGTGTCTGCTCCTTGCCAGTTCTTGGGGATACAAGTTATCTAATGGTTACAATAGGAATACAAGTTATCTAAGTGAATAGAAGTTACTAGAAGATTTGTAGCAATTTAGAAAACAGTTCCCAGTGGTCTTTTGTTTCCTTACTTGTGCTATGGTAGTGTTGGAGCACAGGGTCTCAGGGATGCTGGGTCCACTGTCTACACTGCACCACACTCCAGTGCCCAGTCTTTTCTGTTTAACACTGACCCAGGAGAACCAACGTAGTGTTTTGATAAAAAGCAGTGTGTCCCACAGCATTCACTGGCCATGGCATTTGTGGGATTTTTTTCAGCTATTGTCTTCTCTTCAGATCTTCTCCATTCTCCGGATCACTGTGCGTAGAGAGAGGCATGCACCAAGCCACAGGATATAGTCTTGTGTTTGGAAAACTTTCCAATCCCTATTTCCCACTTTTTCTTTTAACCTCCAAAAAACAAAACCAGGTGCATCTTTTTCTTTCACAGAGTTGCATTGTATCAAACTAGCTCACAGATACGGCTTTGATTTCTTTTCTTTAAATTTACTTATGTGTGTCTGGGCGTGTGAGCATTTGCAGGTGCCTGCAGGCCAGAAGGGGATGTTGAATCTTTTGGAACAGGAGTTAAAGGAGTTTGTGAGCTGCCTTGTGGGTTCTGGGTTCAAAATTCACCCTCTGCAAGAGCAATCAACGCTCATTACCTCTGAGCAACATTTCCTGCCCCAATATAACCTTATATTAGCCCTGAACTTATTTCATGTAGCAAGATATGTGATCTGTGAAAATAAAAAATACAAATTTTCCAAGTAATTGGGTAATGGTATGCATGCATGAGTGTGCATACGTATCTTATGGAAGTGAGAACTGAACCCATAGAATTGCATCATATCAAACTTCATAAACTTGTATCATATCCAAATGATTCAAGAATGTGGCCTTGCCATCTCAAGCATGTACTTTATCACTGGGCTATAACCCCATTCTTACTTGGAAAGAATAAAAATAACATTTTATTGTTCTTAAGTTAAACTACAGAAAAGATGGGAAATAAGTTTGTTTCTCAGACACTGGGAATAGTGACAGATTAAATATAATCAGCGGGTCCAAAAATGGACATTTAGGTCCTGGGTTTTGCACTTGGTACCTCAGAAGAAATGAGAACTGAAGAGGAGATAGAAGAAAGAGAACCCACAATTACCCATCACCCCCAGTTTCCTGACATCAGGGAGACTGACATCATCCATATTCCGCCATGGAACAGACAAATTATGACCATCCAGTATATCATTTTGGACTGCCCCCAACCATCCCACTGCAGAAAATCACCTCTCGTACCTCAAAAGTCTTTGCTTGCCTGGGTTCCCTGACCACACTTTCTCAATACGACAGGCACTATGGCTCAAAGCGGTATTCTCAGCTGTCACTAGCATAGATACCTCTTATGCTCTTATAAATGAGAAATCTACTGGAAGGGCACTGTTTGCCTGACTCAAATATCACTCCCTGAGAAGCCCAGCCCTGAAGACCCACCCACCCCACATAAAGTCAGGAACCTAGCATACACTTCAAAGCACCCTCATTTCCCCCCAAAACACCCACCAATAATGCTTGAATAAAAAAGCTCTTCCTGTGCCCTGTCCACTAAAACCCACTCTTCCACTGAAATTCTTCCACACCAGGACCTGCCCACCACCCTAGCCACACCTCACTGCCCTCTTGCCACTGACCCATCTTGGCCTGCTTCTTGTTTATTTTCTGTTTGTCTGTTTTAGAGAGAGAAGGGGGTGAGAGAGTTTCCCATCTCAGCCTCCCAAGTGCTGGGGTGATAGGCCTTTGCCATTGTGATTAGTTCTTTCTATTCCTTTTTTTTTTTTTTTTTTTTTTTGGTTCTTTTTTTTTCCGGAGCTGGGGACCGAACCCAGGGCCTTGCGCTTCCTAGGCAAGTGCTCTACCACTGAGCTAAATCCCCAGCCCGTTCTTTCTATTCCTTAAATTTGCCCTCCCGGCCCTTGAATTCACATAGATCATTACCCACTTAGGTGCCTTGTCTCTGCGGCTCCCCCGCCTGGAATACCTATCATAATCCTCCCCCACCTCCACCCCCCCACCCCCCCACCCCACACCCCCCCCACACCCCCCCCCCCCTGTAATCAGCTGGTAGACTTCTTGTCACTCCCCTGTTTGGTCCATCTGAAAAGAAGCCTTCCTGATTTCCTCATTGAATGCCAAGCCTCCCACCTCTCCGGTCCCTTAGTCCCCTCTTATTATTCAAAACATTTGGGCAGGGGGTAAGGAGGGGGTGGGATTGTTGCCTAACTCCATCCACGCTTAACTGGAAAGGGTTTATTGAGGCTGGAAAGATGACTCAGCGGTTAAAAGTATTTTTACTCTTCCAGAGGACCCTAGTTCAATTCCCAGCCCTGGCACGGCAGTTCACAACTATCCACACAAGAGTTTAGGCCATTTTGGAGAGATCTGTACTACCCAATACCCTTGGCAACCAGGGAGAAGATGCAGCACTCCACAGTTGCTCCAGCAGCTTCCTCCTGGTCCCCGCTCCCCAGAGCAGAGTGTGGGCCCCTCTCCAGGATGCTTTCTGCTCCCATAGAAAGTAGCTCCAAAGCATTCAGGCACTACACGGGCCTCCTGAATAATCATTCCCAAAGATGGCGGCCCTGCCTACTCACTCCCGCTGAAAATAATGTCAACCCCTCCCAACCAAACGCAAAGAACACCTTCTTGAAGGGAAGTAATTAAGAAAAGAAACTCACGGGGTTGGGGATTTAGCTCAGTGGTAGAGCGCTTGCCTAGGAAGCGCAAGGCCCTGGGTTCGGTCCCCAGCTCTGAAAAAAAGAACCAAAAAAAAAAAAAAAAAAGAAACTCACGAAGAGATCTGGGGAAACACAGCAGAGCAAAGGAAAAGGAGCAGTCGCCAAGACCAGAGAACAGTTCTGCTGGGAATGGCTTACGGCAACACCCAGGACAGACACTGGAATCCTTTTGAAGGAACGAGAAAGTCCGGCTCAGTGCAACTAAACGGATCGCAGACAATGGCAAATACACACAAGATAGGAAAGCAACAGAAGAGAGGTAGCAAAGATGGGGTTCAGACTTCAAAGAACCTACTGAGGGCAGAGCTTCTTCTGCACTTACTGTGAGCCCTGGAAGAAGCCCCAGAGCCTCTCTTGTCTCCCAGACTCTTGTAAGGGCGTCTCTTAACAAGAGCTGGGGAGAAGTTCAGTTTGCTATATAACCATGAGAACCTGAGTTTGAGCCCAGTATGCACATAAAATGGCCGGATGCCATTTGTAAACTCGGCATTGAGAAGGTAGAGTCCTGCGGTTTGTTGGCCAGTCAGCCTAGCCTAATTAGCAAGCCCCAGACCAATGACAGATACTACCTAAAAATTAAAAAACAAAACAAAAAGAACCAAACCAAAGGAAACTAAGGAACATCACCAAAGTTGACATCTGCCTCTGAACATACATGTAGACGTGTACAAGTACCCACAAACATACACAGATTATTAATAAAGTATACTTAGACACATTTAAGTATACATGTTTATATTATATAGAGACATTTAATATTTATTATTAATGTCACTCAGTGGTAAGACACTTGCCTAGCATGTGTGAGATCCTGGGTCAATCCCCAACTGCTCAAAAAGCAGTAATAATAAATTATATAAATATACTACATACCATTTATGCTAGTCCACATATATTTATTATAAATATATAATTACATATTACCTTATATATTATAGCACATACATATTTCATGTGAACATAAGCACAAAGATTTTCACATAGAATATGGAACGTAAAATGTGTTATCAAATCATATGTAAATATTACTCAGTGACTCTAAAACCTCTCTCACAGAAGTTAAGAGTAGAATGGCAATTACCAGAGACCAGGGAGTAGGGATGGCAGTGGGAGAGAGGCTAACCAACAGGACTAACTCACAGGCGGCAAGAAGTCCTCTAGTCAACCACACAGGTGGAGTGATTAGAGATAACTGAGTATTACGCAATAAATAAAAAGCTACAAAAGAGGATTTTGTAAGATTTTACCATAAATGGTGAACAGTTGACGGTACATATATATTTAACATGACATTGTATATTATAGACACATGTCACATCAGCATACCATTCACGTGTTCAACTTTGGTTTCGCTCCAGCCTTTAATAAGCGGAATTTAAACCTGATGTTAGAAACATACATATGTGGACATCTCACGTAAGAGCTGTGGCAACATCTCTGAATCCAATGGCTTCCTTTAAATCTTGACCTCTGTGCTCATCCCCATCTTGGAGGCTACAGTCAGTCATCTTTGTTGAGCACGTTCCCACCGATTCACCCTATTCAGCTATCAAAACTCATGAAAAGACACGTATGGCCAAGGGGCCTGAGGCTAAGGTCTCATCTTTGACATCTCGTCGATGCAAGTATTTTCACTAAACTTCATAAATCTTATAAACACACATACTCTCATATAGAAATATCCACAATGCATGCTTCTTGAAGTCAAAGGCCATGTAATGATTTTTATATCCACCACTGTGAGCTGAGCTCACAGTGACTAACTCAGCTGAGCTCTCTGGCCATGCCAAGCAAACAGGAAGCGTCTCCCCAGCTTCACTGTGTCTGCAGGATGGTTTATCCTGCCTACCACATCCCTGCTCTACACAGCCATCCTCCAGCCACCATTCCTTTAAAGGAGGGCAGAAGGCCATCTCAAGAAGCGAAGAAGAAAAGGAACAGGACTGGGCTAGGAAAGGGAAGGGAACTTGAGTATGTGTTGTTTTGTTGTGCAGGGTCCTGGGCAATGAGATACAGGTGGCCTTCATGCACAACTCCTGAGGACCACACTCTAGGCACACCTCCACCTTACCTGTACTGTGCTTGAAAGTGGCTCTGCACAAAGCTGGGGCCTAAGGAGGGAGGAGCTGCAGATGACCGGAGGTCCTCTGAGATCTTACTCGCTTCTGGGGGCAGCTGCAAAGGAACAGGGAAGAGATCCAATGACATCCTGTCCGCATTATAGCAAGCCACAGAGCCCACACCTCACCCATATCATCCGTTCCTGTGCCCTGTGGAGCCAAGATCTTCTATACTGGTTCACCATTACTCAGTGCTCTTTCAATCCTCTTGTTTGCCCAAACCCCTGAGAAAGGGTGTATACACGTGCAAAACACTGAACTCGAGGGTGATGATGGAGAAAACTCACTCATACACACTCCCGGCCCAACTTCACCCTGAGGTCGATGGCACTACTCTTCACCTATGTCCTGCTGGGGCCTCAGATACATCCACAACAGGTATCAGTTGTCTACAGAAAAGTGTTGACAGGTGTCACAACCTCCAGAGGTTCTGGGCGGGGATCTTCTAACTAGTCTCTTCTAGATTCGGGGGCTGCTGCTGGAATTGCTTGCCTTGTGGCCACACCATATTGTCCTCTGGTTTGGCATCTTCATAAATGCTTTTTGCTCTGTGTTTACACTGTTTTGTCCTCTGTGGTCTCTAAACTCCCTCTGCCTGTTATAACAACACTCAGTGTTGTGCTAAGAGACCAACTGGATAATTCAAGTTAATTACCCTAATTCAACTTTCTTAATCACATCTATAAACAGCAATTCCAAATCCCTGCATCCTGAATATATCTTTCTAGGTCATCTTTCACCTCTTCTTCCCTCAAGGCTCTGGCCTACTCTAGTGTCTCCCATCTTCCCTGAATGGCTGCTACTCCCAGTATGAACTGCTCTAGCTTTCCAGGTTTCCTAGTTATCCTTACTTTCCACCCACTCCATACCACACAGGGGACATAGTTACTTATGAGGTCCTTGCTCCACACACACACACACACACACACACACACACACACACACACACACCACTGAAGGTTGTCCAGGGCACCATTCCACTCACAGCAACTCATAGTAGATAGCTGTTTAGTGAATATCTGAGTGTCTATAAGGCCAGACATACAATTTTCCTGACAGCATTGTATCTCAATTTCTCAATGTGTTTTATCCTCACTACCCTAAGAGTCCTTTTAGACATGTTTTCCTCACCCACATACCCAGGGCCTCACACATACTAGACAAGCTCTCTACCACTGAGCTATAGCTCCAACTAGTCATATCTTTCAAAATACCCCAACACAAAGCTATAATGTAACACTGTGCATGTGTCTGTATGTTTTTTGAGTATTTATCTCTCAGACCAATTTGTGGTGCTTAGGGGCCTTGAACATGATATCTTTGTATCTGTGTTATCATGAGCAGAGTCTTTGTTCTCTTAAATCGTTTCTGCTGGGTGTTTTCTAACAGGGATGACACAAGTGGCTAATATATTCAACCTTTCTTTTTTTATATATATATTCAACCTTTTGAATCCACTTAAATAACTCACTTGCTCTATATCTTTTATTTTAGTCCATTTTCCGTTGCTATAATAAAAATACCACAAACAAGTAATTTATTCCTTCTTGATTTTTATTATTGTTGTTTGGGTTTTTCTTGTTTGTTTCTTTATTTGTTGAGGCAGGGTTTCAGGTAGTGAGTGGGATAGGAAGATTGAGACAGGGTCTTGTGTAGCTCACTCTTGACCCAAGAACAACTTTAAGACTTCTGGTTTTCAGGCCTCTTAAACGCTGGGATTCTAGGCCTGCACCACTATGCTGGAGGAAGAAACTGAGAATTTACAATGAACTGAGGAAAGCCGTTTCAGCTCATAGTTCTTTGGGCTAGAAAGATGGCACTAGCATCTTCTTGGCAGTTGACAAGGGCCTCTAAGTTCACAACAAAGAGAAGGTCAACTCTTCCTCATTCATGAGGCCACCAGTCGCACTCTGGACACACCTATTCTTGTGATCTTGACTCAATTACCTTCCAAAGCACCATCCTATTTCCAAATGCCAGCCAGTAACAGAGCTGAGGCAGGACTTCAGTGGTAGGAGGTTGCTTTCCTGGCGTGTGTGAGGTCCCAAGATCAATTCCCAGCACTGCCAAATACCATTAGCATACAAGTGTGGAGACTACATTTCCGGTGTATGAACAGTTCCCTAATTCTAATATGGGAGTCACAATAGCACTCAACTGATAGAAGACATGTTTTGAGGAGTTAAAGAGTCATTCACAGAGGGAATCTTAGTCAGGGTTACTATTGCTGTGGTGAAACACTATGACCAAAAGCAACTTGGGGAGGAAATGGTTTATTTATCTTACATATCCAAAGTCATGGTCCACTGAGGGAAGCCAAAGTAGAAGTTCAAACCAGGAGGAGAGCTGGAGGCAGCAGCTGATGCAGAGGCCATGGAAGAGTGCTGCTTACTGGTTTGCTCCTCATAGCTTCTTCAGCCTGCTTTCTTATAGCTCCCAGGACCACTATCCCAGGGGTCGTACCACCCATAATGGGCAGGGTCCTCTCCCATCAATCATTAAGAAAATACCCTATAGGTTTGCCCAAAGCCTGATCTCATAGAGGCAACTTCTCAGTCAAGGTTCTCTCTTCTCAGATAAGTCTAGTTTGTGTCAAGATGACATAGAAGTAGCTATCACAGACAGAGATGGATGGACGGATGGATGGACTGACTGACTTAGCCTGGCACATACTCAGTATGTAGTGTATACACAGGTTGTAGGTATAACATATTGGAGATATCTAATAGCTTTTTTTAAGCCAGAGTGGTAGCTCTATGCTTACAGAGACTCTTTATCTCTACAGCCATTCCCAGGTAAAGAAGAACATCATTAAGTGTCCAAGTAGCAAGCAGGTGACCTGTGGGAAAGCCATGAAGGTAAAAAGAAATGGGAGGGGAACTCAAGACACCTGTGTAAGGGCTCTTAGTTCAGAAGAACCAGGAAGAAGGAAGGAAGGAAGGAATAAACACAGTGGACTCCAGCAGTCAAAGGAGATGGGGTTTGGGAAGGACAGACCAAGTTCAAGGGTAGCTCAACAGCCAGACAGAAATAGAGTGACAAATGTTTGCAAGAGCCTAGAGGTGTGAACATGCATTAGGTGTGGACACTGGGTTGTTCTGCCCAGGATTTACCCTTCTTAAGACCTTGAATCTAGTCCCTCGGTGGGACTATGTAGACTGTTGTCTTCTGAGTGGAGCACAGTTATAATTACCCACATGAGATCTTCCAAGACCCCAGCTTGTTGATGCTCCTTCATAGAGAATACCTAGGAAGGGTTATTTTAGCCTCACCAGAGACTCTAGCCACTCTCCCTGTGCCTGTCAGCTGTCAGTAATCCCAGCCCAGCTCAAGTGGTCTCGGGAGTTGTAGAGTACAGAGAAGCCGGAAAGTACTGAAGAGTAGGAGACTCCATGTGTGTAGCTTTAGGAGGTCATCACCCACACTGGGATGGGACCTTTTAGTGATATAGCTGTTCTGAGGTCATGTGTAAAGCTCTGAGGAGCCCCTCACCCATACTCCTGAGGGTAAGCCCAATCAATTCATTGGTTCATCAAGCAAGATTTGGATGGAGTGGCCACTTTGGTTTGTCATTGGAGCCCTATCTGGAGTAAAGAGACATTTGCTTATGTCTCCCCAGGAAAAGCTTAATTCCCTACCAAGAGACAGGTCCATGACCCAAACTGCACCAAGATGTCCTGTCAGGATACATTCTGCCATGGGTAGAATGACCAAGCTTGAAAACACTGACTGTAGCCATCATGATTAGACAATAAAGCTAGCAGCTCTGCCACTGAAGCTCTTTTTTGCCCAAAGCTGTCTAATTCTAGGCAAGTGATTCATTTAATCCTGTGTGCTTCTCCACAGCTGGCCATCTACATTCCCCTCCCAGGGCACTTCCAGTTGCACGTAGGAACTTACGATGATACAGAGGGTTTCTATATAATGACAAGCTAAGACTAGGCATGACTGTGGACAGGGTCACGACGGGGTGGGGTGTGGAAAGAAAATCCTAAGCAAAACATGGAGAGACGTAGTAGGAAGTCATTCACAAAACATGGACTATGAGGTCAGAGGAACATGAGTCCAGTCTGCTAGGCAAGCGAACCTTGATACCTCTCAAAGCTTCGCTGTATGCTTACACAGCATCCCCTCGACATGGAACTATGGTGAAAATCAGGAGGTAAGAGGCTCCATAACCAGAAACAGAGGCTCACATCTGTAACCCCAGCACTTGGGAGGCTGAGCATGGAAGATCACTGGTTGAAAGGCACCTTGGGCTACAGTTTGAATTATGAGTTCGGCCAAGGCTACAGTACGAGTTTGAGGCCAGGATAAGTTACTGAAGGAAATCCTGTCTCAGAAAGGAAGGAGGAAGGGTGGGAGAGAGGAAGGACTCTTACCTGGCACACAGTAGGTGCTTAATACACACACATTGGCTGCTGTTTCTCTCCCTAGACTCATTCCCACCTTTATTCTACGAAAGTAGCAATTTCTGGAAAACTATCAAAAAGATTGTTTACGTGTTGGTGTTCAGAGGGCAGTGAAAATACAGGCTTTGCAGGATGGAAGTGTTTGAGAATCGTTAAAGTAATGGAAAAGAGAGCGGCCCGTATGTTTTCTATTCCAAATGAATCTTGCTGCATGGTTTTCCTATGTCCTCAGTACAGAAATAACTTCAAAGGGAGAAAAATCACTCCAGTCACACAGAGGGCAGGAGCGTCTTTGTTGAAAGGGAAAACGAAGTTTTCCTGCAAAACAACCTCAAGGCTCTGTCTGCTGCCTCCAAGACATACAGCCCAGTCTCAAGGCAGCCTACCTTCCAGAAGCAACTTGAGGGGGACAGAGAAAGAGACATTGCTGGTGTTGCCGGGCACCTGCCCAGCAAGCACAAGGGCCTGGGGTCCATCCCTAGCCTAAAAGAGAGAGAAAAGGGAGAGGAGAAAGGAGAGAAGAAAGGAAGGAAGGAAGGAAGGAAGGAAGGAAGGAAGGAAGGAAGGAAGGAAGAAAGGGAAGGAAGTTGAAAGACTAACTTTCAATCATGGCCACTTTTCCTATATCTTGAAGTTATGGCCCTCATGACTTAAACAAACTCAAATGCCTTAAAGACCAGTTTGAAGGAAACGCATATTCATAGGGAACAAAGATTTTAGAGTGAAGCGTCTCAACTAGAGGGTGATTTGGATCCCTTCCCCAGAGAACATTTGCCAATGTTTACACACACAGGTTTAGAGCAAGTCAGGACTGTCCCTGGCACCTAGCAAGAAAGTCAGGGCTAAGGCACTGACACACAAGTCAGCCCAACACAGAAAAAAATTATCCAGGCCCAGATGCCAAAAGTGCTCAGGTTCAGAAATCCTGGTATGGAGAATGGCATTTCCTTATTTGGGTATGGGCTCTCCCATTTACTAGCTGTGTAACTTGGACACACATAGCTTGCCCTCTCTGTGACCTTAAGTCAAATGATTTTCCTGCTACCAAAGAAATAAGAGAGGAAAACTGAAAGGCTGCTGCTGAAGTCTGGGTCTGGAATATCCCTCAAAGGCCGGTGTGTTACGGCGTGGTCCCAAGCGTTCACTATTAAGAGCTGGTAAGACCTTAAGCTGAGGCAGGGCCTAGTGGGAAGTCTTAGGTCGCTATGGGCATGCCCTTGAAGGGAACTGTGGGAATCCAGCCCCTTCACAGCCACTATGGAATAAAGAGCTTGTCCCTCCTCAAGCTTCCACCATGAGGTACCCCCTGCCACAGCCCTGATGCATTAGCTACACTTGACCACAGACAAAAACCTGCAAAGTCCATACTACCCGTTTCCTCCTTGTGAACTGGTTACAGTAACAGAAAATTAACACAGTTAGTTATCTATCCCACCTACTTCCCAGGAAGGAAGAACTCTGGGTATAGAAGAAGAAGAGAGAGGAAAACAGGATGAGTCCTTGTTTATACAGGAGTAGATTGGTAAAGACACCTGAGCAGACACAAGAAGCTTCCAAGAAAGCATGTTTGGCACACTGGATTTGAGAGCCATGGACCCAGACTCGATCCTATTTACATCAGGTAGAAGATGGTGACCCTGAAGAACTATGATGGTACACACCCATAATCCTGGCACTTGAGAAGTAGAGACAAGAGGATCGGGTGTTCAAGGTCATCCCCAACTACATACTGCATTCAAGTTCAGTCTAAACTACAAAAGACTCTATCAAAGAGCGACTGTCCCTGGGAAACCCTTAACCTATGTTTCCACTAACTACAGAATGTGAGTTATCACTATAAATATTAAAATGAGACAACATTTTAATAAGTTTACTGTCTACTATATACCAGGTACTAAATCATGAAAATTGTCAAAGTAGATATATAATATATAACATCCAGTAAATGGTATCATCTGTGTGTGTGTGTGTGTGTGTGTGTGTGTGTGTGTGTGTGTGTGTGTGTGCGCGCGCACGAACATACACACATGTCACATTAATGTGTTTTTTTGAATTTACAAACAGCATAGAAGTAGACAACATGTATCCACCCAGTGATGTATTCTTTGGGCCAGCAATTAATTCTGACTCTGTAAAAATCCTTCCTTAATCCGTGTTCTTCCCACAGGAATGTAACTCGGGGATGTCCAATATGGCTACTCTGCTCTTTTGACCACGTTGAGGAACAAGCATGCCAATTGTGCTAGGACCATCCAGATTTGCTTTGGTGTGCCAGTCTCTACGAACAATTCTTGCTACCACATGGGCAGAGCCAGAAAGAGAATGAAGAGATGGAGTCAAAGATACGGTGACATCACCTGGGATCTTGGATTCAGTCCCACCCAAAGCTGCTTCAACCAGATCTGCAGGTTATAAAACAACAACAAATGCCCTCTCCTTAAGCCAGAGGAATTTAACCTTCTATCACATAAAAATACAAAGATATGAATAAGATTTATAGAGAAATAACTACAAATAAAAGTAAAATCACCCATTCCCTCCCAACCCAGAGGAAGCACTTTATTGGTACGCAGTACCCGGGATTTTTTTTTTTTTTTTTTTTTTTTTTTTTTTTGAGACAGAGTCTCATTGTGTAGCTCTGATCAGCCTAAAACTCACTATGTAGACCAGGCTGGCCTTCAACTCACAGAGATCCACCTGGCTCTATAATTAAAGATGTGCCTCACCATACCTGGCTTCCACTTGGAGCTTTGTTGGGGGTGACCACTGGTTTTGTTCACTGGTGTCCTCCAGTTATTTGGAGTGATTGCTTTTAAAACAAGAAAACAGGCTTTCAAGCCAGAGTCTCTTAAGCTAGAATCCTGACTAATTCCCTCGCCTTTAAGATTAACTTTAGTTAGGTGCCTCTGACTGTCTGCCTGTGTGTGTGTGTGTGTGTGTGTGTGTGTGTGTGTGTGTGTGTGTGTGTGTGTCTGTTTGTCTATCTGTGTGTCTGTGTCTGTGTGTGTGTCTGTGGTGTGTGTGAGTGTGTGTGTGTGTGTGTGCGTGTGTGTGTGTGTGTGTGTACACTATGTGCTGGTGGCCAGAGGCCAAAAGGAGGAGACAGATCCCCTGGAGCTGAATTTCAGGTATTTATGAGTTGCCCGTGTGGGTACAGGGAACCAAAGTCTTATCTGCTGGTACAGCAGTCCTGACACTTAACCACTGACACATGTCTCCAGGCCCCATGACTCTTTAACTGTTTGTGCTGGGATTACAGACATGCACCATCCAGTCTGGCTTCCCAAGGGGTTCGTTGTTGTTGTTGTTGTTGTTTTGTTGTTGTTGTTGTTGTCGTCATCATTGTTGTTGGACTCGTGAGAGGGATGAGAATAAGGTGTGCAAATAGAAAACAAAACAGAAGGGCTGAGAGTGTAGCTCCAAGGTAGACAGGTCGCTTGCCCATCAGGCCTGGGGGTGAGGGTCAAGTCTCAGTACTGTGGGGAGGGGAGAGAAACAAGAAGCTGGTGGGGCAGACCTGGAAGCTAGGCCTGAATGCCTGTGAGATCCATCAAAAGTGTGCTACTTACTGGCTAATCGCCAAGGTGCAAGAGATGTGCACTATTTAAGGATGGGGTTACTACAACTTGACTCACTCGTAATGTAAATTCATCCACTTCCCAGTGAGCAATACAGGGATCATAGTAAAGCCATTATTGGTCTTTATTTAGGAGAGTTATAAGGAGCACAGCCGATTTGCCAATTACCCATCACTTACAAAGTACTGTAGTGTGGCTGGATGTGGTGACAGACAACTGTCATCCCAGCACTTAGGGAGGCTGAAGGGTTGGGGCTTGACTTTAAAAAAGCTGCTTGGACTGTATGACCGAGATGTGATCCCCAACACTGCAGAGACTGAGTGAGCAGGGAGGACTGACACACATTCCAGCTACACAGCAAGACTCCGTCTAAACAAAGCAAAGCAGAGCCAACAATGATAGAAGCAACCCCTCGATTTTACAATGCTTTCTTCATCCCAAAGATCTGGGGGCTCCATCAAAATCAGAAATTACCCGCCCACGTCTTAAGAAAAACAGAAATCGTTGCTCTGTGAGATACACTAAGCAATAGTAGAGTTGGTTGAATTGGAACCGTCTAAAACTAACAAAGAATGACTATGGTGGCTCCAGGCACCCAGACAAATGTGTAGAATAGGGTGGGGAAAAAGTTTAAGGAAAATATTTTTGGGGATGGGGAGGGGGATGGCTCAATTTGAAAGGTGCCAGCCACGCAAGTATAAGGATGTGAATTCAAGTTCCCAAGTAGGAGCCAGGTTTAGCCGTGTGCACCTGCAGTCTCCACATAGGGGAAGGAGAGACCACAGCATCCCTAGGGCTTGCTGCCCAACCAGTTTCGCCAAATCAGCAAGCTCCTGGAATATCCAAAGAGCCTGTCTTAAAAAAAAAAAAAAAGATCTGGGATGACACCTGGCATTGATCTCTGGCATGCGTATTTGTACCTGCACAGATATATACAAACCAAAAGAACTCTTTTTAAATCTTTTTCTTTTTTTTTTTTTTAAGATTTGTTTATTTATTATATGTGTGTACACTGTAGCTGTCTTCAGATGCACCAGAAGAGGGCATCAGATCCCATTACAGATGGTTGTGAGCCACCATGTGGTTGCTGGGATTTGAACTCAGGACCTCTGGAAGAGCAGTCAGCGCTCTTAACCACTGAGCCATCTCTCCAGCCCCCCAAAAGAACTCTTTTTAAAATTATGACCCATGATGAAATCCTATTCACAGTTATCAATGGGATCAGGGAAGACAAGAAATACTGCAATAGGAAGGGAATGGCCGTCTAAAACCAGCAAGAGCTAAAAGAAGAGAGAAAGCCCAGCAGGTGTACGCAGTGGCTGGACTATGCAGGAATCTAAGGAGTGAATCCACTGAGGGAAAAGGGACATCAACGCACATGCAGACTAGAGAGAGACTAACCTGCTCAGATCCCTGCCCATGAGTCGAGCCCTCCAAGTCCTCATGGACACGATCCAGAAGCCAGAGCAGGAATTCCAGGGCATCGTGTTGGGAATTGCCTTGGAACTGGGAGCCGTACTTAGAAACAGCGTTCTGAAAGGAAACAAAGACGAAAGTCACCTTGGGCCTTGACACAAACAAAGGACGATCTATAAGCATCAAGCTCCCAAGTGGTCATCATTCAGCCTTGGCCTGAGATGACAACATGGGTAGGGATAGGTTTCCTTGCCCCATGCTGGGTATATGGGTTCTCTGAATAGAAAGTGTGCCAGACCCTGAAAATCCAAGAGACCATCTCTGCGGAACAGTGTGTCTGTATGTGTGTGCATGTATCTGTGTGTTTCTCTGTGTACGTCCATGTGTGACTATGTTCATCCATGTGTCCATATGTGTGTCCATGTGTGCGTATGTATATATGTATGTGTGTGTGTGTGTGTGTGTGTGTGTATGCAGATCTAAACAGGTCTTCATATTCACACAGCAAGCACTTTACTAAGTTATTCCTTAGTCCTTTTGCTAAATACCTTCAAAGTGTCCACTACCTGTCCTCCCTGAAGCTCTTGTCCTTTGATCACTGGGATTCCATGCACCACTGACCTCCGCTCCATCATTCTCCTTCCATACTCTCTCAAGTCACCTCACAGGAAAACACCCTTCTTACTGCTCCTTGGCTGACTGCATTGATTCTCAAGGCTTCCTTCTACTCTTTGGTAATGACCACACTGTGAGCAAAATTGACTTCCTAAAGTACAATGTGTGTAGCTCCTTCATCAAAATGCTGGCTGTGGACATCTTCATCCTGATTACTCCCTTCAGGGTCTTCCCCTAAGTTTCTGGGTAGCCAGCCCCTCAACTCCAAATATCTAAAACCCCGCCCTTTGTCTTGGCATTGGTATCTCTCAGAAGCTCACTCCCAGGAGCAGACTAGGACTGAACGTGTCCCCAGGCCCCATGCCTCTTTTTCTCCCCTACCTTAACCTACACTATTGAGTTCAAACTACTGCTCACCTAGAACAGATGAGTTGATATCTGAGTAGATGCCATGCCCCTTCCTCCCTGGCCCTCTAGGAACTTAATAAATCAGACCAATCTTCCTGCAGCCCAGCTAATATAGCAAACCCTTCCTTATCCTACTGTTCAGCACAAAATAGTTCAAATTCCTTCATTGCTCAGGTACCAAACTCACATCTTCTCTACTCTCTTGTCTCTGTCTCTGTCTGTCTTTGTCTCTCTCCCCACTCTTCTCCGCTCCTCCTCTCTCACCCCCACAAAGATCTCCTACAGCCCTGTAGCCCAGATTCAAACTCACTAGGTAGTCAAGGATGACCTTGAACTTACAACCCTCCTGTCTCCACCTCCCTAGCACCAGGATTACACTATCATGTCTACCTCCCCCCTGTTTCAAAGTTCCAGGTTAAAAAGCCACTCTGGTACCCCAAACCTAGTTCTGGCTTCTATGGACTACACCAACACTTTAGTCTAGCCTCCCACACGAGTTCTGTCCCCTTCAGTTCATTGTGAATTCTCTTCCTCTTAGCCTGGCCACCTCACAACCAAAGCCTCACAAAGAATTTGACAACTCCAAGAAGACAGATAAGATGGAATCTTTAACAAACTGTGTAGAGCCAGGGCCCTGGCTCGGCAGGTAAATGCACTCGCTGCCAAGCACAACAACCTAAGCGAGCATTCAATCCCCAGAGCCCATGGTGGAAGAAGAGAACCTACAAACTGTTCTTTGTCCCCTACAAGTACTGTGGAAGGTTGGCACCCACATACATGAGCGTGCCTATCCCCCCATGCATGGGTGTACATGTCCCCCCCATGCACAATTAATGACAATAAAAATCAAACTTAAAAATTAAAATCTGCATATATATACATATATAGATATATAGATATAGATAGATAGATAGATAGATAGATAGATAGATAGATATCTCAATTCCACTTTGGAGAACACAACTCAAGGAGAGATATAAGCACAGATATCTCTCTCCATGAACCATAATTATTGGCAAGAAAGCTAGCTGTTGTTTGTCACACCTGTACCCAGTACCCTGAAGGCTGAGGCAGGCTGAGGCTGGATGATCTTAAGTTTCAAGCTAACCTAGGCTATATAGCAAGATTTTTTTCTCAAAAAAAAAGGGGGGTGAGGGACGGGGTTAGGTGTTAGCTCAGTGTGGAGGGCTTGCCTAGCCTGTGTAAGCCCAAGGTTGGATCTCAGCACCATGAGGCTGTACTGGAGCTAAAATACTCAAAGATGAGCAGTGACGTTTGGGACGTTTATCTACAACACAGCATAGCTAAGCCCTCGATGTGAATGTGTGCCTGCATGGGTGTATGAGAGATAATATGTGTAAGTGTGTGTGTATGTATACATGTGTGTATGTGAGTATGTGTATGTGAGTTTATGTGTGAGTGTGTTTGTGAGAGTGTGTGTGTGGATGTGTGGGTGAGAGAAAGAATGCGTGTATGCGTGTGAAGGAGTGTGTGTGGGTGTGTGAGAGAAAATGTGAGTATGTGAGTGTGTGTATGTGTGAGTATGTGAGTGTGTGTGTGAGAGAGTATGTGGGTATATATGTGAGTTTATATGTGTGTGTGTGTAAGAGTGCATGTGTATATGTATGTATGTATATGTGAGTGTGTGGATGTGAGTGTGTGTGTGTGTGTGTGTGTGTACATGTGAGTGTATGTGTGTTCTCTCCCAAACCCTGGTGATTTTCAACATATTTCTTCCAGTTATTTAATAATAGCTATAGCCATTTTTCTTCTGCCAATAGTTTTTGCTGTTTCCATTTCTCCTACTGTTTTATCCACAACTATCAAAACAAAAGTGAAGAAACTGGGGATATAGCTCAGTAGTAAAGCACTTCCCTAGTGTGCTAGAGGCCCTGATTTTAATCCTTAGTACTACCAAAAAGAAAACGAGGAGTGAATCTTTGTTTCTTCAGGAACATCAGAGTTCAAGGTCATTGTCCACTTAGTGAACTGGAGACCAGCCTGGGATATTTGAGACCTCTCTCCAACAGATCAATAAAGCAATAGAAAAATTTATAAGTTAAAATGAATAAAAGGAAGTGCCTCTAGCACATTGTCTACCTAAATTTGATTTTAAGCACATAAGCTAAGAGAAATTACAGATGGCTGAAACCCTTATTTTAACCATAGAAAAGCTGGAAGACCATAAAATAGAATACATATGGAAAAGTATGATGTATCTGGGTGTGGTGGTACATGCCTGCAATCCCAGCAAGGAGACTGAGACAAGAAAACCCTGAGTCCAGACCAGCAGGTTACACAGTAAGACTCAGTAAAAAACAAAACAAAACAAAAAAACCACTTGATATTTGCAAAAAGACAGGAGGTGAACAAATCTAAGGCTTCTAGTACTGGGATAGGAAAAAAGAAACAATTTGTATAAATTATTTGTAGAGATGTAGGACAGCAGCGGGGGTGGGGTTGGGGGTGGGAACAGAACCTTAAGAACAAAGCAGAACGGATCCACAAACAATGGAGGAGACCGTTCCAAGAATAGACTAGACAAGAAACACCGGAAGCCCTTCCACCTCTCTCCTAATCAAAAAGAGAAAAAACAATACGGTTTTTCTAACAAGTTAGTAAACTAGAGGCATCCTTTACAAAGCCGGACCTCCACAGCAATAATGAGGTCTTAGAGCAACTGTGCTCAACCCTCCTGATGCTACGACCCCTTAATACAGTTCCTCATGTTATGGTGACCCCAAACCATTACTTTATTTTTGCTGCTACTTCATAACTGTAATTTTGGTACTTTTATCAATCTTAATATAAATATCTGTTCTTCCAATGGTCTTAGGTGACCCTTGTCAAAGGGTCTTTTGCTATCACCCCCCAACCCATCCTATTTGTGGAGGTCAGGTCAAGCCCCACCCTACTGGGCCCTTCCTGGGTCTAAAGTTAGCTAGACATCTTAAAAGACAATCACCTTAACAAGGTCAAATATCTAGTCTTCCACTCTCCTCCCCTGCTCCAAGAGCTTTCATCAATGAATTTGGCAAAAGGATTCTCGGCCTGAGTTCCAACCCTGCTCCATCCGTCCCCTTCAACGCTATTTTCCCTTCCCAGGCCTAGAGTTGTTATACCCGTCTCCCATGTCCTTAGTTGACACTTTATCTTTCACAACCCAATTCAGGGTATAGGGTCCTCAGCAGGGAAGGCTGTGCTGCTCTTCCAAACAAGTCAAGTCCTCTTGCCACAACTGTCACAGCTTCTCGTGTGGTCCCTTTCCATTTTGACACCAGTTCTGAGGGACTGCATGACCACTGTGTTGGCATACATTTCACCTCTAGACAGTGAACCCCTGGGAGCAGTCCCTGCATCTGGATTCAGAGTTGTCACTCAGTCCCAAGATCTGGCTTTTACCCATCCCTCCTCACACAGTCCCTGTTTCCTAACAGAATGTCTCCACATTCCATAAATGTGTGTCGACTGGGTGAAGGTTTCAATACCCGTAAAAGAAAGCAGCACCGACCTAGATCGCCATCCCTCAGATTTAAAATCCATAATTCTAAACTCCATCCCACGCTCCGAGTTTAGCCACCTAAAAGTCCCAGGAAAACCCCAGATTATGTCTCCCTCGCTAACAACTTAGTTATCATTCGGTTCCTCCACTGGGAGCTCCCAGGCCCTGGGGATTCAGACAGCAAAAGAGGAAATCCTGGTGAGTCACTGGCAGTGACTGTGAATTTCAGTCCCTTCCAAGCTACTTGCCACTCTCGCTGCTGTAGTAACTGGGTGGGACGTCTGGTAAAAGAAAGCTTACCCAAAGATCACCTCCCTTCCTCCTCTAGGTCTCTCTGCAGGAAGGAAGTATAATTCTAGAATAACCACTTCCCAGGAGCCAGGCCCCTTCTCGGTGCTCTCTGTATAACCCACTTAACACAACCCCTCTATAATGAAGTAACTGTCATATACCTCGATTTTACAGATGAGAAATGATTAATCTGCATTAAAAATCATAGTGCCCCAGAGACCTTGCTCTTTCTGTATGTCCACCAACCAAATGTGCTCCTCTCTTCAGATAGAATCTATCACTGAATCTAGACGCTCACAAATTGGCTAGATCGTTCATACAGCAAGCCCAAGGGAATCCACCTGGCTCCATCTCCCCGGGGCTGGGACTGTATACAAGTCTACACTGAGATTACAGCGAAGATACAGGCCTGCCTTTTCTTTTTCTCCCTTTTTATCTGGGTTCCAGAGACTCATATCCTCAAGGCTTGTACGACAAGTGTTCTGTCAAGCACTGAGCCACTGCCCACAAGACCTTGCTCTTGACCACCACACTACACTGATTAGCGTATTTGAAAAGCAAATGTGGCTCAAAAGTGATAACAAGGTCATCTGTGTAACTAATGTGCTCCTTCAGGAACAGAGGTCAGAGAGAAAGGCCATGGTTAACATCCTTTCGGGTAACAGGACAGAGACTGTTTTCTCAGATTGAAACTTCAGAACCGCGTATGTATGTTTGTGGAAGGAACACTGACAGTCATATTCACCTGCCAGAGCTGCGCTTTTGCAGCAGGATGCAAGCCCTGTGCACCAATTATCAGGAACACTTTGCTTTCACGGGACTGCGACTCCACAATTGTGCTTTAACGCCATCTCATGACCCTGCAGCATCCCCAGCAAGGGGACTGTAATCTTGCAGATAATAAACACCATCTCCTGTTCACATTCGGCCGGGACTTAATATAAATTAAATTAAAGGATGCCATCTCTACTACAGCACTCTTACTTACTCCCTCTCCCTACTTTTGAGAGTACCTGGCCCCTGGGTTCTCAGCAGCCCCCCGGCTTAAATAATCCAAAGCCACTGCGTCTAAGGTCGTACATGATCTGAAGACCTTCATCTGCCTTCAGTACGCATCACCTTCAGGTCTATGCCCTTTCTACTTACTGATCACTCTCCCTGGATTCCTCCTAGATCTGGCCTGGTAGCGTCCTTCTCAGCATTCTGTTCTCCACCCTTGTATCTCCTCTTTCTCCAAGCTTGACCTTCAAGCTTGGACCTACTTCCCACTCTGCACCCTTCCAGATCTGAAGCTTTAAGTCACTCTGGCCGGCAAACCCACACTCCTTCAACAACTGCTTGTTAAACACAAAACTGCTCGACACACTTAAGGATGTCAGCTCTCTCCACCCCAGCTCAAAATCCCAGGGAGAAACTAATTTCTAAAGAAAACACTTGCAAGTGATAATGTAACACGTCGCCGTCACCTCAAAACAAAGGCGGTAACCCAAGGCTGGGCTGTTCAAGTTGTGTCTACCAAAGAGCTCTCCCCCCGCCCCCAAGAACCCGGCTAGGCTGAAGGTTCACATGCTTTTCAAGAACCGAAACCAGAAGGGTCGGAGGAGGCTGCTGGAGGCTGGCGCTGCCTACCTTGAACTCTGCGGAAAGTTGGGGCGTGTATTCGCGCGTCCAGAGCGCGCGCACCAGCGCCGCCAGCTGCTCGGTGACCTCGGCGCGGCCGGGCACCGCCCGGTAGCGCCCCAGCGCTAGGAACTCGGCCAGCAGGTCGGTGTTGCTGAGACACTGCACCACCGCGTTCATGAAACAGGTGTTGCCATGGTTCTTCAAGCCCTGAGCGCCGGGCGGACGCGCCCCGTCACCCGAAGATATCTGGGGTTGAGATCCCAAAGGACGATCTGGCCCTGGGCTGCCAGAAGAGGCTGGTGCCGGGCCCGGGGCGCAAGCAAAGCCCCCTTCTCCATCGCCATCGTAGGGGCTGGGCTGGGCCGGGGCCCGGGGCGGCGAGTCCCCCGAGCGGGAGCGGCTAACCAGAGCTAGCAGGAAGCGGTTAAGCAGACGGCGCAGGGAACGGCGGCGGCGGGGCCGGGGCGCGGGCGGCCCCTCTCCCAGTGCGTCCCCCACGCCCGGATCCATGCTGGCCACGCACGGTGGTCCGGGAGCGCAGCCCCCGGGACACGAGGTGGACCGGCAGCTCCCGGGTCCTCGCTGCCTCTCGGAGGCGCCGGGCGCCGGCTACCTGAGAGCCAGGTGTGCGGACACCGGGCGAGGGCGGAGCCAGGGGCGGGGCCGCCACACCACGCCCCGCGCGGGAATCCGGCCCTAGGGCTGCGCCCGCCGCCGGGCTCCCGCCCCCGCGGCTCGGGCTGGGAATGCACTTCCCCAGAGCCCGCCTAGTGGACTTCCCCGCCCTTCCTTCCCGCCTTGGAACAGGCCTTTCACCTCGGCTCGCCTTCCCCGCCCATCCCTAAACTGCGGAGACAATCCGGGGATGGAGCCTTCAAAAGCGCCCAGGGAAGCAAAGCACTGGCTTTGGCTAAGTTTCTGGTGGTGCAAGCCGGGTGAAGACTAAGAAAAATGACCGGCGAGCTGTGCCCCTGTTCATGCCCCGGTGTCCTGAGAGGCGAGCGCTGGCAGCTGTGCAGGTGAGGAGCCCAGGCTCAGGTGTGTGCGGTCAGATGGCGCCACCTCCTTGCAGCCTTTGCCTACACCCGTCACCCTAGGACCTGAATGGGGAGTGGGTGTATAGTGGGTTGAGAGTTTGTTTTCTTTTTCTTGCTGTTTTATTTTTTAATAACACGATAGGTTACAGTCATTTTCCAAAAGCTTGGGAGACTTGATCGTCCTGGTTTTCATTGGTGAAGGGAGCTCGGAAAGGTTGAGGGTACGAAATGAGAGAAACCGGAATTCGACCCTCGCTGAGTGCACAGCAGAGTTCAGGTCCTTTACAACCCCAGTATTTGCTTGCCAGGAAGTTTTCCGGTTCTCAGGCGCGCCCCCTACTCGGTTGCTGCTTCACTCCTTCACGCAAAATCCTGACTGTGTCCTTACCCAATCAGAATTAGTTTGGCCTTGCCCCGCCCTTGATTCCCTGGGTAACCCTGGAGGCCTCTGCTCCTTTTATGCCTTAACTGTCAGGTTTATAATTAATCAGGCAAGGTCTTGCAAAATGAATTTCTCATCAGTTTGTAGCTCAAAAAAAGATCAGCAGCTTTCTGGAGTCAGAATTACATCAGAACCCCAAAATGTCACTTGCTATTTAATAAATAAGTGGTCATCATTTATTAAATATCCTCCTTGATCTTCACATAGGATTGCAGCAGTTACCTGGTGCCAAAAAGCTGCGTACGTCAAGGATAAAGAAGAAACTGTAATGTGGAGACGTGAAGTGTAAAAAGCCACCATTTACCTTCCTGGGAAAGAAATCCACCTGGTTGATTAATTTATAAGGTTCATTTCATCACCCTGCTGTACAGAAGATGTCGTGGTCATGGCAGACTCTGATAAATCATCTCCCATATTTCACCTTTGTGATCATGTCAAGATCCCCAGTAACTCACAGGGAGTTTTCATTTGGTAACACTTTAGGGGGTTTCTTGTTTTTGTTTTGCTTTGGGGGGTTGGTGAGAAGGAAAGGGGGTCTCTCCCACTTGTGTAGCTCAGGTTTGTCTGGAACTGTCATTCTCAGCCTTAGCCTCCTGAGTCCTGGAATTCTGGGTGTGTGTCTCCAGGCCTGGCTAGCACAACTTAAGGAAGCGTTGGTGTTTAACTCTGTGGGGAGTGCCACAATGCATTATCAACCACTTCAGCTCACTCACGACTCACAATAAATGTCTGAGCAGAAATCTATTCTTACTTGGCAAAGTCGAAAACTAGAGCTGAAATTGTTTTATGAGACTTGCTGTAAAGGCTAATTTTTGATAGTCACTTCGATCAAATTAAGAACCACCTGGGTGGGAGGGGGGCAGGAGAGATGGCTCAGCAATTAAGAGCTCTTCCAGAGGTCCAGAGTTCAATTCCCAGCCACCACATGATAGCTCACAACCATCTACAAAGGGATCTGATGCCCCCTTCTGGCGTGCAGGTGTACATACAGTTAGAGCACTGATTTTTTTTTTTTTAAATCATCTGGGAGGGTCTTTAGGATATAATACAGCAAGTAAAGGTGCTAACTGCCAAGCCTGATGACCTGAGTTGGACCTCTGTGAACCACAAGATGCAAAGAGAGAACTGACTACCCTGGATTGTCCTTGGGCTTTTAAATGTGTGTATTTTAAAAATCAGCTAGCGATTGAAGCATACCTCTGGATGAGACCGTAAGGGTGACTCTTTGAGAGATTACTAAAGTTGGTAGAGACTCATTCTAAATGTGAGTGGCACCATCACATGGCCTTGGAGGGAATAAAATGGGTAAGGCAAGCCCCCTGCCTTCCTCTCTTCCTAGCTTCAGTGACTGAGTATGTGTGCCTCACTGTGAGCTTCTCCTCAGGTGCCTGGGGGCAAAGCCACCATAGTTCAAACTCTGCGCAGCAACGAGTGCGAATAGGTTGCTGCTGTCAAGTATCCACGCAGACACAAGCTGTACAAAAGTTAATACACCTGCACAAAGACCTGGGTTCCAACCTGACTACCTATACCACTTCACCAATGAACTGATCATTTAAAGAGTGAGTTTGGGCTGGGGGGATAGCCCTGTGTGTGAGGCCCTAGTCCCATCCTCACCACCACATGCAGGTGATCTCTCCTCGTCTTATTTTTAGAAGGAACCAGCATCCCTCTCTGGGAACAGGTCAGGAGGAATGTCTGTGGACTTGGATTTTGTGAGACAGAGAAAAGAGATCATGGTCAGAGTATAGCACCTTCAAATTTATTAAAATATGAAAGAACTCATATATATACACACATATACATATATGTGTACATGTGTGTGTATATATGTATACTGAATAAAGTTTTTCTTTAGCATATTTCAATTTCAACATACAATTTAAGATAGTAAGACATATTGTATAAAGGAAAGAAGTAACTTCAAGATAAAGTATTTTGACTATAGAACAAAACTAGGTGTGAGAAATCAAAACCGGTTCTGGAGTTATCCAAACTTGGTCCTGGGCCGGACTGTGTTCAATATAGGGTGGAAGCTGGGGAGATCCAGAGCGCTTCATGAAGCAAATGGGTATTTCCACCTCAAGATGGCTCCGTCTGCGCTCACACTGACGATATACTGGTTTCCTGGACTTATCCGGATGCCCATGATGTTGCCACTGTGTCCCACCCCAACATGAGTCACCTCGCCCTCGTTGTAGTCCCAGACTTTGATCAAATGGTCGTGTCCACCTGAAAAACAATCACACAGCGTTGCTCAGGGGGACTTGTTTAACAGCCCTGGCCTCACGGAAGCGCTTCATTCTCAACACAGTGTCTCATGTGCCAACTCGAAGGAAGGAAAATCCATATTTATATAAAGCTTTTTTTGATCTAAAAAAAAAGATCTATGTATGTTCTAGTAAATTTAGAGTGGAAAGGAACGTAGAGCCCAGCACTAACCACTAAATACACCAGCATTGCATCCCTCCATTCTTCACCAGGGTAGAGGTGCAGGCACATTGACGGGTTTCCCAGTGTATGCAGTTTGGGATCTTTGTTTTGTTTTGTTTTGTTTTGTTTTGTTTTTTGAGGCAGGTAAATGTATTACAGGTAAGGTAATGTATTATACATCTCTGTGTAATAGCCCGAGCTGACCTGGAACTTGCTTTGTAGACCAGGCTGGCCACCAATTCACAGAGATCCCCCTGCCTCAGCCTCCTGAATAAAGGGATTAAAGGTGTGTGCCATGTCTTTTTTTTTTTTTAAGTCAATGTGCTTATGAAACTTTAAGTTACTTGAAACACTTATAAATGTCCTTGAGAATCAAAGAGCCTGACAGGAAATCTATCAGTGCTGTTCCTGTGGTTGTGACCTGAGGGAAGTGCCCTCAGAGAAGTTGGCAGGTTTATTCCTGGGAAGGAGTTGAGACTGAATTCAACCGCAAACAAACAAAGCAAACTGATGGTTAGGAGCTGAGTGAAAAAGAGAGCAAGTGATCTACCTATTATCCTGGCCCTCAGGAGCCTGAGGCAGGAGGATCACTAATTCAAGGCCAGCCTGAGCTACATAGAGTAAGGCCCTATCTCAAAAACAATCAAAGCAAACAAAAAATGAATAGAAAAGCAAGTAGAAGGCTTGGGATGATTAAAGCCTCATTTCCGCCCCAAAGAGCTAACATAGCCATGTAAAGCTTGGCTTTTCTCTGTGCCCTGCACAAATGTCTTCCTTCATTGAAGTGTAGCTTTTGGACAGTTCCAGCTAGGGTGGTGGGCTGTTCTGGGCTGAATCTAACCAGGATGTCCTTGAGACCCTCTACTAGCTCTTCTGACTGCCCCCCACCTAAGGGTTTCTTGTCCTGGAAATAAGACACCCATGGTGTATTTATATTATCCAAGACTAACCTGTAACAAAGTGTTCTCCTTCCTGAGTGATATCCATGCCGTTGACGGACCCAGACAAGGAACCTTCCAACTCTCTGATTACTGACCCATCAAATACTTCCCAGTAAGCAATCTGGAATGTGGGAGAGAGGAGTTAGACAAGAGTCGGTGCGGTGGAATCATCCACACACATGCTAACAAAAGATGCCTCCACTTTATATAGAAGGTAGCAAAAATACACCACCGGAGGGGGCCAGTTGGAATTATAAATAGGCCATGGCGAGGGGGTGGAGGAACCATTTCATTATTTTTAGTATTGGTTTTGAAATTCTCATGCTATTTAAAGACATGTTGATATGCGATAAACCTGGGCTGCGACAGAGATTTTTGATAAGGCGAAGCAGATTGAGTCTGCTGCCACATGTAAAATACAGAAGAGCCACTGATGGTTCTGCTCCTGCGACCTAAGGAGAAGGCCAAGCTGCAGGCCTAGTGGGAGGGAAAGTTCTTTCTGGGGGATGGGGAATGAGAGTTCTGGAGACTGGGCTTTGCTAATCTCTCGCCCCCACCCCACCCCGCCCCGCCTGGCTCCCCGCCCCGCCCCCGCCCCGCCCTGTCCTGTGACTGGACTGATCTCTTCTTGCACCCACCCCAACCTCCACCCCTCATGCCTCCCGTCTTTATCCACAGCCAAAGCCAAACTACAACTTGGCTTTGTGGCCTAAACTAGCAATATATTCATTCCAGAGGGTGAGATTTAAAGAACCTGAAAACCTAACCTTGGTCCCTGCCTGGGAAGGGAAACTAAGTGGGGAGCAAGAAGAGACAGTTGCTGAGAGGAGGATGCTTTGCTCTGACTGCACTGTCTGTGTGGGGCCAGAGAATCACCCTTGGGGGCCAAAATGCCAACATGCTCCAGCCCCTGTGACACCGTTTGCACCTAACCTATGCATATCCTCCACCTGCGTACTTTAATAAATCATCTCTAGATCGCCTAGAATACTGTATCACATCATGCAAGCACTATGTGAACAGCTGATACACTGTTTAGGACGTAATGACCTAAAAGATTGAGTAAAGATGCAGTTCATCCCCAAACCCCACCCCAAGCAATTTCCAGGCATTTACTCCTGATTGAATCTTCAGACAAGGAACTCTGGGCTGTGGAGGGCCGTCTGCACCCTACCTTCCGGTCTGTGCCGCTGGTGATGATCTGGAATTCTTCCGGGTGGTAACAAACACACTGGAAAAGGGTGTTGGCCAGGATCATCTGATTCCTTCTGAGTCGCCTGAAAGTAAATTCAAATGCTCTGGAATCCACTTTGCCTCCCCTAAAAAACACTTTCTTATTATGCAGTATGCAGTTGGGCCAGCTCAGAGGGGGTTGGTTTTTCTTTGACTTCTCATGCAGATCACACAATAGCACTTGGGTCGTTGTTTTTGTTTGGTTGTTGTTTTAGTTTTAGTTTTTATCTTGTTTGTTAAAACGGATGTCTGCAGCGCTGGAGAGATGGTTCAGTTTTTTAAGATCGTGTGCTGCTCTTGCAAGGGGCCCAGAGTTTGGTTCCCAGAATTGGCATCAGGCTACTCATAACTGCCTATAAATTTATTCCAAGAAATCTGATGCCCTCTTTTGGCTTCACATGTTCTCACACATCATTTTTTTTTTAAAAAAATTTTTTAAATAGACTCCTGGCTGTTCTGCCCTGTACTTATGTCTCCTGCCATCACATCTGTCAGTGATATTAAAAAGACATAGGCATGAAAAAGACACCGCCTGAAACTAGACCAGGAGAAAGTTCCAGAGAGAAGGATGGAGAAGAGGCTGATTCAGAGCCAACCCAGCGCCTCTCACACAATAACCTTGATTCTCAAGACCTCCCCTGGAAACTGAGTGACAAAGAGTGGGGAAAGCCTGTTTCAAAGGGGTATTGTGCCCATCCCTACCCATCTGGAGTCAGAAGGTTGGGAAGGAGGCCCAGAGATCTGTATCTGAAACCAGCCATTATTGTGTGGTTATTATGTGCATGCAAGTTTGAGAACTTAGACACCATAGAAAGACAGTATATTTCAGACTTTGATCGATTCAGGAATATGCATGGACTTTTCCACCTAAACATTCCGAATCTGAAAACTGGAAATCTAAAATGGTCTAAACTCTCAAACTTTTTGTCAGTATTAACATGATAATATATAAAAAGAAAAGAAAGAAAGAAATTAAGAAAGAAAGAGAAAGAAGAGGTTTTGGAGGACTTGGGGATTTCAGATTGGGATGTCTGTCCAGGAAGCCTGGCCGTATCTAGTGTGCTGGTGGCTGTCTCACAGGCCCAGCTCCTGACTGAAAATGCACACTCTGCACTTTCTTCTCATACAGAAGCTTTCAAGCACAGTATTTGAGCTGAAGATTTCTAAAGACTTTTGGCACAAATATTCCAGCTGCACAAAAGGAAGGTGTTAAAGATTTGCAGTGGTCACAGGCAGCCACTGAAATAAACTCAGATGCTCCTTCTAGGTACACACTTTCCCAGTGCGGAGGTCACGTGTCTATGGATACGGGCCTTGAATCAGCAACTCCACATGGGAACGTATTAGACATGAAGAAACACAGGTGCCCTCTAAATCTATTCATGAAAAGCCATATACAGAGTACTTGGGGGGCAGAGGCCTCATCTACATAGTGAGTTCCGGGATAGCCAGGGCTACATACTGAGACCTTGTCTCTGACAAAAGAAAGGGGGATGGGGGGAAAGGATATCCCAGAGACTGGAGACCCAAGTTGTAGTCAGGCCCGTCGTGTGTGTGCGCGTGTGTGTGTGTGTGTGTGTGTGTGTGTGTGTGTGTGTGTGTGTATGTATGTGTATGTGTGTGTGTTTCCAGTGTGCATGCATGTGTGAATGTGCTTGTAGAGGCCAGAATTTGACATAGGCTATCTTCCTAGTCGCTCTCCACTTTGCATTTTTTTGAAGCAGGATCTCTCACTGACCCTAGAGCCACTGGTTCAGCTACAGCAACCCCAAGGGATCCTCCTGCCTCTACCCCCCAAGTGCTGAGATTCTAGGTGTCTGTCAGTCACCTGTGCACTCCTGTGCTTAGACTCTACAGTCTAGACTGTATCCACGGCCCTGCGTTTAGGTTTTTAATAAGTTAATTACAGGGGCTGGGGATTTAGCTCAGTGGTAGAGCGCTTACCTAGGAAGCGCAAGGCCCTGGGTTCGGTCCCCAGCCCCGAAAAAAAGAACCAAAAAATAAATAAATAAATAAATAAATAAATAAATAAATAAATAAATAAATAAATAAACAAATGGTCTGCTTTTGCCTTCAGTCCTTGCTCCCCTCTCTCCAAGCAGGAACAGTTCAGCTGGGCATGGTGACACACACCTTCACTCACAGCCACTTGAGAGGCTGATGTGGAAAGATCTCTTGAGCCAATGAATTCAAGACCAGCCTGGACAACACAATGGTACCCCATCTCAAAAGAGGAGGGACATAGTCTTTGACCGACTGTATCCCCTCTGTCCCTCTGTACTTGGTTCAGCCTCTTCAGACAGTTATCTGAAGGCTGTGCAACCCCAGGGGTGGTAGGAGGGTGATGGGTTGAAGGAAGATTGAGGGAAAGGGTTTGGTTCCAAAATAAAGACACAGGAAAAAAACTCAACAGCCAAAAAATTAAAAATCACCTTTGAAAACTCTCCGAATGGCTCCTATGGTGACGTCCACATGTTTGGGACTGAATAGTTTGGCACTGCCGTCTTTGGGTCTGTGACTTACAATGTAAACGGTCTCTGGGAATGTGGCCAGCAGAAAATGCCCCTCCCAGTGCTCCCTCCCAGGGCAGGCTCATGACCTAGCAGGATGACAAGAGGGACAACTTGCCCTGTAACTTTCCTTGTTAATTTGCAACATTTAAGTTGAATGGATTCACATTAAGTCATGCATCACCACATACATCTGGAAAACTACTTCCCTGTCTGCCCAGAAACGTCTGGTATTTAGTTCTTCCTGGAGTCCATATTTTTCCTATTGGAATCTATAGCCCTAGGACAACCAAGGAGACCAAGGCGTCCTCGGAACCTTTTGCCACTGTGATGGTTAGTCTTCACTGTCAACTTGCCTGGATTTAGCATTACCTGGGAGATATACACTTGGGCACATCTGTAAGAATGTTTCCAGGTAGGGACAATTAGAGTAGGATAGACCATCTGGATGCCCTATTCCTTTACCTGGGATTCTTGACTGGATAAGAAGGAGATTGTGGGACTGGAGCTCTGACTCAGTGGTTAAGAGCACTGGCTGCTCTTCCAGAGGTCCAGGAGAACACACCTCCTAGCACCTACATGGTTGCTCCAACTGCAGGAGATCTGATGCCCTCTTCTGGTCTCTGCAGACACCAGGTGTGCATATGGGACATAGATGCACATGCCCCTAAAACACTCACACATGGAAAATAAAGTCCCCCCAGACACCCTTAAGGGAGTAGGCAAGCCAAGTGTCACAAGCATTTCTCTCCCTCCTAACTGCAGGCAGACATCATATAACCAATAGCCTCCTCAAGACGCCTGCTGCTATGTCTCTCCACCATACTGGACTATCTTCTCAAACCATGAGCCAAAATAAACCCTTTACTCCTTAAGTTGCTTTTGTGAAATGTTTTCTCACAACAACGAGAAAAGAGACGAATACAACCTCTTGGGGATCTTTGCTTGTGTTCAGTAGAATGCTGGCATGTTTGGGTTTTTGTAAGCATTGTGCTGTCCTCCCTACCCATCCCAGGTACTTACACAAGGTCCCAAATGATGCATGTCCCGTCGGTGCTGGCAGTGACGCACTCCTCATTGTTCTTCTTCACCCTGATACAGGACACGGAAGACTTGTGCTCCTTCAGAGCCTCCTCCAGCTTCTGAGTCTGGCAGCCTATCTGCCACACCCTCACCTGTGGGCACCAGAGCACAGGCTAGGAACACAAAGGCAGGACTTTGGGAGGGATCAAGAAAGATACAGTGTTTCCCTCTCCACTGGGTGGGACTTATTTAACTCTGTTCCCATTTCAGCCTGACAGGGTGGGAATGCAACACTTCCAGGCTAGAGTGTGTGTGAGATATGGCCATCTTCTCATGAATAGTGGATGCTGCTGCTGCTACCAGTCTCCAGACCTGCTTCTACTTTAGGAGAAAACAATCAGGCTCCTGCCATCAGAATCGATATTACAAGGGCCTCTGCTAAGCCCAGAGGAAGAGCCTGTCTCCTCACTTCTGCTGAGCCTTGCTCTCAAATTTCTCATGCCATCTGGAAAGCTCTTGATACCCAGAACCATATTTAAACTTTCACATCAGCTATTCAGTTTTAATCAATGGAAACCGATGTTATTCATCCTCAGAGGATCAAATAGCCATTGTTTTTTATATATCAAGAAAGAGTCTCTGAATTCTAGTGCAGGTACGTGTTTAAAAATGAAATGGAGATGCTGACGAAAGCATTTATGAGCTCTGCCTGCTCTTCTGGAGGACCTGGGCTTCATTCCCAGCACCCGCATAGCAGCTCACAACTCTCTGTAACTCCAGCCCCAAGGGATCCTATGCCCTCTTCTGCCCTCTTGTGGCACTGCACACACATGGCATAGACACATGTCATGCAAACATCCCTACACATAAAAATAAATAAATAAAACAAATAAAGAAAAGTGAAAAAGTGGATAGCCTCCTATGAGTTAGTTGCTCTAAATCAAAGTCTTTTTAAGAGTATCATTTTAGAACCGTACCTCCCCTTCTCCTCCACCGCTGATGATCCTTTTACAGTCACTGGTGGTAGCAATGGCCGTCACCCCGATCCTGTGAGCACTGTTAATGGTGTACATCAGACGACCTGACTCTGGAGCAAAGGCTCTGATTTTTCCATCATCCCATGCTGTCGGGAGAAGGAGAGGAAAGGCAGGTTAGCCTGGTCCGTCAATATACTCACCACTTTCTCTGCAGATTGACACTCTCCTGAATCACCAATAAGAGTGAAAACTGGAAGAAATGGTAGCAGCGGACTGAGAGGCTTGCCCTAGCAGCTGGCAATACTCGTGTGCCCTTCTCCCCAACCTCACAAACTGGTTGTACCCAGGAAGGGGAAGGAGGAGGTTTGACTGGAGTGCACCTGGTTGTAGTGGATCTCGAGCAGGGAAGGAGGCCTGTTCATTACTTGACTGAGTTCTAGACCTCTACCCTCATCCATGTAATTGTTTTTTGTTTTGCTTCTGGTTTTGGAGACAGTTTCTCTTTGTAGCCCTGGTTGTCCTGGATCTCACTCTGTAGACCTGGCTGGCTTTGAACTCAGAGATCTGCCTGCCTTTGCCTGCCTTTGCCTGCCTATGCCTACCTCTGCCTCCCAAGTACTGGAATTAGAGGCGTGGGCTACACCTTCTGGTCACCCACGCATCAGTTCACAGTTCCAAATAACCCCTGCCTTCTCATCTCCCTGTCCTCATTGTTATTTGAGACAAAGTTTCATTATGTAGCCCAGGCTGCTCACTCTTAGCTCTCCTGCCTCCTAAGTCCCCCACCTTTAAATCCTAGACTCCTTCTCTGATTCTCACCATTTTGCTGCCTCTATGAAAGTTGTCACCACCCATGCAGTTGCTCAAGCAAAGAACCTCAGAGTCACCTTTGATACTCACTTTCCAAACACACAACTTAGTGCAATGGTCAATCCATCAGGAAGTCCAGTTATCTCCTCTGTTAAAATACCCAGCCTCTGATCTTCCCCAACCTCAGCTGGCGCCACCCCATTCCAGCTACGATGGCGATGAGTCCTCTCAATAGCTCCTTCCCTGCACTTCTGCTTACAATTAGTGATCTATCAGGGGTTGGGATGCACTTTTTAAAAACCAACTCATCTTTCTGATCAAGACCTCCCCAAAGTTTTCCTCACTGTCCTAGAATTAAAATCCAACTTTAAAAAAAAATATGGATTTTTTTAAAAGCATGTGTACATGTGTGGGCGTGTGTACCTGTAAATGCAGGTGCCCAAGGAGGGAAGAAGAGAGCATCAGATCCCCTGGACCTGCCTGAGTTAAGGAGTGTTTGTGAGCTGCTTGGCGTGGGTGCTGGGAACTCTGCAAGACCAGTATGTACTTTCCAGCCCCCAAATCCAACTCTTTAACCTGAACACTAACTCGTACCTGGGGCCACGCCCCTCCTGTAACTGATGAGCTCCGGATGCGCTGATATTCTTGCTAAATATATCACATGATTTCCCACCTCCGAACCTCTGCACTTGCTGTTGCCTCCACCTGGAATACCTTTCCTCCCAGGGTTGTGTGCAGCAGGCACTTGCTGTGAGTCTTAGTGTTGTCTCTTGAGCCCAAGGTGGATCTCATTTCAGCAAAGACTTGAGGAGATGAAAGGGAAGGGAGAGGCAAGCCATGGAGGTATTTGGAGGAAGAACATTCCAGGCCAAGAGAACAGCTAAAGTAAGGACCCGTATGCTGGTGTGTTTGTGGAATGCCAGGCGGTGGGGGAGGGGAGCAGGTTGAGAAGAAGAGATAAGAAGTAGGGAGTGGAGTAGAGAAGGCCCCACAGGGACTCGCATGTGATTGCTGGGACTTTGTCTTTGTGGGGCGTGGAGGGGGGAGGCTTGAAAAGCCCCGCAAATGGCAAGACCTAATTTAACATTTTAAAATAGATTTTTGGTTTGCAGGTAGAGATGGACTGGGGAGAAGGTAGGTAGGTAAGAGCAGAGGCAAGCAAGGGCAATAAAAACTACTGAAGAGATCTAGAAGCGTGGCCAATGGCAAAGACCTCGGTGGAGAAGGTGACCAGAGAGGGACATGGCTGTCCTTTGAGATGGAGCCACTGGAGCACGTGGATAATGATGTAAGAGAACCAGAGTAGGGATGGGGATGACTCTAAGATCCCCTTGTCCAAGGACTTCTCAGTTCTGGGTACAATGTAAACCACTCAGGGGAAAAGACATGAGGGAGGGGGAGCAGACAAGGAAGAAACAGAGCCAAGAAAAGGAGGAATGGGCTCCCAGTTCTCTGTTTTAACAGCTTCACTCACATCAACTTGGCTTTCCCCTGATGTAAACTAATACATTTATTTTTGACTAATGGAGAAATTTGATATAGGTTACTTATAAGATGATATTAAGAAACTATTATTTCATAGGAAAATATTTTTAGAGACATACTGAAATATTTAGAGGAGAAATAATGTGGTATCTACCATTTGGGAGGGGGTTTGTTTCTTGACTCGTGGTATCCTGTAGCCTGGGCTAGCATCAACCTTGTTGTGTAGCCAAGAATGATCTTGAACTCCTAATCCCCCTGTCTATATCACCCAGTGCCAGAATACTAGGTGTTCACAACTGTGCTCAGCTCAGAGCATCTACTGTTTATGTTAAAACATTAGCTTGGGGCCAGAGAGATTCAGAGCACTGACTGTTCTTACACAGATTCCAAGTTCAATTCCCAGCAACCATATGGTAGCTCAGAACCATCTGTAATGTGATCTGATACCCTCTTCTGGTGTGTCTGAAGACAGCTACAGTGTACTCATATAAACAAAATAAATAAATCTTTAAAAAGAAACAAAAAAAACCCATTAGTTTGGCATAAACTGTATCTTAATTTTTTTTCTTTTAAAGACTGGAGAGATAGCTCAGTGGTTAAGAATACCAGGTTCTCTTCCAGAGGTCCTGAGTTCAATTCCCAGTAGCTATATGTCTATGACTCCAGTTACAGGGAATCCAGTGGTTTCTTTTGTCTCTGTAGACACCAGGCAAGCATGTGGTACACATACATGCAGGCGAAACACCCATACACAGAAAAATAATAAACAAACAAACAAACAAACAAAGAAAACTCCTTTTACCAATATTTGGGAGGCAGAGTTGGGAAGATCAGGAGCTCAAGGCCATCCCCAGCTACATAGCAGGTTCAGGACCAGTGTATGTTACATGGGACCCTTAGAGACAACAACAACAACAACAACAACAACAACAACAACAGCAACAACAACAGCAAAACAAAACTACCTGCATGCACATAGAGCCGTGTGCATGAATGTAAAAGTAAAATAATTCTTTAAAGCATTTCTTAGTTTGAGTTGGATTTTTCTCTCTTATACAAACAAGCTCGAAGCCAAGGTCCTATTCATCCTAAGCCTCCGATCCTCTCAGCACCAACTATTTTTCCAACTAAGGAAAATATCCCTGGTAAGTGGAGTCATTTAAGAGACATAGTTCATCCCAGCTAGGAAACCTGCAGGTAGAAGGGAATGCCAAGAAAGGACTAGACCCTGAGGGACTGCTTTGGGAGTAGACCAACACTTTCATATATCAGATATCTTGCATATCAGATATTTACATCATGATTCATAACAGTAGGAATTCTACCATTAGTAAGTAGCAACAAAATAATTCTATGGTCACCAAAATAATTTGGTGTGTGTGTGTGGGGGGACTGTCACCACAACATGAGGAACTGTATTAAAGGGTTAATCAGAGGAAAAGTCAAGTGAGTCAGAGTTAAGGCTGCTGAAACAGAGACCTAGGAGCCCATCCCCCCTTTTCTTGGCTCTGCCTCAGGAAGGTTGAGAACTATTGCCCTTAAGGGAAGGAGGCTGGATAGCAGAAGGCTGCCCCTGCATCCACAAACAGACACCAGTGGAGAATAAGAATGGTAAGAATGGAAACCTCAGCCAGAACCTGGATCCAGACCTCCACTGGAAGCAACTACCGGATGTTCTGCTGTTTGGTTGCTGGTTTGAGACAGGGTCTTACGGAGCACAGGCTGGCCACTAGAAGTCAAGGACAGCATCCACCTCTTAAGCATGTGCCACCACACACATCCTGTTACCTGAGATGATGCTCTTGCCATCTCTCATGAAGTCGATGCCATGGCAGGTCATGTTGGGCACAGTGATCCGAAGCAGCTCCCGTTTGGACATTGTGTGCCACACCCTGATGTCTTTCTTGGCACAGGTGGCAAACAGCTCAGCAGTGCCGCTACAAAAGGAGCCATCGGGAGGTAAGAGGTGCGTGGGGCCAGCAAAGATAACAGCATTTGATGTGCATTGGGTATTAAATGTGCCGCTTGAGGGTGTGGGGCGGCGTGCATGCCCTTTGGAGGCAGATTACCTAAAGGCGGGATGTTAGAGATTTCTTGTGTGGAGAGACACCCAATTCCTCACATTCTCTAAGGGAAAATCTTTCGTAATCTTGGAACAAAGTTTTCATAAAGAGAAGGCTGATTTAAAATCTTTCTAAATCTTGATTGACTTGGAGACATAGCCACATTATTTCATTTTAAACTACTTTGGGGGGTTGGTTGACACACACACAAATATCTGTGTATGTGAGGTGTATGTCTGGATTAGTCCGGAGGCCTGTGTACACCTAGCCAAGTAGCATTCCTTGAGATAAATATATATCCACGGAATATCTTCATTTAAAAAGCAAATTCCAATGAAGCTGAAGTCTTGTTAAGATTACAAGGAAGAAAATAGCAACACGGTCAAATTCATATTTGCATCCTTTTTTGTTTAGTTCTGGGAAAATAAGGATCTGTGAATAAAGAAAAGTATCCTTGAGTAATTGGTCAGTCAGGCTGGGACGGAAGTGGCCACTTGTAAATGGGATATAGATCACTGAGGTGTCAGATGATTGTGGATTGCTCTAATTTTTATACAAAGGGGAGTGGTGTTAAGGTAACAGAAACCATCTGATTTGTAAGCTCCCTGTAGCCTCTAGAAAAGCTAACTAATCTACACATTCCTCAAGGCCTTTCTCTACCCTAAACATGTTTCAGAAGTATTCGAGTCTCTCCTGTTTTAAGGTTTACTCACTTTAGAATTAATAGGGGGAATAAGTAGACCCTTCTGCACACTTAGAGTTGTGTGTGTGTGTGTGGAGTTGAAATTAGGTGGCAAAGGAGTATGCCCAAAAATTGCCCTCTGACCTCCACATGTGTACCATGGCACACATGCAAATGTACACACACACACACACACACACACACACACACACACATGCATGCACAATTAAATTAATAAAGTGTAAATACAACTAAGAAAATGAAGCCATACAAAACCCAAATAGGTTGACATTACATAAAATTGAAAATATAGGTTTAAAAAATATCTTCATAGAGGCTGGAGGAATGGCTCAGTGGTTAAGAACACACGAGTCTCTTCCAGGGAACTCAAGTTGAGAAGTTTACAATTTTGTGTTAACTCCAGGGCCAGGAGATCTGATACCTTCTTCTGGCCTCTGTGGGTATGTGTATACACACACACACATACATACACACACACACACACACACACACACACACACACACACGAGACAGACAGAAAGACAGAGAGACAGAGAGAATAAAATCTTTAAGTTTATCCTTATAAAAAGCACTAAACCCAGAAAATTGTATACACTGATTCCATCAAATTGCTTAAAGGAAATATTGAACTTGGTTAGAAAGTGACCCACTTTCCGGTAAAGATTCGCTTCAATGGGAAGCACCAGCTCCTCTCTCTTAGGAAATCCTGAAGACCTGAGCCTGAAGGACTTAGGAACCAAAGCTGCAGCTCACTGCATGGGGGTCTGAGTTCCGAAACAGGCTTGCATCTGAGGAACAGCAGTCCTGGTGTCTGAAGCTCAAGCTAAACACAAGAGGCTCAGAGCAAAAACTGCCTGGCCAACTTCTCGGGACAGACTTTGCTAAATATGACAAAGTGCCAGGAGGCCACAGGTGTCCATCACCTTACAAAAAAAAAAAAAAAAAAAAAAAAAAAAAAAAAAAGCAGAGGGTGCCAGATCAGGGAAACAGGGACGCCAACAAACGACTGGGATAAATTGTGAAAACAGATGAACAGATATTGCATGGTGACGCCTGCCTATGATCCCAGTGCTCAGGACACAGAACCCGGAGGATCCGGAAAGAGTTCAAGTCTCCAGCCAGCCTCAGATACTGAGGCCCTGTCTTAAACAAAATTCAGCCTGAGAAGAGTAGGTTGGTGGGTCCCCCCCAACCCCCCGCCCAGATAGCATTGGGAAATCACAGAAAAGCTCTCCTGGGAATGTGCACTTCCAGTGATGGGTTTACTCAAGAAGTCAGCATTTTTCCATGTATCTTGTGTGCACGTGTGCTTTCGCCACAGCAGGCGAGTGGAGGTTGGAGGGCATTGTGGGAGAGGTTCTGGTGCTCTCTGGTGCTCTGAGGAGTCACTTAAACTGAGCTTGTCAGTCAAGTCCTTTACCCAGGAAGCCGTCTCACTTGCACAAGCACTTTAAACGTGTATCACACTTGCCAGTATTTTGAAAACCATCCAAAGTAGAGGAAGGAAAACAAAGGTAACTGTGGGATAAAGGCAATTTTTAAAAACCCCGTTAGAGGGGCTGGGGATTTAGCTCAGTGGTAGAGCGCTTGCCTAGGAAGCGCAAGGCCCTGGGTTCGATCCCCAGCTCCGAAAAAAAAAGAACCAAAAAAAAAAAAAAAAAATCCCATTAGAAGGCTGGAGAGAGGGCCGGCAGTTAAGAGCACTTGCTGCTCTTCCAGAAGACCCGGGTTCTGATTCCTGATGCCCACACGAGGGCTCACAATAGTCTGCAACTCCAGTTCCGGGAAATCTGGTGTCCGTTTCTGGACTCTGAAGCCACTGCATGCGTGCAGCCAAAACACTCATAACCCTTAAAACAAAAATAAATGAATCTTCCTAGGTCCAATAAAATAATTCAGTACACTTGAAAGTTTGATCAGGAAAATAATGCTATTAAGGAATCTCGAAAGCTATGCGCACTGCATCAAATCTCTACATTCTGGGCTGGAGAGATGGCTCAGCGGTTAAGAGCACTGATTGCTCTTCTAGAGGTCCTGAGTTCAAATCCCAGCAACCACATGGTGGCTCACAACCATCTGTAATGGGATCTGATGCCCTCTTCTGGTGTGTCTGAAGACAGCAACACTGTACTCACATACATGAAATAAATAAAATCTTAAAAAAAAAATCTCTATATTCTAATGGTCCTCTTCTACTTACAATGGAAAGACGATGTCCTGGACGGCTTCAAAGTGACAAGTTGCAATGAGAGTCTCTTTGAAATCGGTGAAGTTAACTCGGTAGATGTGTGATTCTTCTGTTCCTACAAAAAACTGGTGTCCTTCTCCTCGGAGCGTGATAGAAGTGATGCCACCTTGCAGCTGGAGTTTCCTTTGGGGTAAGGCACAGAAGTGAAGCAGAGTCACCCAACCAGCAGGCATTTGCCCACCTGATTGGAGAGGACACTGGTTAGTCATGTGGTATGGGATGGGCCCAAAAGGAGGTGACACAACTGGGAAGGCCTGAGTTATTCACAGGGTTGCCCACCCACAATTGGGAAGGAGGGGCTGACAGTGTAGGTTAAAATAGTGAAGGAAGGTCTGTTAGGAAGACGTGGTCTGAAACAGTTTGCACAAGGCAGGCAGACTCACGGGCACAAATGGTCAGCCTTACAAGTTAGAAGGATGCCTCATAGTTCTGGTATCATGTCCTAGTCTAGTGCACACACAAAGTCATGCACTTATCAAAAAGGCTGTGTGTCTCTGGGTTATGAAGAACAACTTTGGTTTGGTTTAACATGAACTTCTTCGTGGGAAAGAAACCACCAGCCCTGTGATTCCAGCTCCACACTTAATAGCAAGAGGAAATTCTTTAACCAGATATGCTTTTCTTTTAAACAGGACATCACCGTGTAACCACGAATAGCTTGGAACTCTGTGTAGAACAGGCTGGGGAAAAAAGCCCACAGAGATCCACCTGCCTCTGGCTCCCGAGTGCTGGGATTAAAGGTGTGAGCCACAATTCCCACAATATGGTCCTTCCGATACCATCTAGTTGTTGGTTTTAAGTGGACCTCTCTCTAGTGGGTCTCCACCTACCCCAGCTCTGTGGTGTGTAGAACTTACTTGATAGGTTTGTAACTGGGGCTTTTACAGAAGATCAACAAGCCAGCTCCAGAGCCGACCAACAAACCACCCATCTTCAGGCACCTGAGAGCCGACACTCCCTGTGAGGAGAGACGATGCTGAGAAAGGGCTAAAGGGTTTGCCATTAAAAAGGGAGCACCTGATGCAGGGAGCCCGGCTGAGGGCACTTCAAGGCTGCACATAGTGTTTGGTGTGGATCATGATATACCTCCAGGTTGGCCAAGAACATCCAATGCCAACCATAAGTTCATGTCTTAAGAAGTAGCCTTCCAGGTCTGCAAGCAGTAGTCAAGCTCCGCCATCCTTCCTCCCTAAGATCACCTGTACATTTGAACGTACTGGAGAGTAGAGCTCTGACATCCAGCCCCTCGAGCTCAGCTGCAGCAGGAGGCAGAAGCACGGCCGCCTTAAGCTGGTTCTTCAGTTGCCATGGTTTCCACCAGAATTTAATTCATACAGATGCAGGGTCGGATAGAACAACCAAAGACAGCACAGGACAGTTCTTACCATGGGGTGACTATATTTTCTGAACTGAGGCATATGGTATACAATCTTACCAATAGTTGGAAACGAATATAAGTTCCAGACAGTCTCCTACCACATGAGGGAATGGTGGCCAATTCATAGTGAGATCCATAAAGGTTCTAATTTAAAATGTGCAGGAGTGCCATGGTTTGAGTGTCCGCCCCAACAAGTATCAGTGGTGGAACCTACACCCCAGTGCAAAAGTACAGGAGAGTAGTCAGTGCCTTAGGAGTAGTTTAAGAACCAGGTATGATGGTGTACAACTTTGATCGCAGCAACAGGGAGCCAGAGGCAGGTGGATCTCGGCGAGTTCCGGGCTACACCCCACCCCCAGAGGTCAGGAAGCCTCTGTCCCCTTGGATTGCATTGGTTATAAAGCAAATGGCTTTTCACTAACAGTGAAGTTAGCTCAATGCAGAAATGCTCACCTATCTGTGTTTCCAGCTACTTGGAAGGATCAGAGAGGAAGAGCACATGGTCTCCAGACTTGGTAAAAAGTGACTCTTGCTCTTTTGGTTATCTTTATATTCTGGGAAGATGGGGGAGGAGGTAGCCTGTGGTCCTTCACGGAGGCTAACGCTGAGTTTGGAAAAGACCCAATTTCCAGGGTCATGAACTGAATGTGATTCCATGTTATGAATCAACTAGTCTCTGGCATTCTGTTATAGCCGCGAAACCAACCAAGGCAACAGCTATTGTTTTATTTGAAAACAATCAATATTCATAATCAGTGATTTGCTAGGCTTATGTCTTAATGAGTTCTGTGGGCTGGGCTTACTGCTCGATGACAGGAGTGCTTGCCTAGCATTGGGTTTAATCCCCAGCACCACAAGAAGAAGAAAAAAAAAAAAAGCAAAAAAATAAAAACAAACAAAACCAACCAAACAAAAAAAGTCCCAAGGTTTGGATATTGAAAATTAAATATATCCTTTCAAGTTTCTTTAAGCTGGTTTTTCCCTGTTCTGACTTGAAAGGCATACACAGTGCCTGAGAAGAAAAGCAGAGGAGGCACTGTGTGCATTAACAGAGATGTCTTTGCCAAATGTTCCCACTCTGTGGCTAGACCTCTCGATCTCTTGGCGATGCCATTTACACAGCTCAAACTCTATGTTAACGAGGCCCCACTCGTGAACTCTGTGATGGCTCTGGTAGTTGTCAACTTGTCTATGTCTGGAATCAACTAAGTCCCAGCAGCTGGCCACGCCCATAAAGGATTTTCTTGATTGGGTTGTTTGAAACGAAAAGACCAACTCTAAATCTGGGCCACACCTTCTGGGGGCAGCGCATATAAAAGAAAATAGAAGAAAGAAGTACTTGCTTTTTGCCTTCTTGCCCTCACTTGGCTAGCAAGTTTATCCGTTCTGTTTCTGAGGCATTATTAGAGCCTACTACTTTGGGGTTCTAATGCAGAATGAAGACTTTCAGCTGTCTAGGACTTAATGGACTCTATCACCAAAAGTTGAGATAGCTGGGACAACCAGTGTCATAGACTGAACAACTCCAGATCCTTGGCATTTCTGTCAGGAAACAGCCACTGTTGGACCACAGCCTGTATGTCACTCAAATAAATCCCAAATATAATATATATAACATATATTTTATTATATATAATACAATGTATATATTTTATATGGTAGACTATATATTATATATTACATGTAATATATACAATACATTATATACGTTCTATCATTTCTGTTCCTTTAGAGAACTCTGACTAACACGTCTTTCCTGGACTGTCTTAAACGATGTATTTAATATGCTATCACTAAACCTCAGGTCATGCTGTTTTTTTTCCCCTAAATTATCTTCTATAAGTTTTACATTTTATATTTAGCTCTGTGGTTCATTCTCAGTTTATCTGTGAAGGGTTAAGGTTGCTGTCTGGTCCACTATGAGGGTTTTGGTTTGTGGTACATGTTTTGAGCACATGGGTGTCCGCCTGTGCCAGCATCATTTGCAAGAACTGTCCTTTCTCCTTTGGATTGTCTTGGCTCCTCTGTCAGTGGTAAGAATAATTGTGCAGGTCTGCTTCTAAGCTATTTTGTTTCACCTACCTACTTTTTCATTAAAACCACTCGGCCTTTATTACTGTAGACTTCCGGTAGACTTTGGAGTCGGGCCCTCTAACTCCTCCAGCTTAGTTCTTCGGTGGGTAGGCTGGCTGCTCTAGATCCTTTGCTGCTTTTTATCACTGTTAGAATCAGTTTCTCAGCACCTATAATTAACTCTGGGTTTAGGTCATGATTACATTAAATCTGTAAATCCGATTGAAAGAACTGGCTTCGTGTGTGTGTGTGTGTGTGTGTGTGTGTGTGTGTTAGCAGACACTCATGAAGCTCAGACTGGTCTTGAATTCACGAGGTAGCCAAGGATAACTGTGAACCACTGATCCTTCTGCCATCAGTTCCCATGCCTAGCTGGGAGTCTGAGTATGAGCCCACCAGTGCAAGAACCGACGTTTAAACAGCAGTGTCTCCCTTTCTACAAACACACAATATTTCTCTCTTCTTCTCTGATGAGCTTCATTTGTTTCATTGTTTTCTCATTGAGACCTTGTAAAACATCCTGTTTTTATTGTTACTGTTATCACCATGGTCAGCTTCTTCCGAGGTAATACCACGTATCTGTCCCATAGGACAATTTTAAACCATGATAATTCTTGGCCTCTCTCTTCAGGGATCAAACATTTAAGGAGAGTTTCAGTTTTTTGATTTTCCAACAAGGCATCTTCACCTCTTATGCTTACATCCCTCAAGAGGTCTTTGTTTTCCCACCACGGGAAAGCTGAGCTGGAATCCCTGCTTTGTGGGATTAACCAGCAGCCCTGAAATGATCAGCCATGCAAGAACTGGGAGGAGGCTTAAATGCCAGAGGTTTGAGGGGCTCTACTGCAGCCAGCATCTGCTTTGTAGAGGCTTAGCTCCCAAGTACTCTTCAGGCATTAAAAACAAAACAAAACCAACACAAACACAAAGAAAGCATGCCTATCAGTAATTTTCCAACAATCTCGGGATGGTCTTTGGAGACCTAGCAGGCCATGGGACTGGCAAGGCTCTAGACTATGTTTCCCTTCTCTCTGATTAGCCTTCTTTTGTCTGCTTAGTATTAGAATCTGTCTCCCTCAAATAATTTGGGAAACCATTGATCTCAGCCACGCTTTGTGTGGCTCTAGCTGTATTATCTCTATCGGCTTCTTCCTGGTTTTTTTTTTCATATTTCTTTAAAAGCTTGATTATAAAATGATGATATGATTAAGGAAACTGACATTTTCTCAAGAGGACTGCATAGTATTTCAGTTTCTTGAGAATGTCTGTTAAGTGGGAAAGTAGATGTGCTTCCTTAGGAACCATCTGTTCTGATATCAGAAATCAAACAGGCAGGTGTGGACTTAGCAGGCAAACTTTCTAACTCAAAGTTTAGTGATAGAAGTACTTGGAACTTTCTGGGCACATTAGAGATAGCTGTTCTTATTGAATAAAGTCATCATTCAGTGGTGAATCTTTAATTTTTGTTTAAAAGTTAGCATTCTTACTGGAGTTTTGATAAGAGTTTTTGGAAATTCTGCAACTATGCATTTTGATGATTTTTTTTTCAGTCTCATGAATGACTTGTAGCAGCACCACAGAGACTAAAATCTAAGATCTAGTTATTAGAGTTGAGATATACATACACACACACTCACACACACAATACACACACACATACTCACACACACACAAACATACACACACATACATACACACACTCACACACACAATACACACACACATACTCACACACACACAAACATACACACACATACATACACACACACTCACACACAATACACACACACATACTCACACACACACAAACATACACACACATACATACACACACACTCACACACAATACACACACATATACTCACACACACAAACATACACACACATACATACACACACACTCACAGACATACACATATATAAACTCGAACACACACTAGCACATACACACATACTTATATATACACATATACACACACAAACACACAGACACACAAGTCACATGTACACAAACATAACCACATACACATACATACACACTAACATATACACATACCCACACACACAGATACACAGTCACACACAGAGAGACACACATAGACACACAGAGATATACACACACACACACACACACACACACACATACAGACCACAAAACACACATTTATAGATCAAAACAAACACCTCTCTCATAGATGACAACTGGATTAGAACCAATATAGTTTCAAATCATGCAGAAACAGATCCCGACTGTGCCTTGAAGGGAAGATGGACGAGGTAGTGATGCCCTAGAGCGACACCTGGGAATGCCCTTGCCCTGAAGAGAACCAGAGAGGAGGCCTTGGAGAATTGGCCAGAGCAGCTTGGCCAAGCTGACTTGGGTGTGGCTTTGTATCTATTGCTGATTTGCCTTTATTTTTTTCCCAGCAGACTTTTCCTTAACAAAGCTCCGTGTGGAAGAAAACGACAGGGAGGGTTGGGTCAAAACCTTCATGGTTTCTACTCACCAAGCTGAATTTGTCCTTCATGGGCCCAGTGTCTGCCAGCAGTTTGGTCTTGGGGTTAATTTTGAGAATATCCCCGGTTGTGGTGCCGAGGTAGAAAAAGCTGTCATCGTCGGCCATCTGGGAGATCAGAGACAGAAACCTGAAGGCTTGAGTCTCCCCAGTAGTCTATGAAGCCCCAGTCAGGGAAGAAATGAAATTCTCTAACTTCTGACAGAGAAGCTCATGGTAACACCAGTCTCCCGAGACTTAAGGATGGGTCAGCCCAGCTGTGACAGCAGCAGAGTCAGGGCCGCCCACAGCTGCAGGGTGACTTTTACTTGGCACTCATTTGGGTCTGACGCTAACATGCATGCGTGGCCACTGCCAGCTGCTGAGCCACCTGCAAAGGGCTCTTAGGATAAAGATGCGCTTCCTCTGTGGGGACACACATTTGCTTTATTTCAGTCTCCAAAGGCTACATTCATAAAAGGGAAGAACAAGCCAAGGAAAGAAGCCGAGCACTCTATGAATGGATTACGGCTCTGTATTCAAGCGCATTAATAACATCTCTTTGTGGAGGAGTCCCGGTGAGTCTGCATCTCAACACTGCATTTTACTGTCACACTTTATTTCCAAAGAAAGAAACGGCAACGGTGGCAGACGGAGCCGTTGCATGCTCTCAGCGTCACCTGGTCGCACTGCTTCCCTCCGAGTCGGGCTTTGGATGTTTGATAATGAATGGCTCAGGTCCCAGTGAGCCATTCCCTCCTTCTCAGCTGTGGGCTCCCTCTGAGCTGTACCTCTTCATCCTCATCAACATCCCACAGGGCTAGCCCTCCTCCCTAGCCTGGCCTAGTGCACACACCCGCACTGCTCAGGGCTCTTTGTAGGCACTTGCACTAGGAGTTAATGTAGCAACAGTTGAGATGGTACTTACTCCAGAACTCATGACTATTCTTTTCATCTGTCCTGTTTGGCACTCGGTTGGCCAGATTTTTCTATTTGGGAGATCCAGTTCCCACACTCTGATTGTCCCACTACGAAGAAAAATCACAATCAAACAGATACCCTTTTAAACATTGCTTCACATCCTTTGGGGTCTCTCCCCCCACCCCCGCCTCCTGCCGTCTTGAAGGAGAAGCTGACAGGAAGAGGGAGAAATATTTCTGAGGATTTTAACTTTTGGAGCCCACTATACGACTTGAGAATTTCCCACTCAATCTCACTGCAGCCCTAAGAGGTAGATTGCATGGTCCCTGACTTTCCAGGTAGGATGATGCAGACAGAGTATGTACACAGCATAACAGGATTCATACCCTACTTGGTCACGCATTGAAGTGTACACTCTTCCTACTGTGCTGAAAGGAAGCAGGTATATGATCAAGCAAACAAGCCAGGCGTGGTACATCCTTGACTCTCAGCATGCAGGACACTGAGGTAGGCAGATCTTTGAGTCTGAGGTCAGCCTGTTCTACATAGTAAGTTCCAGGACAGCCAGGGCTACATAATGTGGCCCCGTCTCAAAAATAAATTCATAAATTAGTCATACAAATAAACGTTGAACAAACCAGGGCTTTTCATATTTAAAAAAGTCCTCTTATTATAAAGTAAAGTTACATATACTTAAGACATACAGCATAATGTTGTCATACATGAACACACGGTGGAATGGTTAAATTAAACTGCTAAGTGTGTGTGTTACCTTACTTATCTCTTCCTAGTAAGAACATTTGAAACCCACGCCCAGCACCATATGCTGTATATTGTTATGAACGGTAGTCATCGTGGGATATACTCACTGAGTGTCCATCAATAGACGAGCGGATGACGAGTGTGCATATATACCAAGGAAAACTGTTCGTCCTTAAGAAAGGTGGACATCTGGAGAACACCATGCTAGCTGGAGTAAACCAGTCACAGAAAGACAAATACTGCCTGATCTCACTCTTGTGGAATCTAAATGGAATGTACCAGAGGCTTGGGTGGGAGAGGGCAAGTGGAAGATGCTTGCTCGGGACACCGAGTCTCAGTTGGGAGAAATGAGGAGTTCATTTGTGTAGAAACATTTAAAAGGGTGATATTTTTTTTTCTTTCAGAAGCAGGATCTCATGTAGCCCAGGCTGGCCTCAAAATGGACTGTGTAACTAAGGCTGGCCTCAAAATGGACTGTGTAACTAAGGCTGGCCTTAAAATGCTTGCCTTTGCTTCCCAAGTGCTGGGATCGCAGACATGCACCACTCAATGAGGGATATTTTAATTTGGAGATTCCTGTCTCCAAGGAAAGAGATGTGAGTCTAAATGAGTGCAAGTTTAAGTTGGTAGTTAATGCAGCACTAAATATATGGCTGGTGCTTCACCACTGTATGTTGAGTTCATCTGAATTAATAATTCTATAATAATAATTGCAATACCAAGGTGAACATAATCAAAATACGCTGTGCAAAATTCTCAAAGATTTAGCAAAAGCATTATTTTTAAAAAGAAAACACTATAAAGAGTTCTGCCAACATCTCAGATCAGAAAGTGTTAATTAGAATTTGTCAACTTTTTAAAAATTTTTTGTAGACATAGTAAATGCTCAAGGAATATTTCAATGTATTTTTTCAAAGTGGAGAGAGAGACAGAGTGAGAGACAGAGAGAGAGACAGGCAGACAGACACACACACACACAGAGGGGGGGATTGCTCTTGCACACCTACTGGCCCATGGTCATACTGATAGATATCATATGAATGCTGAAACACGAACACTTGGGCTGTCTCAGAGGGACCGTATAGCAGAATACACAAAACCACGACCGAGGTAGAGAAGCCAGGTATTCTGGCATCACGACAGAAATCTTACTTAGGAATGTGGACATTCCCAGCACTGGTGTCAATAAGAAACTGAAGCCAACTTGGAATACAGATGAACCAAAAAAAGATTGTTTCCCATAAAACTTCCAGCATGAATTTGGAAAAATGTTGCCCACAGACATTAGAAAAGATTAATGCCTTCAGCTGCTAAGGAATCAAAGAACCCAGATCCAGCAAAACAAAGAGTCAGTCTGCTCTGAGGACCAAAATGGAGGGAGGTGGGGGCAGGAGCTGAAGATCTTCAGTCTGGACAGACAGAGCAGGGTAGGGTCCGGACATGATTTGCCTGACAGGGGAGGGCTTTCATGGCTGCCAAGGAATTTACTGCCTCTCTGTGAGCCCCTCCTCACTCAGGCTGGAATAAATGCAGCGTGTGTGTTCCAAGGTGGGGCCTGGAGTCATCACAGAGGCAACAGAGGCAGAGCAGCACAAATTCCGCTCTCCGGCTGGGGAAGGAACCAACAGTCTGTACCTTTCATGGATGAGAGATGAAAGAGAAATTGCAAAGACAGTTTCACCGAGCTTGTCCTTCTGCCTTACAGTTTACCATTTCTTCTCTTTAAGTCTGTGGGTGATGTGGGAAAGGACACTTTTATGTCTGTTTCACCTTCCCTTCAGGACACCAAGCAGGGCTCTGATCACCAACTTCTGAATTAATTGGCACAGATGCAGGTTCTGTTCAGTCTTCAAGTCACTCACCAGAAGCTGGCTGCGGCTGTCCCTACCCAAGTCATGTCCTCTGGCTAATAGCTTAAACGTTTGAAGTATCCTGGCAGGGTTCTTTTGCAAAATATCACGACATGAGACCCAAATCAAGAGCAGGTGGCAAGAAATACCAACCGGAAAGGGAATCCGAGCAATTGTGCAAATGACTTGGCGAGCACGGATTGGGAATCGTGTCTTTTCAGTGGCAAAAAGAATCCTGAGGAAAGTTCATGGCTGGTGAGGTGACTAAGTGGGTGAAGGAGCTTGCTGCCAAGCCTGAGTTCGATCCTGAGGACCTGTATCGTGGAACTGAACAACTAACTCCAGAAAGTTGTCCTTTGACCTCCATATGCTTACTGTGGTACATGCATGGGCACGCATGCACACAGTATGTAAATACATGTAACAGTATTTTTTAAGGAAGAGTTTTTAGCCATTCAACATAGTCTTTCCTCAACATTTTCCCAAGGAACTTACTTTAAGAACACATCTGGCTGAAAGGGTTTTCCAGTGCTTACAAAAATTACAAAGTGAGGGATTTGTTCAAGACCTAACCCTCCCTCCCTGTCCCCACACCCTGGCATCACAAGGATGTTGTTTTCTGTGCAGGTGACACAGTCATCTATGAGTCTGGCCTTCTCGCTGTGCAGACTTACTTTCCAGCAGTGACAAACATCTCATCTCGGCACCTGGAGAAGACCACACTGGTGGCGTTGCCGACATTGAGGCCTGCCGCAGGGCTGCCGCAAATGGCATCTCTCTTGGCTATGCTCCAAACCACCACACTGCCAAACAAGAAGGGGAAGAAACACCAGCAGGGGACATCAGACTTTCAAAGTTAACAACTGTTTTCCTGCTTCTAGGAAGAAAAAGAACAAAATGAAATGCTACTAGTGAGGGAACACAAACATTGCCCTTGACGTCCCCCCACCCTCACCAAACCTTCCCCCCTTCAGCCACCCCCAATCATCTGCTCAATCAATCACAGTGCTTTACTAGAAGACTAACGTGGGATGCTTTAAAAGCGTTGAGAAAGGGGTTGGGGATTTAGCTCAGTGGTAGAGCGCTTGGCTAGGAAGTGGAAGGCCCTGGGTTCGGTCCCCAGCTCCGAAAAAAAAAAAAAAAGCGTTGAGAAAAATGATTCTGGGGCTGGAAGCCAGTGAACCCATTCTATCAAGGCATTTCAGATGTGCAAGCTTCCATCTCATGTGAAATTGTTCCTTGGGGCTAGAGATGTGGCTCAGTGGTTAAAAGCACTTGCTGTGCTCCCAAAGGACTACAGGTTGGTTCCCAGCACCCATACCGGGTGTCTCGCAACCTCCTGTGACTTACTCCATGGGATCCCAGACAGGTTCTTCTTGCCTCTGCTGGCCCTTCAAAACAAACAAACAAAAAGACAGAGCAAAACTTTCTTCCCCCAGACACACAACCATCAAACGTGAGATGGCTGAGAGAGTAAGGGGCTTGCTGCCAAGCCTCCCAGTGACCTGAGTTCAATTTGTGGAACCTCATGGTGAAAAGAAGGGGAATTATGTATCTGAATCAAAATATTTAAAGAGATAAAAAAAGCACATTTTTACAGGCCTTTGTCGGTGTAAAAGAAAGTAGGCCTGCATACATGTCCCGATTTTCTTCCGATACCAACTGGAAGTCCAGATGTAACAACAGATCATCAGCAATGGGCAGAAGAGGGGTTGGGGATTTAGCTCAGTGGTAGAGCGCTTGCCTAGCAAGCGCAAGGCCCTGGGTTCGGTCCCCAGCTCCGAAAAAAAAAAAAAATAGCAATGGGCAGAAGGAAGTGACATGAAGGCTATTGGTTCCTTTTCATAATGGGAACAGATAGATGCAATGTCATGTGGAAAAACTGTGAAGTAACCACTTTCTTTTTTTCTCTTTTTCAGAGCTGGGGACCGAACCCAGGGCCTTGTGCTTGCTAGGCAAGCGCTCTACCGCTGAGCTAAATCCCCAACCCCAAGTAACCACTTTCAATGCTAAACTGGTGGTGATCCAGAAGACAAAGCGACTAAGAGGAGGTGCCTTCTTCTTTAATTCTAACACCTTGAGAGGTTGACACGGGTCCCAGGAGTTCAAGGCCAATCCCACTGGCTACATACCAAGTTTGAGGCTAGCCTGGGCTACATGGATCCCATCTTAACAAAGCAAAGCCCAAATGTGTCATGCTCAAAAGAAACACAAATATATTTCCACACAAACAGGCTACATGGATCCCATCTTAACAAAGCAAAGCCCAAATGTGTCATGCTCAAAAGAAACACAAATATATTTCCACACAAAAGCTTTGTGTGGAAGTGTATATGCATATGTATATTGTACTACAAATCACTAATAATTATATAATCAATAATGCCTTGAAAGTGGCCATAGGAGCTGAAGGTGTAGGTGAGTGCTAGAACGTGCTCTTAGCATGTTCCAGGCCCTGGGCTCAACCCTCAGCGGTTTTTTTAAGTTAGGGAATGAAATCCATCATTTCATTGCCTAACTGAAAAAGAGGTTAATAAGTGATATCATTAAAGAGTCTTCAGCCAACAGAACCCTTTATGGTTGAGATGGGATGAGAGGAAAGATGTAGGGAGGCTTACATTTTTGAATTGTAGATTCTTTTTTTCCATCGTATGGCAACACAGTTTCTTATAAATCTTAGCCAAATGTAGCTTTGTTTAGAAATAAGTGTACATTTTTTAAATAAATGGAGCATACCTGCATAGGGCATAAATTCACCAGTTTGAATTTGTGGCACACGTGTATAGTGTAATTCCACAGCAAAGAATAGATACACATAGATGCTCTGAATGAGAACTCATGGTGGTTTGGATGAGGATGGCCCCCATAGGCTCCTATATTTGAATACTGCTCCCCCCCTCGACCCAGGCTTGGTGGAACTGTTTTGGAAGGAATAGGAGGTGTGGCCTTATTAGAGGAAGTATGTTACTGTAGGCAGCCTTTGAGGTTTTAAAAGACTCAAACCATTCCCAGTGTCTCTCTTAGCCTTGTGTTTGTGTCTTAAGAAGTGAGCTCTTAGCTATTGCTCCTGTCTGCTGGCTGCCATACTTCCTGCCATGATGGTCATGGACTCTAACCCTTTAAAACTGTACACACCAAATTAAACACTCCTTTATAAGTTGCCTTGCCAAGGGACTTCATCACAGCAATAGAAACATAACTAAGAGGGCTGGAGAGATGGCTCAGTGGTTAAGAGCACTGACTGCTCTTCCAGAGGTCCTGAGTTCAAATCCCAGCAACCACATGGTGGCTCACAACCATCTGGGAACCCGATGACCTCTTCTGGTGTATATGACAGTTAAAGTGTATACACTCATATAAATGAATTAAATAAATCTTTAAAAAAAGAAAGGTAACTAAGAAAAAGCTGCACTACAACAGAAAGAGTATGATAATATTTATACAAAAAATAATAAATTATTTATTAGTTTATTTTTTAATTTACCTTGAAATTTGAATGCAGAAAGGCAAACCATAGAATGTTCACCACTATCTACTGTACTTTTCATCTTCCCTCTAGCCTTAAACCAGGAGGATTGGGTGGACTGGACCCCTGCCACTGCTTCAGAATTAGACTAACTGTCCGAAGCTAGCTGCCAGAACCCTGCCTTCCTCGACACAGTGACCAATCAAAATGGTGATATGGCATTTTCCCGGCCCAGCAAAAGTTTATCCATTGGGTTCCTCAAGCACTAACTTTCTGTAAGCAAATTTTAGATAGTCTGAATCAAGGTCAAAGTGACAAGGGGTTAGCAGGTTTTCCAGAGGTGAGAGTTTTTCCCAGACAAGGCTCCTAGCAGAGAATGGAGGTAAGGCGGCCTAATGGCCAGTCTCAGGGACACTCCATGCCTGGACCTCAGGCACTGGGACTTCTAAAATCTCTCCAAGTGATTTGGTGTGCACACGTGGCTGAGAACAGCTGCACTTCACAGAGGTAATGACACCAACAGAAAATTTCTGACTATATTTCATATGAGTCAAAAGGGGCATGGCCCAGAGGTGGTGGGAGCACTTACAAATGATGACCAAAGTAGCAAAAATCATGAAAACGTTGGCAAATTTCTGTGCATTAAGAGGACATGGAACTATATATCATTGTACACTTGTGAAGCTCAAATACGAAAACTATGGTATCCATAAAAGTATTTCAAGGTATTAATATCCATGTGTAGCCAGAGCTGAGGACCTCGTCCAACTAGTTTACAAGAGATGCTGATGTCTGAGCCATTTTTTTTTCCATGGGCTTTTCATGCATAACAGCACACTCAGATGTGGGCAGACCAACAGAGGACCTGAGGAGGGCCAAGATACTCCGAGTCTGTGGAAATAAACCTGGTGGATTCTATACAAATCGTGTGTTCTCCAATACCACCTACGCTCCCTAACACTTAAATAGGAGTACAATTTTCACGGATTGTCCTTCGAAATATAATGCTATCTTCTTCTATACAGCCCAGGCTGGCCAGAGAATGACACTTTTAGGTGTGTATATATTTTTTTTCCAGTTTCACTTTACGTATGTTCTCTGTCAAATATTACTGAGTTCATCAAAGGGCAAAGGCCGTGACTTGTCGGGTGAGGTGAAAATATCCCCTCTGGAGTCACACTCTGTGTCCCAGTGCTGCTGCTTTCAACCACTCACTTCAGTTGTTCAGCTGTCACTGGGCGTTGCCGCCTCCATTCTAAAGGGCAGGTATGAGGCTCAAATGGGCTATTGCACTTGTCACATAATATGTACAGCAACGGCCTTTGAATATAGGTACACACAACATCATCCACGACTCCTGGAGCACAGACCAATCAAACCAGGCTGTCTGTAGCGTGCTCAGATGTGTGTAGACCAACAGATGACCCAGAAAGGGCCAAGATACCTGTTGTCTGTAACACCTGCTAGAAGACATGTAAGTCTGGTGGCAGGTGGATCACTGTGTCTGAGGCCAGCCTGCTCTACAGAGTGAGTTCCAGGACAGCCAGAGCTATACAGAGAGACGGTGTCTTAAAAAAAAAAAAAAAAAAAAAAAAAAAAAAAAAAAAGAACAGACAAACGAACAAACAGAAAACCCAACAACTTTTCCAGAAGGGGAAGAGGAGGAAGAGAAGAAAGAATCATGTAAGAATTCGTTTACCGGGGTTGGGGATTTAGCTCAGTGGTAGAGCGCTTGCCTAGCAAGCACAAGGCCCTGGGGTTCGGTCCCCAGCTCTGAAAAAAAAAAAGAAAAAAGAAAAAAAAAAGAATTCTTTACCTTCCATCATCTGGGCCACCAAGTGAAACCAAGTACAAATCATTGGGGGAAAAGGCCAGGGCTTCGATTTTGCCCTTGTGGAGTGACAGTCGAGCGATCAGCTCCCTCTTCTTAAAGTCCCACAGAATGATGTCTGCCTGAGGGGCAAGAGCACACTGTCAGATCATAGACAGGCTTTAGCAGAAGCTGAAGGGATGGCTACCTCTCTTGGTGAGAAATACTCAGTAATGCAACTTCCCTGCATTGGACCACGTGGTATGAACATGGCAGACAGCAACGGGACAGAAGCAGATTTCAGCTCAGCATTTGCAGTCACATGAGCTGCAGCATCTGGTACAGAGATACCAGAGTCTTTCAGGGGCAGCTTGGTGGGCTGACGCTGAGAGAAGGCACGGGATGAAGAGAGGGCATCTGAGAGCACAGAGCCGGGAACCCGAAGACAGGCAGCCTCTTCCAGGGAGGCAAGGCTAAGTAAACTCCCAGTGAGTGGTTTCCATGTTACTCACCTTGAAGCCCATGAATGTGACTTGTCCGGAGGCAACATAGTCTCCTTCCTTGGAGATGGTCACACAGGAGACATTGTTACCATGGCCATGTAGGAAATTCTGCTCATTGGTATTTATTGCCTGGATGAGGACAGTGCAACCCAGGGGATAGACCAGGTGCTCCTGGTCAGGATGGCATTTGAGACCATTGGGAACGTGTCCTAAAAGAGAGAGATTAAAAATAACTATAGCCAGGTGCAGATGTGGTTGTTAGTTTGTTTTTGTTGTTGTTTTTTTTTATCACCGTACAAAAGACAACGCTTTTGAAATAAATGCTAATTCAACTTAAACAAGTATGGAATAATAGGTAATTGTATTTCATGGACAAGGAAAGCTGGTGTAGCACAATTCTTCTCAGTCTCTGATGTGCATAAAGCTGCCCAGGGGGCTGGTTAAAATGATCCCAGTTTCAAGTTTGGGGTGAGCTAGGATTCCATTCCATTCATTTCCAACTAGCTTACAAGGGATGCTGATATCTGGAAACCTCCATTTGGACAGCAAAGCCCTACAGTAGGTTCTGTAATCCTGAGAAGTGTGGATGTATATGTAGGTGAAGTTGTCACTTCCCTAAATGGTTCTTGATTGTGTCAATGAAGAGAGCGGAAGCTAATAGTTGGGCGAAGGAAAACTTTGTGTGACTTCCAGGTCCCAGGAGGAAGAGGAGGGGATGAGATAGAGAGGTGGCTTGTCAGCCAGGCTTTGGGGAGAAAAACACAGATGCCCATATGAGGCCTGGGGGCGGCTGATCTCGGAGCATAGCGCGGGCTGCAGCACCAGGCAAGGAGCAAGCATGACTATAAAATTACATGCAACATGTATAGGGCAGCTTGTTGGGGGGTGTGTGCCTATAGACACAGGGAGCGTGTGAGTTCTTATGGCAAACATTTAAAGACAAAAGTTTTGCTTATTTCACTTAGCAACATCCCCTCCGGGCTCATTCACCATCCTGCAAATGGTATGATGGCCATCTTTTAAAGGGCTGAATAGCATTACAGTATGCCTATGTGCATCTCGGAATTTCTTTATCCATTCTATATCTTGGCTATTGTACACAAATACTGCAGTGAACATGCTGGTTTAGATACTACCTCAAAATGTTGGTTTCACTTATTTTGGGGGTAATTTAGCCTGTACTGGAATCGTTTTATGTCAACTTGGCACAAGCTGTAGTCATCTGAAAGAAAAATACCTCCACGATATCCAGCTATAGGCGAGCCTGTAGAACATTTTCTTAGTTAGTGACTGATGGGGGAGGGCCCAGCCCATTTTGGGGGTGGTCCTGGGTTCTGTAAGAAAGCAGGATGATCAAGCCATAGGAGCAAGTCAGTAAGAAGCACCCCTCCAGGGGCTGGGGATTTAGCTCAGTGGTAGAGCGCTTACCTAGGAAGCCAAGGCCCTGGGTTCGGTCCCCAGCTCCGAAAAAAAAAAGAACCAAAAAAAAAAAAAAAAAAAAAAAGAAGCACCCCTCCACGGCCTCTGCATCAGTTCCTGCCTCCAGGTTCCTGCCCCGTTTTGAGTTCCTGTCCTGCCTTCCTTTGACAGTGAACAATGATGTGGAAGGAAATAAACCTTTTTTTCCCCAAGTTTCTTTTTTGTCATGGTGTTCTGTCACAACAATGATAACCCTAAGGCAAGCCTAGAAGTGGGATTGCTGGACCATATAGTAGCATTGTTTTCTTTTCTTCTATTCTTCCCCCTACCCCCATTCCAGAGGAACCACCATACTGTTTTCCATAATGGCTGGGCCAATTTACATTCTGAGAATGGTATACAGAGGTTCTCCTTTTTCAACATCCTCACTAATACATGGTGTCTTTTGTGCTTTTTGCAGTGGCCATGCTAACCACCCTGAAGTTACTGTATCTTCTTACTGTATCTTCTTACTGTAGTTTGATTTGCATTTCCCTTATGAAGGGGTGTGGAGCATCTGGTCATATGCCTAAGGGCCATTTGCATGCCTTTTGAAAAATGTGTGCTCATTTTCTCTGCTCGGGTTTTAATAAACTCTAGAGCACGTCCTACCAAGTAGAGTAAGTCAGGTATAGGAAAAGAAATATGAAATGGAACCTTACAAGGCTGAGCTCATAGAAACAGAGAGTAGGGCAATGGTTACTGGGGGCGGAGGAAATGGGAAGATAAGGGTCCAAGGGTCCAAAGGTCCCATTTTGTGAGATAAGAAAGTTCTAGAGACCCGGTATATAGCACAGGAACTACTGTTAGTGAACTAGGTGAGTTTTTGTCATCTTGACACAGCTATAGTTAACTGGGGAGAGGAACCTCAAATGTGAAAATGCCTCTGTCAGACTACATATGGACAAATCTGTAAGGCAGACTTGCTTAGTGGCTGATATGGGAAGGCCTGGGGCACTGGGGGATGTGCCAGCCCTGCTCAGGTGGTCCTTGCTGGTACAAGAAGGCAGATTGTAAGAGTCATGGGGAGCAAGCCAGTAAGCAGCGTTTCTCCATGGTCTCTGCTTTCCAGCTCCTGCCTCCAGCTTCTTGCCTGCTTCTCTAGCTCTTCTCCAGTTCCTGCCTTGGCCTCTCTCAGTGATGGATTGTGATCAGGATGTCTGTGTAAGCCGAATAAACCCTTTCCTCCCCATGTTACCTCATGGTGTCGCTATTGCAGTGACAGAAAACTTAAGACAGTGATGATGCTGCAGTGTCAGTGTCTGCTTATTACCATTGTATCTTTGGTATTTTCGGCACAACACACCCAGGTGTGCAAAGCGCTAACGATGCTAATTATTATCTTGGTTGTGGGAATTACTTCACAATACTCCCATGCACATTTTACATTTATTTAACATATATTAAATATTTTTGTATTGTTAGATAATGACATATGAATATTATGCTATTGTAATATATTATTTATTTATAACATATATATTAAAATATAAAACAGATTAAGAGAATATCTATTGCTACTCAAGTATGTTGCAAAAAGACTCAGGGAAAAGCAAACAACTATTGTAACCCACTATTGTAAACCATGGCAGCTTCTTTAAAGAAGAAGCCCAGGGCCTCCCACAGTGAGGCATCTTTCTTAGGGAGCTCCTTCCCAGCAAATATTTGCCAAGAACAAGGATAACTCTTTTAAGTCAGTCTTAATAGGAAGTAGTCATCTCCTGTTGTTCATCTTAGAGAAGTTTTTTTTTTTTTTAACTCTTTTTATTTTCCTTTGTGATGTGCTGAGGAGCAAACCCCAGGACCTTGTGTACACTGGGTAAGTGCCCAAACCCTGAGCTACACCCTGACCCCTGAGCTACACCCCGACCCCTGAGCTACACCCCGACCCCTGAGCTACACCCCGACCCCTGAGCTACACCCCGACCCCTGAGCTACACCCCGACCCCTGAGCTACACCCCGACCCCTGAGCTACACCCCGACCCCTGAGCTACACCCCGACCCCTGAGCTACACCCCGACCCCTGAGCTACACCCCGACCCCTGAGCTACACCCCGACCCCTGAGCTACACCCCGACCCCTGAGCTACACCCCGACCCCTGAGCTACACCCCGACCCCTGAGCTACACCCCGACCCCTGAGCTACACCCCGACCCCCGCTCATTCGTCACGGTTACCTTACAGTGTAAACCCCGAAGACAGCTGACGTGCTCTAGAAAGGTACAGAGTGACTTATGTTATTTTAATTTTAGGATGCTGTATTGCGATTCTTTTCTGAAAAGAGAGTATGTTTTACTACTTGTTCCCTACTTGTGTCTTCTTTATACAAATCTCATATTACATTCATTAGTGTGTATTTAAAAACCTTTTTTGAAGATCTACTTGATAGCACTTGTTTTTGTTAGGAGCATTGGGGCGGGGGGGGGGGGGGGGAAGCAGGCTGATTTCTGTGAGTTGGAGGCTAGCTTGGCCTACACAGTGATTTCCAGGATGGCCAGGGATACAAAGTGAGAACCTGTGTCAAAGAAAAAGCAAAACCCAAAAAGCCTTTCTGATCGCTGTTTTGTTCCCCATTTAAAAAAAAAAAAAAAAAAAAAAAGCGCCATACATGGTTTTCTTGGATTTTAAAAGGTCTTTGACACATGGCAATTGGAAGAATTTATTGACTACAGTGAGACCCATCCTTCTTTCCTTCCTTTTTTTTTTTGGAGTGGGGCAGAGTCCTACAATGTAGCTCTCCATGGGCTGGAACTTGGTATGTAGATCAGGCTGCCCCTGAGAGGCAGTTGCCTCTGCCTCCCCAGGGATTGAAAGTGTGGGCCACCACACCCAGCTCCTTCTTTACGGAAGTTCTTAGGAAAGTAAATTTAGTGTTTTTCACCTATTCCTCCTAAGACTATCTAATTTTTTTCCTGATTTGGGACTCTTTATAAACATCATATGGCTGTCCATATGGCAAGAGTAAAATAAGATCGTTGCTTCCCCCTTCACAGGAAGAACACGTTTCAGGTGGATCAAAGATCTAAACATGAGAAACAGGACCCAATGTTTGCATGGGTGTGGGAAATGGCTTTTAACCAGGAACAAAAACCAGTCAGGTTTATTGATTATTATCCAATTGTGTTTAAATCTGAATTTCTTGCTACAAAAGGCAAAATGAAAAGAAAAGCCCAAATCAGAAGGGATTCGTAGCACACACAGATTAAAGGAGGTTCTTGGTTAATATGCAAAGAGCTTCCACAAAGCAAGAAGAAAAACAAATTTTCCAACAACAACTACATGAACAAGGAATATGAAAGGGCGGTTTATAACACAAGGCCTTGAAAGCCAGTAAGCATGTCAAAAGACAAGCTTTTATTTGGGGGTTAGGGGTAGGTTGGGGTAAAGATTGGGGTTAAGGTTGGGGTTAGGGTTGGAGTTAGTGTTTGGGTAGGTGTTGCTTTGGGGATTGGATTGGTTTTGGGTTGGAATTGGGCTTGGGGTTGGGGAATGGGGTGGGGGTTGGGAATGGGGTTGGGGTGCGTGGTGATCTGATTTATGATTCCCAGAGGCTCACACTTGAATGTTTGGCTCCTAGTCTGCAGGACTGTTTAGGAAGGATCAGCATGTGTGGCCTTGATGGAGGCAGGGGTGGGATGTTACTGGGTGGGGTTCAAGACTATCAAATCCAACACTAGGCATAGTCTTTCTTTCTCTGCCTACTGCCTGTGGATAAGACAGAAGCCCTCAGCGACTTCATCAGTGTCCTGCCAGCCTGCCTCCTGCCATTGTCCCCACCATGATAGTCATGGACTCACCTTCTGAAACTGTAAGCACGCTCCAGTGAAATGCTTGCTTTTATAAATTGCCTTGGTGGGGCGGGGGGAGGAGAGGGTGGGGGAGAGGGGAGGGTTGGGAGGGGAAGCCCATATAGAAGGGGAGGAGGAGGGGTTAGGGGGATGTTGGCCCGGAAACCGGGAAGGGGAATAACAATCGAAATGTAAATAAGAAATACTCAAGTTAATAAAGATAAAAAAAATTGCCTTGGTCAAAGTTGTTTGGTTTTGGACTGAGGTGCATATTTTACATATCAAAGTAGACCTGGCTTCTAGGTTCTCCCAGCATCCTTCAGTCCCTACCTGGCTGGCATACCCTGCCCCCAACCCTCAACTTTCCAGCCCAGGGGCTGGGTTGCCCATCCCCCAGAAGCTCCTCTCTATATAATCCAGACATTTCGATCTCCCCTCTTTCACTCTCCCTTCTCCTCTTCTCTCTCTGTGAGCAACTGTCCTTTCTCCCCCTCTCCCCTCCCCATGGTGACTCCCCTGGCTTTAATCCTTAGGGACTTGCCCAAGAGCAGCTTTCCAGTAAGCCTGCCTTTAATATATTCTAGTCTGGCTTGAATTGGCTCATTTCACCAGCGGAGAAATAACCTGTGAATGGTATCTCCTCATGGCATTAGAAATTAGTATCAGAGAGTGTCGTGTTGCTGTAGGAGGCTGGTTCATGCTTCTTCTTAGTGCAATGTGGACTTCGGGACCTTGGCTTAAGGGTAGAGGATGAATTGCTGTAAGTAGGGCTGAATGGTCATCCTAGGAGGAGCATGGGAGACATCGGCGCTAAATGAAATGTGAATCATGGAGGCCCAACTCAAGAGGTTTCAAAAGTGAGTAGTATCAGTGAATGAACTAGAGGCCATTTTTGTGATATTCTGGCAAAGAACATTGCTTCATTTTTGCCCTTGACTCAGAGATGAAGTCCACGATTTTTGGATTAAAGTCAACCGACATAGGAGATTTCAAGACAATTTAGTACTGACTATGTCATGTGACCACTCTTAGACAGATCCATGATGAAAAAAGAGAAAGTGGGACAGAAAGAAATCCATGATGTATATTCGAGGAGAGAAAGAGAACCAGCAAGAGTAATGTTGGAGCCAAGTCTTATGCTGGATGCTATATGGAATAGAGGGAGTAAGACCTTAAGATAATGCCCTACCCAACTAATCTTGCAACTTGCACAAGGAAAGCATCAACAAGTCAAAGCAAATGGATGCAAGAAGGGGACTCCAACAGCTTTAGCCACCTGGTTCTGGCTTTGTTAGGGTGGCTACAGAAGTGAAGGGTTTTGGAATCTCCTGGCAGTTAAGGAAATCCTCTGAGGCTTGGGATGTGGCAGGGGTGTCCTTTCCTGGTGGCCTGGAGAGGCCATAGTGTGAGGCTAGCTGTGAAATGATCCCTGGATTACATGGGGGACCCAGGAGATGTTAGAGAGTCCAGAACCATGGTATATCTGCGGAGGAGAGCTGCAAACAGGGTGTGGACCAACGGAGAGAATCTAGTGGCATCAACCAAGCTGGAAGGAGTTGGAGACCCTAAAAGCCATCTAAGCCAGCCAGTCTCAACCTATGACTTAAGACACCTAGCGGGGCAGGGTGTTGAATGACCCTTTCACAGGGTCACCTAAGAACATGGGAAAACGCAGATACTTATATTATAATTCATAAAAATTACAGTTATGAAGTAGCAACAAAATAATTTTATGCTTGGGGCAGTCACCACAGCATGAAGAACTGTATTAAAGGATCACAGCATTAGGAAACTTGGGAACCACTAAGTCCTTTGACAGCAAACATAGACTTATAGAAATTGGAGTTTGTCCTCCAGGGTTTGGGTTTCCCTTCGCTTTTTTTCTCGCCATGCCACTCTTTCCTCAGTTCTGGAATTACGGTAATGTATATTCTGTGTTATTGTATGTTGGCATATGCGATTTGCTTTTGGTTTTCTGGGAGGTTACAGCTAAGAAGTCGCCTCCAGACTCAGAAGAGACTTTGGACTTTTAGACAGTATCGAGGCTGTGAAAGACTGTGGAGACTGGGAGTTATCTGAGATGCATTTGCATCACGATATGGCGACCAAGTCTATTGGGGCTAAAGAGTAGAATGTGGCAGTTTGAATGGGAATGGCCTGCACGGGCTCATATGAATGCTTGGTTCCCTAGTTAGTATGACAGTTTTTATAACATTTAGGAGGTTGGCCTTGTTGAAAACGTATCTCTGAGGGTTGGCTTTGAGGTTCAAGAGCCCACACCAAAACAGTCTCTATGTCTAATGCATTTGGATAAGATATACATTCTTAGATATTGTTCCAGCACCATGCCTGCCTGTTTGCTGCCAGCCATGGACTCACCCTCTGACATGGTAAGCAAGCCCCGAGTTAAATGCTTTCTTATATAAATTGCCTTGTTCACAGCATCTCTTCACAGCAATAGAAAATTGTTTTTCTTTTTTCTTTTTTTTTTTTTTTTTTTTTTTTGGAGCTGGGGACCGAACCCAGGGCCTTGTGCTTGCTAGGCAAGCACTCTACCACTGAGCTAAATCCCCAACCCCGAAAAGTGTCTTAAGACAGGTGTGCATGCCTTCAGTTACATAGTTAAGATTCTTAGCTGCAAACGAAAAGAGTCAACTCTGGCTAGATATAGCAGAAAAGTAATTTCAAGAAAGGAGCACAGGATTGATAGGAAGTGTAGAAAATTTACTTGAAAAATGGGCAGTGGTAATGAGAAAGGCAGGTCCCGTGCCACTGGGCCCAGGCTCCCATGATCATGGTGCTGCGGAAACAATGTGGCATTTGATACCCACAGTGCAAGAGCTTTGGTCCTCAAGAGGAGAAGTGGTGTGTGAGTGTGTGCATGCGCATGCGCATGCGCATGTGCGTGCGTGTGTGTGTGTGTGTGTGTGTGTGTGTGTGTGTGTGTGTTGTGTAGGCTTGAGGATGATGTTGAATATCTTTCTCTATGGCCCTTTACCTTATTTTCTGAGCTAGGGGCTCTCAGACATACTGGTTGGTTAGGCTGACTCTGAGGATCTGTGCCTGTCTCCTACCCCAGCCCTCCAGTCCTGGGGTTACAGATAAATGCTACCATGCCCTGCTTTTCACGGGACTGCGGAAGACTCAAACTCAGGGTCCTCATCGTGGCATCATAGTCACTTTATCAATGAAGCTAACTCTCTTTCCTAAAGGTGGTATAACTTACTCTTCTAGAAGTCACAGACACAAACACCTTATTCTTATCTTCTTATATTATATATATATGTGTATATATAATATGTATATATGTATGTATTATATATGTATATATATGTTATATATAATATAGGATTATATAGAGGAATATATATATATACATATATATCCTTTGCCTATTTGAGAACTAAAGTCATGTCACTGTTTTAATGACACTTGTGGGCTTTGAGCAAACAGCCATTCATTTGTTATTATTAATATTGTTATTATTGCCATTATCTTTTTCAGGACTTTAGCTCTTTATAGAGAGCTGGAAAATAAACCACGTGGTTTATTTTAGACTCTTTGAACCATATGGTTGGTGTTGGAGCCAGTCCTCTCTGCTAGAAGAGTGTGAAAATAGCCACAGACAGCACCTAAACAAAGGACATGGATGAGTTCCATTAGAACTTTATTTACAAAACACACAGTGGGACAAATCTGGCCTGCAGATTCCTGAGCGGTTGTTGTGGTTGCTGTTTTTAACCAAGAGCTGTGGATATAATGGGAAAAATCAGTTGACTGTGACCAAACTCTCAATAGCTGCAGCCTGATGTCTTCGTATCTGACACAATTATATTTGGTTTGTTTACACGATAAGTGCACATCGGAGTGCAGTACCTAGTACAGTTACATAGATGCACTGCCGTTTTCAAATTCAAGTTTAATAACACAACAGTTATCATGAATCCTAATTTTGCTTTCAACTTCTATTTCTTTTTTTTTCTTTCTTTCTTTTTTTGCTTTGTCTGTCCTAGAACTCAGTACATAGCTAGGTTGGCCTTGAACTCAGAGATCTGACTGCCTCGGCCTCCCAAGTGGTGGGATTAAAGGCATGTGTCACTAGGCCTGGCTTAATTTCAACATTTGGTTCACTCCATGGAAACTCTAAGCTCCGTTAAGGCGTTTAAAGCCTCTGACCTCCAAGCCCAGCCACTGTTCCCCCTCCCCTTGTTCTCCCCTTGTCCTGAAGCTTCACTCTCTGTCTCCCCCTTTCCTCCCTGTTCTGGCTACTTGCAATAATCTGCACCCCATTCCTTAGCCCCTGGTTAAAGGCTATTTAAATCCAAAAAGAGTCTTTTCTCAAGAGTAAATTCAGTCTGTTCTTGGCTTCTTTCAAAGCTGCAATAAATACTTTCCCCCATGGGCTCAGAAGTCTCAGCTAGAGTCTACACTACTCTTGCAGAGGACCTCAACCAGGACACCTAGCACCTGTGACTCCACTGAGGCCAGATCTGGTGCCCTCTTCTGGTCCACATGGGCACCTGCACTTACATGTCCATTCCTCTACCCCATAAACATAATTAAAATAAAATAAGGAGCTGGAGAGTTGACTCAGCAGTTAAGAACACTGGCTTCTTTCCCAAAGGACCCAGCTTTGATTCCTAGCACTCACATGGGACTCACACCTGTCTGTAACTCTAGTCCCAGTGGATCTGATGCTCTTTTCTGGCCTCCTTGGGCACTGGTTCACAGACGTTCACTGCAAGCAAAACACCCATACAGAGGTTTTTGGTTTTTTTTTTAAATCTTTAAAAAAAAAAAAAGTAACCTTTCTCCCAAACTTTGATACACTTTTCCAATTCCCTCCTTACTGTTTTAGCAAGAATTCAGGTATGGGCTAGAGAGACCACTCAGTGGTTAGGATCATGGGCTGTTCTTCCAGGACCAGGGTTCAATCCCAGCACCTGCATGGCAGGGCAAAACACTAATGCACATAAAATAAATTACTTAAAAAAAATCAGTTACAGATCTTCTGTGTCTTTGCACTGACCAGCTCACCAGAATATTTGTGTCTTTGCACTGACCAGCTCACCAGATTTTTTTTTTTTTTTTGCAGTCACCAGGGGTCACTTATCAGTAATATTTGTCCATCTCTACAGACAGTGCTGGCTCTGATAAAGAAAACGCTGGCTTTCAATGAGAGCAGCATAGTACAACGGAGAGTCAAGAACTAAGGCCCGGCCGGAGTGCTTAAACCTTTACTCAGTAATCGTTCCGTATCACATCCTTGCTACTGTAAAGCTTTCAGGCATTACAAAAAAAATTGATTTCCCCCCCTAAAATCTAATTCCTTGCCTTTTCACAACACCCCAAACACGATCCCCCAACCACAGCATTTTTCTCCCAATGTTTACCATGACAGTCACAAGAAAAGCGCGAGCACAGCAGGAAGGCCCCTCCAGAATTAACAAGGTTTCTCCCTTGATGTTCTACTTCCCTCCCATCCTGGTCTTAAACCTTTGAGAGTTCTACTTTAGTGGGGGGGAAAGAGGGAGAGGGAGGGGGAGAGAGGGAGAGGGAGAGGGAGGGGGAGAGAGGGAGAGGGAGAGGGAGAGGGGAGAGGGGAGAGGGAGAGGGAGAGGGAGAGGGAGAGGGAGAGGGAGAGGGAGAGGGAGAGGGAGAGGGAGAGGGAGAGGGAGAGGGAGAGGGAGAGGGAGAGGGAGAGGGAGAGAGAGAGGGAGAGGGAGAGAGAGAGAGACCCTTACTCATACTCCTACCGAGTTAGACTCATTTGGTCTCTGAATATGGAGCTGTTACACCCACACCAATTCCCTAGGCTCGGGAATCCTGGGGGCGGTGGTGCCTGGCCAGACTTTTACCACTATCCCCACTGCCTCTCAGGCGCTACCAAGTCAGCGTCTCACTGTCCCTGAGTAACAAGTCAAGGTTGCTCTAGGCCTCACCATTGAAGCCGATCACAGCCTGAAGCTCCAGTTCGGCTACGTCGGTCTCGGGTAAAATTTGTTCTTCCATCCTGGAGAGTTTCAGCTGGTTGATTCCTCAACTCCAGGGTGCAGCGTCTCCTAGTCGTTATGGTAACTGGAGCACGCATGCGTGCTAGGTTTACGCCAGAGCAGAAACCCAGCCCACTGAGTTTAAGTTGATTTTCCCCTCTTGCAAATGTAGGGAGGACTTCCTTATTATGTATTTTATTCTTTCTGGAAATGTAGGTGGTAGGTTGATACTGGGTACGCAAGGTAAATATCCTCCTCTCCGTGTAAAGGTCTGTGACTTTTTTTAAACTATAAAATTAAGCCCCTCATGATGATTATTAAAAATAATTGAACACAGAAAAACTGAGCACAGAGAATTGCCTGTGATGAATAGGTTGCTTAAAAAAAGCATGGAATTGCTACTTCCTTGTAAAGAAAAAAATTGTTTTAAAAGACACTAAAAACGTTTTAGTATAGTATGCAAGTGTGTGTGTGTGTGTGTGTGTGTGTGTGTGTGTGTGTGTGTGTGTGTGTATGTTGCCTCTATGTATATTTCCTGCGTCAGCCATCCAAGTACTGGAATTCCGGGCTTGAGTTATCACACCCGGCTTGTTTTTGCTGTTTTGAATTAAGAAAAAAAGCATGCAGAGCCGGGGTTGAAGCGCTTCCATTCCCTGGAAAAATGTTTTGATTCTTTTCAGCAATGTAACCATTTTCCTTTCCTCCAGCAATTCATGTAAATTAACAAAAATCGATTCTTGCAACCCACTGTCCCCTAGGGGTGCGCTTTGGGGCGTAGTTCTGAGGTCAATAAAACAGGTTTCACTTTGCAAACTCTGGGCTCCGGTGGCGCACCCTCCAAACTGCGGAGAATGAGCCGCGCGGGCCGCCGTAGTCAGCTGCTACGAGCAGGAAGTGTCCCAGCTGCAGGCGGAGACTGCACCATGGCCCCAGACCCCTGGTGAGTTGCCGGTGATGGCGGTGATGGCAGCAGTGTATGGGGATTAACTTGGGGGGTGGAACTGGCTTCCAGGGACTGGCAGAAACCCTGGTCATCGTTGAGCTTGAGGCTGGCGGCTTTAGGGATGAGGATCGGGCGAGGATCCTCCTTGTTGAGGGGACTCAGCCATGTACTGCCTACTCGGTGCTAACTCTGTGGTCCCAGGGGAGACTCTGACCTGGGGGAGCTGGGACTTGAGTAATCGAGTAATTTGCCCCCTTTTTTATGGGGCTTCCTGCCTATCCTGCTTGTGGCTGACTGCATGCGTAGACTTCCCTGGGCTCCTGTAAAAGTGAAGTCGATATAACCTTTCGGTGGGATATTCCTTCACCCATTAATCCCCCTGCAGGAAGGGAATAAACTGAAGTTCACACTCCATGGTCACCAGTTAGTAGCTAGTTGGGCACGGGTGTTATGGGCTCTTCACAAAAAACTTGTAGGACTCTGAGAGGGAAATTTTGCACTTGTAATAAGCCCTTTCCTGCATCAGGAGCATGAAGACTTATGTGAGTAAGAAGTGGTGTAGAAAATACCTAATAGGGATCATTTATTTAGCAAAGAAGCCCCAAGGAGAGAATGATGAAAAAATATCTATACAAGGAACAAATTGCTATAAAGTCATGACCTTCCTGATTAACAATTTATTACACTGCATTTCTGTAAAGTCTGTGTTGGAGAATATGCCTTATGTTGGTGTTTCTGGTACAATTTATAATTGTTTGATGGCAGACAGTTTTGAATATGAAGAGAGTGGATCCCAAGGTCAGGCTCAGAGTTACCTGGAATCTAGGCTATTTGGGCCAGTAGCTGAATTGTTTGCTGTTTGTTTTTCAGTGTCTCAGTGAGTTTAGGTTGATCTTGAATTCCTGATCCTCTTGCCTCAGTCTCCGAAGTGGTGGCATTACAGGACTCTGCCACCATGCCCAGCCAATTGCTGAATTTTCCCATAAGGTTTTGACAATCGTATACACCCCTGATAGAAGTTTAGAGACTACTGAGTATCTGAAGGAAAAAAGATAGCACCTTCATCACTTGGAAACAATCAGTGCTCACTTTTTTTCCCAGTGCACTTATTGTTTGAATTTATATCCTGCTTGTATTTTACAAAACAGGAAGCATTTCTCCATGCCCTTAAGTAGTCTTAAAACCATGATTTTTAATGCACATCAGTGCATTGTCTGGGTGTGCATAACTTATTTCAAATTTGAGCTCAGTGGTAGAATAATTGTTTACCACATCCAAGACCCTGGGTATGGTCCCCAGCAGGACAAGAAAGCTTTCAGCTGTCAAATGAGAAAGCCACTGTGACAAACAAGACTAACAGCAAAAGAGTTGCTTGAGTGTCTTGGGTAAAATTCTCCTGATCTCATTAGATTCCCGTGCCACGCTCTGCAGAGAACTGATGTCCGCTATTTTGTACCTTCCATGTGGCAGAACATGCCAGGCATGTTTTCTTCTCTCATCTTTGCTTATGCCGTGTGCCTTCCACAGTGTTTAGATTTCGCTTCTCCTTCCTATAGGGAAATCTGCTTTAGACTTTTTTAGAAGTCAGCCCAAAGTGTCCTCTTGCGGCCCAGCCTGTTTGAGTGCCTCATCAGTGATCTCTTCCTTCCTGGGCTCTATAGACACTCAAGTTAGGTCCCTTTCCTAATTGATGAGACTTGGTTAGGGGTTTATATGTTTGATGTGCTGTCACAGAGCTGGACTGAAGCTCCTGTCTTCATAGGTGATGGTGTGGAGACAATAAGTATGGGGAAGTTGGGGCTAGGATCATTTTTCTTATTACTCTGCTATATTATTATTAGTCTTTTTAAACCACCTGCTTTTTTTCATAAGCCTATACCAGATTATACTGATTCATACTGGTTCATACTGATGTATACGTGAGTCTAGGCTTAGGGGGTGACATTGCCTCTGAAGTGCTTGTGGAGTTCACAACACAAAGTTCTCTGTATAGGACCTGGAGCCATAGCCCCAGCCCGAGCTACACACTTTGGTGACTGAGCCTAGTGCCTTGCATAAGCTAAACATTGATCTATGCCCTTACTCACCACCACCCCTTTCTTTTTGAAGTATGAGACTGATCACTAAGTTTTCCCCAAGCTGCTGAGGTTATAGGCTACTACTTCTAGTACTGGAATATTTTAGGGAAGTAAGTTACTTATCTTCTTATGGGTAGAACTGGGACATCCGGGCAAACAGCAGTTTTCAACATTTTGAAATGGACAGTCCTGGAAAATACATCATTCACATGAGCACAGGAGTCCCCGCTTGTAAGGAGCAGAGTGGCGTGCGAGATGAGACAGGAGATGAACATGCTGTGATAAGGAACACTCTGGGTGCTATTGGTGGTTGATTTGAATTTTTTTTCTAGAGATTTATTAATTTATTTTATGTATGTGAGTATACTGTCACTCTCTTCCAGAAGAGGGCATCGTATCACATTAAAGATAGTTGTGAGCCACCATTTGGTTGCTGGAAATTCAACTCAGGACCTCCAGAAGAGCAATCAGTGCTCTTAACTGCTGAGCCATCTCTCCAGCCCTGAATTTTAATTTTTAAAAGATTATTTATTTTAAGCATGTGGGTGTTTTGCCTGTATGCATGTCTGCACACCATGTGTTTGCCTGGTAACTTACAGAGGCTGGAAGAGGGTATGAGACAATTCTGAATTGCCACGTGGGACCTGAGAATTGAACCCAGGGCCACAGGAAGAGCAGCAGTGCTCTTAACCTCCGAGCTAGCCCCTCATTCAGCTCATTTGAATCTTTCCAAGCCCAACACTGTTGGGTGGCAGGTGGAAAGCCACTCAGTGTTCTGAGAGAACCGTGGCAGGGTTAGGAGTCTGCCAGGCTTCTTTGTCAGCTAGAGTGTTTTTGCTGCCTGCCCACAGTTCCTGCTGTCCCCGCAGCGTGCTTTTTGCACGTCACTTCTCATCTTGCCTCTGTGTCTCCTGCCCTGAAACAGCATCTCCTTGTCACTGTGTTCCCTTAGACTAGGCTGGCCTCGAGCTCACAGAAATCCTCCTGCCTCTGCCTTTGCAAGGCTAGGATTGAAGGCACGTGACACCACACCTAGCCAGCACTTTCTTTTAAAGAACTTTAACGCGACTTTGACTTTGGTGCAGGTTCTCCACGTACGATTCTACTTGTCAGATTGCCCAAGAAATCGCTGAGAAGATTCAAGAACGAAATCAGTGTGAAAGAAGAGGTGAGAAGACACCTAAGGTAATGCAGGGAGGAATCCGCGTGCTGCTGAGCTCTGACGTCTGAAAGCATTGCTAGATCTGAGGTGTGCCGTGGGGGGTGGGGGTGTGCGTGTGCATGTGTGTAAATCTTTTAGATCTTTTGGTATGTTGTATCGAATTTTACTTTTTCGCCATCGGTAAATTATGACCATTCCTCCAAGATATAAATTCCTCTGTATTTCATTCACTGACTTTTTATACAGCTACAGTTTTATACAGTTTTATACAGTTTTATACAGTTGTTCATACTTTTGATAGCTGCTGGCATTACATTCCCTAGGGTTCACACTGTTGGCAGCTGCTGGCACTGTACCCTTGAGTCTGTGTGTGTGTGCGTGCGTGTGTCCCTTGGGTTTGTGTGTGTGTGTGCGTGTGTGTGTGTGTGCGTGTATGTGCGTGTGTGTGTGCGTGTGCGTGCATGTGTGTGTGTGCGTGTGTGTGTGTGTGTGGTGTGCCCTTTTGATAGAGTTTGGGGTATGTGTGTGTCTGTCTTTGTTGCCCAGGCTGGCCCTGAGTTCAGGATTCAAGTGGTCCTCCTGCTGAAGCCTCACAAGTGGGGAGCAGTGTGAAGTACTGCTCCCAGCTGGTTGGAGTTTTTGCTTCTTACTCTATTCTTCTCTCTAAATACATGGCGGGCTCCTTCCCCTCAGCTCCACATCAGCATGATGGGCGCTCCTTTGGCTTCCAGGGATATTAGAACAAAGCTAGGCTTTTCCAGCCTGCTGACATCTTGGACAGTTGCTTGATGCTTGTTACCTTGCTCATCAGAGAGAGAGAGAGAAAGAGAGAGAGAGAGAGAGAGAGAGAGAGAGAAGAGAGAGAGAGAATGAATGAGAATGTGTGTGTGTCCATGTGTATGTGTGTCCGTGTGTGTCCGTGTGTGTGTGTGTGTGTGTGTGTGTGTGTGTGTGTGTGTGTGTGTGTGTGTCCTGCTTCTCCCTGAGCTATATAGCTGCTACCTTGTTGTTGTTTTGTTGAGCAAGGGTCTCACTGTGTAGCCTGGACCATGCTGACCTTGTACTCCTAGAGATAGATCCTCTCATCTCTCCAGAGCTGGGATTATAGGCGTACCCCAACATGCCTCACGTAACTGCTACTTTTAGCAAGCAGCGGTGACAACAGTGGCATTCTGCCTTTTTAATATTCCTCTGATTTCATCCAAGTCCAATCTGTTTTCATTTAAATGGGCCTTTTCTTCTTCACATTTCCAAATGTCAGAGTAGGACTCTCCCCACCCCTTCTTCATCTTTAGAGTCACAAACAGACATGTCCTCTGGGTTTTTAGGATGATTGGAGAAAATCCTCACAGTTGTAGAAGAAGAGCCGTGCGTGGTTAGCATTCCTTTCATGGAAAAAGAACACGTATTCTCCAGTGTTCACATGGGCTATAAATACACCAGAGTGTTCACAGACCAGTCAGGATGGTAATGGGACTTGACACCTTGTCATCTGAAGCATGGTTGAGGGAACCAGGGAGCTTTGCTGTTGGGCAAGGACTGGGGGAACACAGTTTCCTGCATGGTCCCAGGGTGGGTAAAATACAGCGGGTAGGAGAATTCCAGCCGAGTGTGAATGCAAGCTGACAGTTTCCACTCAATGTCTGTGTTCCCGTGTGGACCAGGTTGCCATGGGCAGGTGCACTATGGGGACAAGCTCCAGGTGGGTGGCTAGACCATGATGCCATTGAGACCTTTACAACCCTGAGAGTGTCCTCACGAGGCTAAGCCTCCCTCCCAGGTCTGTTTAACTTGGCAGATGCTACACCTCAGGCCCGGTGGACTCAGGCTGTGTCCTTCTCTTTGCAGCTTACCCTGACAATCAGAACTTTGTTGAAGAATCTGAAGGTAAAGATCGACCTCTTGAAGGACTTACTTCTAAGAGCTGTGTCGACGCGCCAGATGTATCCATGTAAACAAACCCACCCTTTTCTGGAGTGGGAGGAAAAGCAATCTTAAGACAGGAAGGAATCTGGGCCATCCAGATTTTTCCACAGCTCAAGGAGGACGTGGTTTCCACACTGTTGCTGTAATCGTACATTCTGTCTTAAGCGCTCACTGTGTGACAGTGACCTAACTAAGGAATAAATCCGTTTCGGCGTAGACTCACAGGCAGGAAAGCTACCACTTTCTGTCAGGGCTTCGTAGAGTCACATACTGCTCTCTGTCGCTGCCTTGAGGATGGCTAGATGCTTCTCCAACCACAGGACTTCCTTGACAGTTCTGAGCAGTGGTTCCCTGCTCGACTTTGCAGAGCATTTTCCCCCCTTTTCTCAGTAGACCAAGCATTAATAGCCAAACCTCTGCCCTCACATCTATGAGCTCAGATAAAGACATACTCTGGTATACCCAGTTTTGCGGAGCTGCTGGGGGTGGAATCAGGGCTCTGTGCGTGCTAGCCACATGCTCCCACAATCGAGCAATCTCTGAGCCGTGGGATGTCTTCTACTTCCCTGCTTCCTGGCCTATAGCATCCGTTTTGCTTTGTAAAGCTTCAGCTGTAGACTGGTGGGGTGTGACTTGCCCATTTCATTCTTTCAGGGACACAGGTAAATGTCCCTAGCCTGGGAGCTTTGCGGGTAACGAGTGTGTTGGGACTTGATTAAGGCAAGCTGGGTCATCTGAACCTCCCGTGAGTTATCAAATACTTAAGCTCTGTTTTGAGCTGGGTGGTTGTACACATCTGTAATCCCAGCACTGAAGAGTGAGGCAAGATAGAGCATTAAAAGCTAGCCTGGGCTACATAGTAAGTTTGCGGCTAGGCTAGGCTTTATGATGAGGCACCCTACCCCACCCCATCCTGCCTCAAAACAAACATTTTAAAAAGAAATTCACAATGTAACCTGCTACCTAAACTAATTCTTTTTTTTTTTTTTTTTTGGTCTTTTTTTCGGAGCTGGGGACTAAACTAATTCTTGAAACCCAGTTTATATTGAAGTGAAAACTGATCCCATGGTTGTATCTCTTAAAATTGGCTCTAATTCAGGCCAAAGATCTGACTTTTGGTAGCAGAAGAAACCATATGTCCTGGCTTTAAATGTGGGGAAATGTAGGAATACCGCTCTTTTGACAAAACGATTGAAGGTGTTTCAAAAGTACATCTTCTCCTAAAGGAGCCCTTTTATGTTAGCAGGATGGTTGGCATGACTTAGTTGCATGGTTTTCCATATGTTTAATTATTAATCTGCTGAGGTTTCAAATAAAAGTCTCATTTTAGTAAACAATGGGGGCCTTCTTTCAAACAGAATTGAAATATTCTGGCATGTAATTTTACCCCCTGACTGGTATCATTTGGGACTGCCCTGTTAGTCTGTTACATAAAGAGCTTTTATTTCACCCCAATCAACAGGTCTTAATCCCTAGACCTTGAGTGGTTTCCCTTGGGTGGGACTGAGTCCTTTTCTTTCAGAGGTCAGTGCTGGGAAGTTGCATGCGTACTTAAGGCCCAGGACTCATTTTAGTGTAACCAGTAGCATATCGTCAGAATGGTAGCTAAATACTGTCTCATGGCTGTTAGTGTGTGTTTGCTAACTTCTAGTAAGATAGTAATTGTAATATATATATATATATATATGCTAACTGTATAGGAAAAGAGACATACATAATTCAAGAACTCTATTTCCTGTTCATAGCCCCTGCTAGAGAGTAAAGACAGAGTACTAAGTGTGTAATAATTGGCTTCATTTCTGTGAACACTTTTAGTCTGACCATCTGTTATAATGGACTTTTGGTTTTATTTTGATCTCAGAATGACTTCCCAGACGACTGTGTTAAGCGCTATGCAACACATACACATACACTGGTCTCATTATTTAAAGCATCGATTCTCAATCTGTGGGTCTGATATCCTGCATATCAGATATTTACATTATGATTCATAATAGTAGCAAAATTACAGTTATGAGGTGTCAATGAAATAATTTTATGGGCAGGCGGAGGTCACCACATGAGGAACTGTTATTAAAGGGTTGCAGCATTAGGAAGGTTGAGAACCACTGATTTAAGACATTAGCGGGGGCTGGGGATTTAGCTCAGTGGTAGAGCGCTTACCTAGGAAGCACAAGGCTCTGGGTTCGGTCCCCAGCTCTGAAAAAAAAGAACCAAAAAAAAAAAAAGACATTAGCCAAGCTTGAAGGGATATGAATATGGATGATTTTGTATTTCCTGGCGGGTGCAGGAGGACCTCAACTGGATTATAAAAGCTTTGTAAAATAATTTTTTTTCTTCTTTCCTTCAAATAGTTGAGTTTTGCTGGTAGAGGTGAAATTCATACCATACACCACATGGGGGCGCTCCTAAACCTGTTTTCAGGGAAGCCGTTTTTTCCTAGTGTGGAAAGGAGGTGGTGAATTCAATAATAGATACAACCTCTTTTGTTAGCTTGTTTGATGCTAGCGATTGAACCCAGAGTCCTGGACATGCTAAGCACGTGTTCTACAGCTCCAGCCCCAGGTAGCTTCTTCTAGTCTCCCTTTTCTCCACCATCCTTCCTCTTAAACATTTTTAATAATTCAGGTTTTCCTCCAGATTTCAGCCACTTGAGATGGAAGCTCATCGGTGCTTGTTGCTTCATATGTTTGGTCTTGGTGGTTTCTTTTCTTCTTTATAAAAAAAGGTGACTTGGCCAGATCAACCTTGGCACCTTGTGTTACAGAAATAGGTGGAGAGATCCTAACACCACAGCAGGGAGTTTTACAGAGAGAGAATCCTGGATATGCCAGTAACTTTCCCAGGACCCTCCAGCTAGGGATACAAGAGTCAGATTCAAGCACATGACTATCCGGCTCCAAGTCCACTGTTAAAGCTGAGTTCTCCTTACTGCATGTTGCTGTCACACAGATCCTCAAGGACCTCCTCAGTCACTGAAGGTTTAAGTAGCGGTCCCTGTGGCCTGTTACTTATACCTTATGACATCATGATCTTTCGTTTAAAAAATGGCCATAAATCACCGATAGAATGGCTCTTTAAAAATCATTTTAATTTTATTTGTATGCTGTGTTTGTGTGTATGTGTCCTTGTGCGCACAGTACCTGAGAAAGCCAGAAAGGGTGTTGGATCCCTCGGAGCTGGAGTTACAGGCAGTTGTGAGCTGTCCAGTGTGGGTGGACTGTTTCCTGTACGAACACAGCCAATGCTCATAACCATTAAGCTGTCTCTCCAGCCCAGACAGGGCAACTTTTAATTACCGTTCTAGGGAGCAGTTCATGTTGAATGACTGTGTAATTCTTCCTGGCCTGGAGCTTGCTACATAGAGCAGGCTATCCTGGGACTCAGAGGCCCGCCTGCCTCTGCCTGCCTGGGTGTTGAGATTAAGGTGAACACCACCACACCCCGCACTGGGTGACCTTTTAAACGGGAATATTCGATCAGCACATTTCTTTGCTATGCTGCGTAACTGAGAATTGATGGTCCTTTCCTGAACATGTTTATGTCCCCCTATCTTCGTGAGGTTGTCCAAAAACTACTAGGAGGTACCAGACAGATAAGTTTTTTTTTCTAGACAGCTAGATTCATGAGCATAGACATGAGATACCACATTCTTTCCTGAAAAGTTGCTTTGTTGTTTTCCAAAGGAACACAGTGTGCTTTGACTCCATTAGCTTGTAATTAATTAATAAGACAGTCCTGCAGCCAGGGTGCTCAAATCTGCTGGATACATTTCTAAAATAGTTCATTAATGTCTTTGATACAGGGTCTCATCCTGTATCCCAGGCTAGCCTCAAACGATAGGCAATCCTGCTACTTCTCAGCCTCGTAAGTGCTGGATTATGGATTGTGAGCCACCGTGCACAGAAAGCACTCGCTTCTATTTCTAGCTTTTCTATGATAGTAATTTTAGTACCTCACTGTGTTGAAGAATATACTGTGCTGTGGGAGGCTTCATGTGGAATTTCACGTAGTACTAAAAATATTCTCAGCTGGCTTTCCATGGGCCTCCTCCTTTGTTAACTTTTCAAACCTTTACCCTTTGTGAGTGTAAGCTGGTTCTGTGGAGGGCTTCCTGATGTGGGTCCTGGGAACTGAACTCAGATCCTCTGGAAGAGCAGCAAGTGCTCTGGACTGCTGAGCCAACTCTCCAGCCCCAGTCTTTACTTTTCTTAAAAAAAAAAAAAGAGGAAACAATTCCTTTCAAAAGTATTCAGTATCAAAAGGCATTTTGGTGCCTTCAGAGAGGGCCTGTATAGATAGGTGTTTTTTTTTTTTTTTTTTTTTTTTTTTAGACTCTTTTAATGGTCCTCACCTTTGTGTTTTAGGAACAGTGGTGGGAAGGTGTGATAACCACTGTGGGGTGAGTGGAATGGCTGCAGCAGTGGGGAGATGTGGAGGTCCTAGAAGCATCATCGCTGGGGCTGCAGTTGAGATGAAATTCTCCAACACTGACTCTCTTTGACAGTTTTCAGTGGCATCTGGGAACGTGGGGGAAAAAAGACACGGGAGTTCTGTTTGCTATTGGTTTTTGTCTTTGAACCTCTAATCCATACACAGCCAAGTGTAGCTGCTTGCCCATGTCCCTGGCTTGGAAGTCTGGCACCCTGGTGCTGTGGGATCAATTCGGACTTGGGGACCACACAGGGTTGAGGGTGAAGGGCAACCCTATCACTGGAGGCCAGTGAGTTCAGCCTTCCCTGGTTGGAGTTGCATTATCTACGAGGTGGAACTAATCCTGTTTTGGGAAATTGGAGAAGCATTTTTGAAGTGCCACAGGGGATGGGCCCCTCCCATCAATTGAGATAGTCACCAGGCTGTGGAAGGGGCTCAGCAAGTAAAGGAACGTGCCACCAAGCTTGATGGCCTGAGCCTGACCCTGGGACACATAGTGGAAGAGGAGAACTGGCTCCTATAAGTTCCTCTGCCTTCCACACTAGTTGTACAACACACACACAAACAATGAAGTGTGAAAATAAGGTACTTATCAGTAGTAACCAGGCCAGCCTAACCTAGTGCCTTACTGAATTTGATAGTTTAACGGATCCAGACGAAGGGCTACAGAGATGGCTCAGTGGTGAAGAGCACTTGTTGCACTTGCAGAGGACCTGGGTTAGTTCCCAGCACCCACGTGGCGGATCCAGTTCCAGGGACCTAGTGCCTTCTGACCTCCAAGGGCACCAGGCATACATGTGCTGCACACATGCAGGCGAAACAGTTCATACACATAAAATAAATATAAAAAATTTTTATACAGTACACCATGAAAACCTCTTAGTGACTCACATCTTAAGTTGTCTTATCAGACTTCTCTGTTAAGGCATGGAACCTCAGAGGTTTCCTTCTCCAGTGGAGCTCGGTTCACGAGATAAAGACTACAGTCTTAATTTTTTTTAAATTACATTTTTACTTTGTGTGTGTATGTATGGAGGATGGAAGTCTCTCCTTCCACCCCGAGGGTCGCAGTGATTAAAATTACATTCCCATGCTCTGCGGCAGGCACTTTTAACAACTGAGCCATCTTGCCAACCCCCAGTGGTTGCCAAAAACATTAAGTCCTGTGAAAATACCTTCTAACAGCTTTTTCTGCGTTTGTTGAGCTTCCTGAAGGATTGCCAGTAGTCACAATGCTCTGTTGGGTGCAGCAAAGAAGCTGGGCTTTGGTACATGGGTAGTAGGAATCGTCACAGAGGATCAGACCTCACATTTCCACGACTTCGCCAGGTTACACAAAAATATCAGTGGTGCTAGTGGCAAAGTGCCAATTAGTGATGACTTCCTCCTGTTCCTCTGTTCTCTGACTTTGTTATTCACCAAATTAGTGGGAGAGGAGACTCCTGGCACCAGCCCTCGACTGGGTCCTCTGTTCTTCTTACCTTCCTTAGCCTTAGGCACAGCTTGTCTGTCTCCAGCTATGTCCACATACACGTGTCCACATACATGCAGCGTAGATCACAGATGGCACAGTTATGCGGTTTCCTATCACTTCCCCTTCATCCATCTCCTTGGGGAGGTCTCTTGTTTCAATGTGTTAATATAATATAAATGAAATATAAAACAAGGCGGGGTGGCTAATTGTGTAGTTTTCTGAGTTTAGCAGGAGTCTCTAGGGATACCGAATTATCGAAAATACATGGGACCAGAAGTATTTCAGATCTAGGAATGTTTATATGTCCACGATGAGACATTTCCAACGGGGGCTCATGTGGAAGCATAAAACGTGTGTTTACATGTAGCCCAGAGTTAAGTTTATAGACTATTTAAAATAATTTGTGCACAAATCAAAGTTTCATGTTATAAAATCTTCCACCTATGGCGTCATGAGCTCAAAAGCTCACGTCTCAGAGCACTTGAGAGTTTGGACTTGGGGTTAGAGATGCTCCTGCTGTACTGGTAGTGTCTTCAACAGTGGTAGGAGGCAGTGAGCCGTGCTGGCTGCCTTGGGGTGGAGAAAGTCCTGGTGTTTCGTGTCCAGCAAACACACAGGAGGAAGCTCCCTGGCACAGAGTAGAAAGAGCTGGGCTTTAGCCTCTACAGCTGATTCATGCTGGTTCCTGCCAGAGAAACAATGAGAAATGGACTAGGGGGTCCAAACCCCTCTAGGCCAGGCATCTTCAGTCACTCATCTGCAGACCCAGTCACCCGCTCCTGCTGCCCCTCACATTGGTCCCAAGTGCTGGCTCCTTCTAGGCATTACTTCAAACCTGTAACTTGCATTTAAAGGTTTTTTTTAGCATAAAAATTTTTCTACTAATATGTTTCTTTTTTTTTTTTTTAACCAGGAACTTCCTTTTCTCCCACAATGACATCCTGTCCTATCTCATTCTTCATCACAAACAACGTTTGTGGGTTTCTCTCGAGTTGGGGTTTCTCATCCCAGACTTTCCTAGATAGGAAATACTTAGTATGTACATACGTACATACAAATAAATATGAAGTTCTTCAGGTACTAAAGGGACCACTTTGTAGTTCTCAGATCTTTTGTTTCCTTTTGGCACATACACCTTGGTCGTGCACATGCACACAGTAATGAATGAACATTATTTATTAATTCTTACACCTCGAGTTGCCACTTCTCTTCCCTTATGGGCACTTTTTTACAGACTTCTGAAGTATTTTCTACATGCACGCATGCATGTGCGCACGCACACACACGCACACACGCACACACACACACACGTGCAGACAGACTTCTGCCCGATCTTTGAGAACGTCGCTGTCCACTGGTTAGCTTGTTGCTGCAGCTCTCCTCCCTCCATTTCGCTTGAGCACCGCGTTTTAGAGCTTATTCCATGTAAAAATGATCCCAGTGTGCCCTTGTATATACCCAGAATTGTCCGTCACCACCACCATCGCTTCTTAAGTGGCTTTCTCTTTGACCTAACGTCGCTTCATTGCATCGATGCCTTAGTTCCTTATTGGTGGATATTCAGGATGCTTCCAGAATCTGCTGAAATAATTTTGCAGTGAACTTCTGTGCTCTCAAGTTGCTGCATTTGCACATACGAGTGGATCTGTTGGGAATGATGACGTTTTGTTAGGCTCATAGAAGGCAGCCTGGCAGTCGGTTAAGCCCATTGACATTCCCCTCAGGAGGGTAGGCAAGTGCCAGCTTCTCAAGTCCTTTCCAGACTTCTTGCCAGCTTTCCAATCTGATAGGTAAAGGAGGGGTTTTGGAATCTCTCCTTTTACTCACTCTCGGCATCTGTCTCCCACCAGAGGCTTTGGTGCCCTCTTGCTTTGTTGTGTCGTGGCCTTTGCCTACTTTTTGTTGTTAGAAGTTTTATTTTGCAGAGGCTTCAAGAACTTTTATATAATTGGACTGGGGAGATGGCTCAGTGGACAGAGTGCTTCCTTTGCAAGCTTGGGGATTTGAGTTCGGACCCCCAGCCGCCGTCACATAAAAGCCTGGCACAGTCTAGTCAGTCAGTGGTCTCTGAGTTCTGTGTGAGGCCCTGTCTCAAAAGGGAAGTGGGAAACAGTAGAGGATAGAGGAGGACACCTGGTCTCCCTGTGTGCATGAACTGTTCATACAGGTGCATAACACATCTGCATACACACACTCTGACCCGGCACACACACACACACACACACACACACACACACACACACACACGCACACGCGAATGTGCACACACAAACACACACACCGTACCCTGTGTTTTATACAGTCTCGTCTTCTAGGTTTTTAATCTACTATCTGTAGATTTTCATCCCTTCCTAGAAAGATTTTTTTCATTCAAGATTATTAAAACATCCTATGCATTCTCCTAATAATAGTGATACAATTTTGTCTTTTAATGTTTTAAGTTCCAGGGCCATTTGGATTTTTATATAATTTTAACCCTGGAGTTTTGTTCAGCGAGTGTCCAGTGTATGTTTGCTTGGGAGGCTGATTAATAAGACCTCTACAGAACGTCAGGTCTGCACAGTAGGCGGGCAGAACATGTAGGGAAGGCTAGCTGATACTGGGACATAACTAACAGCCCCACAACGTAGAGTTTCCGTTTGGCCTTGTTCTGTGTAATTCTTTTCACAGCTTCTGTTTTCTCCCTGCCCCATCACCAAGGAACACTGCTTAAATCGAATAAGAGCTCTCTGCTTTATTGGCAGTTTATCATTAATTTGAAAGACATAGATAGATACTTGTTCTTGGTTGGCACTGATCAGAAGATGAATATTTGGCCTTTTTATTAAAGAAGAATAAGAATAAGAATAAGAATATGTGGGGTTCTGTTTCTTAGTTACAGTTGCAACACCATGGTTTCCAAGCTGGGGTGCTTGGTAACTGCTGTCAGCAGGAGATGGAAAAGTGATGGGGGTGACTGGACCCAGGGACATGTGGCATGCTGGAATGTTGAGAGAAGCCATTTATTGTTATTATTTTTTAATATGTAGAGTAACTATGGTGCAAAGACTCAGGCTTAGGAGATTTATGATTTTTCTAATAACTCTGTTATTGAGGGAAACTTTTTTTTTTTTTTGCCGGGGTTTGTTTACTGTTCCTACTAGCTAGCCAACACTTCTCTGTACAAAATTAACAGCAGAACTCGTAGATCCCTGAGCCGTGGATTTCCCTCCCAGGCAGTAGTGATGCTAATCCTAGGTTCTGCTGAGTTCTCAGAAACTTTGGGGCCTGAACACAATGTTTTATGACCCCTTTAGACTTATGTATTTGTGAATGTACACACTCATCCTGTGGTGTGCATGTGGCAGATTGAGGCCTCGAGGGAGTCAGTTCTCTTCTACCATACGGGTTCTGGGACTCAAACTGAGGTCCTCAGGCTTGGTGGCAAGCACCTTCCTTGCTAAACCATTTCGCCAGCCCCTTATGATCTGTTTTTTTACAAAGAAAAGGATCTGTAACCCAAAGCAGCCATCTTTCATGCTTACTGTTGTTGCCAGAACTGGTATTAGTGGCCAGCCCTGCTTCTCATTGCCAGCCTTCAGATCTGATGAAACCGCCATTCGGTAAAAAAAAAAAAAAAATCAAAGCCAGATACCCCTTGTTTGTTTTTCTTTTTCTATTTGATGTCAGACACAAGATTTTTTTCTTAAATCTGTTTGTTTACTTCCCATGTCCTGTCCTTGATGGAGTTTTCTTCAACATTTCTTTTACTGTTTTGAGTGTGTGTGAACATGTGGTTATACACACACAGATGTGGAGACTGGAGGTCCATGTGCAGCATCTTCCTCAGTCTCTTCACACTTCATTCTTTTGAGAGAGGTCTCTTGGTGAAACCCAAGTTCATGGATTTGGGCTGGCAGAGAGTTGCCTGGGGTCTGCCAGTCTCCATTCCCCCTTCCCACCAGTTCTGCGGCTTCAGGTGAACCCTGCCAGGTCTGCTTCCCAGAGCTGTCCCGAATCCAAACTCAAGGCCTCAGGCTTGCAGGGCGGCAGCTCACTCACTGTGCCCCTCTTCAGCTCTGTTCCGGTGAACCCACAGAACTTAACATCTATTGTTTTGTTTCAAGAAAGCTAGTGCGTACACTCAGGGAGGTGATCGGGAGTGGGAGACCAGCTTGGGCTACATAGTAAACTGGGTCTCAGAAAGACAAACAAAAAAGGAACTTTGGGTTTAAGGACTGAGGGTGTGGCTTGGCAGTAAATCCAATGGCTCTGGAGATAAGTCCTAGTACCACAAAACCTACGGAAAGATGTAAGTGTTCTGGAGTTCCATATAAAGAAACAGCCATGACTGGTGATCACCTCAGTCAGTAACACCTGTCCTGCAGGCCTGAAGCTCTGAGGAGGATTCCAGGAGTCAATGGAAGGGTGAAAAAGGAGAGAACAGACCCCACAAAGTTGTCCTCTGACCTTTACATGCACTGTGACATGAACCCCTCTCCCCCCCCCCCCCACACCAACAATAAAGAAGCATCTGTCTCGACAGGTGAAGCTCTGCCTTTAGGTTCCAAGTCTGCCACATTTACTAGAATAACATGTCGACTTGTTTGTGGTTTCCCACAAAGATCTATAGTACTTCTAACTACTGAGCTGACAGAAACATCTTTCACAGCACATTGATGCACAAAAACAACTTTCACGAAGCTTCCATCTGAGCTATTACGTTCACGGGAGACACCTCCCCCTTTCCAAACCTTAGGCTTTGTGGGAAGGGTGTTTTGAGTTTGTTTTTGCACTGCTAGGAGTCATCCCGGCCCTATCTTAGGGCATTGATAAGTTAGCAGACACCCTTGAAAGCTAACACCTGTAGCTTAAGCCTAAGGCTCCAGCTTGCCCTTGTAGACTGTTCACTGGCAAAAGAAATAGACAGGCAAACCAGCTTTTACGTGGTATACTCTTTAGTGATAGGACTCTAATAGTGATCTCTGTCAGTGTCTGCATTATCCATTTGCAGTGGTACAGTCAGGGTCATTTACCTGAAGGATTCTGGGTAGCAGTAGGTGGAGCCTGTAATGGCTGCAGGTGACTTGGGTTAATAAAGCCTTAGGGAAATGAGCTAAGCCACCCACTGTTGGACCTTAACAACTGACCACAGAACACAACTGGAGGGGGATCGAAGACAGAACCTTCTGGATGATCTTGTCACCCGAGAGAGACTGCTCCTGGCATCGTTTAAGAATGAGGGTTCCGAGCCGGATTTGATCAGGTACGATGCTTTCATTTACAGGGACACCCAGGCCCCTGAGGACTCAGGCGCCGTCACGACAGGAGGAAACGAGTTCAGAAGAGAAGCTACTCTCCTCTTCAGAGCTCTAGCAGTGAGTTTCTATTCTGTACAAAGTCTGCTTGTTTATAGCATCTGATTGTATTTTCCTTCTGCCTTTAGTTTTCATTAATTCCCCGGATTTCATAAGCCTGGTGTGTTCAGCTTAAGCTCTTGTTAGGTGGGGCATACTCATGGAGAATACAGCTCGAAGTTTTCTTTTGCCTTCTTTGAGTTTTCTGCCTGGTAAACTCCTGAAGTTGGCCTATTGAAAATTGTGTCCTGGTGAGGCTAGGACAAAGCCATAGAGGGAGGGGCTTCCTTGTCGGCTTTCTTCCCCAGGTTCTTTGCCAGCCTGTGATGGGCAGTGCATATAGCTAACAGCTGCCCTGAACACAGCCTCCATTGCTGGGGCTAATGAAGGATAAATTGTTACACCTTTAGCATCGGCCTCTCCCCGATTCTGGACCTTAAGTTCATGGTTGGGAATATCACAGAAGCAAACAAGTTCAGAAGAGAGACTGCTCTCCTCTCCAGGGCTCTGGCACTGAGTGACGCATCCATCCTGGAGCTCACAGGAATCAGCTTTCTGCTTAGTTCTGAGGGATTTTGTAGTGTCCCAAGGGCTGCTGCCACGCCCCACTTCAAACGTTCACTCCGAGTTGGGGTGGGTGGCTTCAGGCGGTTGTCATAAGCCAGAGGCTTGCACACCACTGTCCTAGGGCGAGCCGGAGGGAAAGCAGCAGTTCACTCCTGTCGGTTCGATGGTTCTCTGGCACACTTGAGTCAAGGCATCAGGAAGAATTTACAAAATATACAAAGCTAGGCGAAATTAAGTCATTTTTGTGAAGGATGAAAGCTGAGGTTAATGAACAAGAGGGTGTGTCTGGGCGAGGTTTTAAAATGCAGGCAGAAGCTTGTGGGGCAAACTTAACTGAGACTCCTTAGTGCTCTCTGGCACTGTTCACTGTGGCACTAGACACAAGGGATGGAGTGAGAGGCTGCTGATCCAGATTGGTGAGCCAGGGCAGGTCAGCAGAGGAATCCGATGAGAAGAAATGACATCTTCCAGTAAGAGCCTTCACTGTAGGGAAGAGAAGGAAATAATAGCTCAGATGTAGTTGCCCACTCCTGTAACCTTGGCTCTTGTGAGACCAAGGATTGCTTGGATACATAGGCCAGCCTGGGTCACAGTGAGACACTGTGTCAGAGGAAGGAGGAAGGGGGAGGAGGAGGAGAGTGGTACATACTCTGTTTGCTTTCTAGACACCAGACACTGCTAACTCAGCTGCTCTTTACAGCATCGCCTTTCAGAAGGACGCAGGAGGGTAGTCAGTTCTAAAGTCAGCCTGCTGGAAAGGTTGGGTTCCGTGTGTGTGTGTGTGTGTGTGTGTGTGTGTGTGTGTGTGTGTGTGTGTGTGTGTATGCACATGAGTACAGGTGCCTTTAGAAGCCAGAGGAATCGGAGGCAGTTGGACTTGAAGCTTGAAGTTAGTGATGGTTTAAGTCACTGAATGGATGCTAGGAACCAAATGGGTCCTCTGTAAGAGCAGCATAGGATCACAGTCACCAAGCCATCTGTCTAGTCCCTAGAGATCAAATTGTAACTTTTCCATAATAGAGAGGGCTGGACCAGGCAGCTTACTAGTCCCTCACTCATCTGGGGTTCTATCCATTGATTTAAAACTGGGCCATGTTTTGCCCATTTTTTTTGTTATTATTAGAACCAGATGAGGTGATTGCCTTTATGAGCTTTGTCATCTCTGGAGTGTTGGGTCTCCACTGGGTTAGGGGAAGCTCAAGCTGCTGCCAGGTGTGAGGACCTTCTGTCTCACCGTCACATGCTCTACTCCTCAAGTGACCCGGCCTCCTTGGCCAGTCTTTTCCATGTGCTGCCCCTGGCACTACCCACCCTCCCAGCTGTCCCCTCCCAGGCCCCAGTGTGCTGCCTGTTGCCTTGTTCATTACTAGACAGTCTTCTGTTAGGTCTAGCTATCAGACCAACGTTGACTAGTAGCTTACCTTCTATGTCTATTTTAATCAAAGCATCCTCAGATCCTAGGATTTAAACCAAAGCAAATGACTGGATGGGAGAATTTTAGGAAACCTGGCAGGTTCAGAGCAAAGACAGACTTGGTTTGGGCCAGAGGCTGAGGACCTTCCATTCTGTCACTAAGACTGTGTGTTAAGGTTGACCCACCTGGACCCAAAGCAGCTACATATCAGTCTGTTGGTAAGTGGTTGGGATGACTTGTGCTGATCAGAATAAACTGAAGTAACGGTACATGAATTCTGGATGTCGCATTGTATAAGGTCACTGGCCGAACTTACCAGTATTTCCCCAAGATAGAGAGCCCAAGGCAGTGCATGCACACACATGAACACACACAGCTTGTCCTTCAGTAAGCTGCCAGAGAAGTTGTGTTTAAAAAGTATGTACGCACTGCCAAGGAGAGGGCTGAGGAGAGGGGCCCATTTCCCAGAGCATGACTCCTGCCTTGTGTAAGAAATCAGTGGGCCAAATAGGAATCAGCCACAACGGAAACATAAAGAAGGAGAATGGTAGTGGATTATTAGGTGAATTCCTCAGTTTCTTAGCAAATCGTTGTGGGACTGGGGTTGGTTAGTGCCATTGTGCCCATCCTAACAGGAATATGTCTGTGTGTGCCTGTACAAGAAGTACAAGTCCCATAGACAGTCTAGGAAAGCCCAGCTAGTAAGGAGATGCATACTAGAGAGAAGCCACTCCAAAATGGGGTCATGAGAGTGCACCCCCAGGGTGGCCTTGCTCTAACTAGGCAGGGAGATGGCACCATTGCTGATGCAGAAACCTTAAGGGTACCTAGTGAGCGAAGGGATGCTGAGCCTGAAATTTCTTGCTTCTGCTTGCGTTGCGAAGCCAGTGTCCCTCATTCTCAGAAACCTCCCGTACCTTTCCTCCAATCTCTTCTCTCAGACAGAGCTTATTAGGGAGAGAAGCATCTTGGCAAACGTCAGTTTGGATTAACACTTCCTTTAAGCAGACATTAACGAGCTGATCCCATAATTGAATGTGTAGCCCTCATGTGACAGAGTCTTCATTTCACCTCGCAGATCACCCGTCATTATTCTAGAGCAGTAAGCCCGGGACCAAATAAGCAATGGTTGGCTAATTTAGGTATTTGGGCAGTTGTTAAAGAAGCCTCTGTGCAACAGTGTCCCTCGGAGCACGATAAGCAGTAACACAGCTGCTGACTTGAAAGCCGGCTGCCCTTTGCATTCAGAGCCTTGCCGAGCCTCGCAATTAGCTGGAGCTTTGTGAAGAGGGAGAGGAATGACTGCATACTCCACTGCGCTGTGACGGTCTCTGAGATTAACTCTGCTGTCGTGGGTGGCTAACCGGCTAAGCTTAACTCCACATCGCTAACCACACAGAGGATTATGGGAAGGCAAGTTATTTGGAGTTTGTGTTGGTAGTTTTATGTCAGGAAAGGGATGCTAGCAAAATGGCAGCTTGCTAGAATCAAAAGGTGGTGATAACGAAATGTCACATTTTCTAGGAATAGAATGACTTTAATTTTAGACACACTTTTCTCCTGTTCTACTGAAAACATAGACTATACAGTATGTATTTTATATCACTGTGTGGGCAGCCCAAGTATGCATGAGAAAAATTACATTAAATCTTACATTAAAAATATAACCTCTCAAAATGAATAAGTTAAAAAAATTAAATTAAAAAAAAGCATATAAAACTTCTCTTGCAGGGTATGATGGCCCATGCCTGTAGACCCAGCTAGGGGGCTGAGGCTGGAGGATTGCTGGAGTTTAGTAGGAGTTCTGGGCTGAGTATGTTATGCCAACCAGGTGTCTGCACCAAGTCTGGCATCACTATGGTGATCTCCTGGTAGTGGGGCCCATTCATTAAGTTGCCCAAGGAGTAAATCAGCCCAGTTTGGAAGAATGTACCCTCTCTCATTTTAAATCATGGAATGTCTTATATTAGTTTAATGGTTTATTAAAAGGATTTGCACTCAACAGTACATAGGTTTCTTAAAGAATAATTCATTTATGCTTGATGTTAACACAAGACCACTCTTCTAGTAGATAAGGAATATACACTTAATTTCATTAGCTGGCTTAGTATGCAAACTGATATTTACCCCTTTAATTAATTATACCCAGAAATACGGTAACCCCTAGCTTTTCTGAAAGGATGTGCTGACATCAGTGAAGCTTTATTTTTATTTAAATAAGTAGGTAAGAAAGGCAGCTAGAAACCCTGCAGTTCCCCGGCAGTGTAATAAATGTGGATACAGATGCAAGAATGCTGTGATAAAGCTCACGGCGCCTAGCGTGTGTGCCCGTCGCCATCCCTGCCTCTCAGGATGTGGCAGCCTGAAGCCAGCACTAAGAGAGAGCGCTTGCTCTTTGTAGGGTGTAGTCCCTGAAACACCCATATGGTGACATGACACACACCATGGCAGGAAACAGTGAACTCAGCAGAAGAGTGAGCGCATCGTCCTCTTATCAGTGTGAGCCTGTTTAGCTAGTGAGATCACAGGAGCCAGCACTCATCATTTGCCTTTTTTTAAATGTATTTTTTGCCTCTTGATGGAGATCTGAAGTATCCTGATGACAGGGATCAAAGGCTACACAACGCTTAAAGAGTTTCTCCTGAATGAACACCTCTCTACTTCCTCTGTGTCTGCATCTCCCCAAAGACCTATCCTAGAGCTGGGTACACTTGAACACAGCAAGTTTTCGTTGATTGGAAGCCACTCCAAGACGTGATCGGCTACTTGGGGAACTAAAAGCTGGGACTGTCAGGTGTGTTTAATCGAAAGCTTTCTCAGCGACTCAGAGGTCCAGGTTGGCTCGTCCCGGGGCTGTGCTATTGTAACACAAGGCCATGTATCATGTGGATGGAGCAGAGAGAGGTGTGGAGCACTATTCCTTCTTAGACGATTTGGCCTGCAACTATCTTACCCTCTGCCCATTGGCTGGAGATGGTCACGTGGCTCCAAACTTCCTGTGCAGGAAGCTGGGGCTACGATATCGAACTGGGGCAGGGGAGGCATGTACTCTGGGCTCCCTGGTTATTTTGAGTAATTTGATAGGTAAGCATGTAGCCCTGCTGCTTTTCTAGTCAGCAGTCGGGAGAGAGAGCACAGCATCAGACTTCAGGATATGGAACCACTCGAGCTAAGCATCACGGAACAGGCATGGAAACCGGCACTTGGACCAGCGCACAGAAGAGAGGATCCACAGAAGAGAGGATCCGAAGCAAAGCCACACAGCTGCAGCCACACTGCAGAATAGACAGCCTCTTTGACGAATGGTGCTGGGGAAACTGGATACCCACATTTTACAGGCTGAAACTCGATGCCTGACTCTCACCCTGTACAAAAATCAGTTTACAAATGGAGCAAAAATGGTGTAAGACCCCAAACTCTGAGATATCTAGAAGTACACATTTCAAGATATGGGCGTAGACAGGATTTTCTAAATAGGACTAACAGCTCAAGGGATAATATAATTTGACAAGGGTGGAATGCATCAAAATAGGAGGCTCATGGTGGCTGAGAATGTGGATTAGAGTCTGAAGTCCTGGGTTCAGTTTCTAGCACCCAAGTAAAGGAAAAGAAATGGCTCCCAAACAGGGAAGGAGGCCGATGGTGCAGCCCACAAAATGGCAGAGAGTCTAGCAGCTTTTCTATTGACAGACATGTGAACATGAAAGAACCAACAGACCTGTTAAGGCCAGATGAACTGGTCTGACACTTTTGAAAAGTATGACGGATCAGCAAGGTCACAGAGAGTCCAGAGCTCTACATCCTCAGCCGTCAGGGATGTAACTCAAATTACTAAGGTTCTGTCTCACCCTAATGGCTGCCATCTGGAAAACAAACAGTAACAAACACTGGGAGGAGTGGGAGTAACTCCTGGCAGAAGCTGTTGTGGAAATCATTATAGAATGCCTCAAAAAAAAATTATTATAGAGTGCCTTAAAAAAAATCATTATAGAGTGCCTAAAAAAATCACTATAGAGTGCCTCAAAAGAACAAAAAACAAACAAACAAACAAACAAACAAACAAACCGTAGCTCTAGTATATGACCCAGCAGCACCGTTCTTTAGGAATATACCCAGAGGAACCATCATACACTAGATGCTTGCATACCTAAGTTTAACCCAGCATCATGCATGATGGCTGTGTTTGGGAATGAGCCTAGGTGGTGATGATGAGTAGAACATATATCTAAATGCTATAAGCCGTAAGAAGAATGATTAGGCTGTTTGTAAGATCACGCGTTTGCATGTGAGTTCAGGTGCCCACAGAGGGCATGAGTTTGGTTCACCATGCAGTTAGGATTGACTCTCTCAGCCACAGGGAACAGATAATCCTACCAAATCTACTTAAAGCATTCTCCTGAAGGAGGCCCCACGATAGAACACTGGCTAACTGAGCTGCCTGGTGCTGCTGTCCGTTATCCTCTGCTCCTCTGCCTTCCGCTCAGCCCGAAGCCTCTCATGGTTTCCAGATGGATGCAGCAGCTATTAAGCTGCACTGGGGGCAGAGCAATAGGAGAGGAAGAAGATACTTACCATGAGTAAAATATCCCTGTGGCTAGGAAATCTAAAAAGCATTTACCAGGATTCAGGGAAAGTCCTCTCGTTTTGACCCTCACTCCTACAAAGTAATTAATGTTTTTTTGCCCATATCCTTCTAGAAGTTTTTGAAACTTAATAGCAATAAACAGGAGTATATTCTCTTATAGTCCACCATCTTTCATACATACCTTATTATTATATATCTTAGAGATTTTTCCCATTCAGATTTGTAGTTGATATTTTAGTATTAAGTTACTAGTATTAAATTAGTATTAAATTAGATATTGGTATTTAATATATTTCATCTTGTACACATACCATAATTAATTCAACTAATTAATAACTATATGTTGTGTCTTTTTCTCAGTCTTTCTGTTACAAAAGTTCAATAGTTTCTACCACAAAAATTCAGTACTGGTCTGGGATATGTGAGACTGTCTCCCTCCAGCCCCTGCAAATACAGAGCAGATGATCTGAAATGTAGGTGACTTCTTAGGTGTCAAAATGTCTCTCTGAAGAAAATCTCAGGAGTGGTGGCTGGGTCTGAGAGCATATGCATTGGAAATTCTGATGGCATTTGGAAACTGTCACCCACTGACTCGGAGCCAGTCAGACCTGTGTCAGCAGTTCCTGCACCTGTTTGCCTGCGCGCTTAGCTTCCCCAAGGAGAGTTTTGTCGTATGCAATCGGAGTAGAGATGCATGCACTTACTCCATGTACTTACAGAGACCCAAGGTCTAAAGAAACATGGCTCTCCACTCCCCCAACCCCAGACAGGGTCTCTCTCTGTAGCCCTGGCTGTCCTGGAACTCACTCTGTAGACCAGGCTGACCCGGAACTCAGAGATCTGCCTGTCTCTGCCTCCCGAGTATTGGGATTGTGGCTTTTAGTATTCAAAAACATCTGGGCTGCCAAGATGGTGGCTCAGAGGATAAAGTGCTTGCTACACAAGCCTGACAAGCTGAGTTTGATCCTGGAACCCACCAAAAAGTAGACGAAAGGAATGAACTGACTCTCCCGAGGTTCCTCTGATTACACCATTATGTACACACAGTATCAGTAGTAATAATAATAGTAATTTTAAACAATTGTAATGTTAAGTATCTGACTGAGAATGTGAACCCCACTCTTCTCTAATTTGGCCTTTGTAGTTTTGTGTATGACTTCAGCTTTTCAAGATAGAGGTGCTGGCTTTGTCACGTGACACATTCCTGTGGGCCACCTCTGCACCTTTATGTGTGTCTGTCAGCTCTACAGTCTATAGGCCAGTGCTTCTAGTGTATGCTGACTGTCCAGGAACGTGCTCTGTGCACCAAGCTGGCCTCAGACTCAGCAGTTGCCTCTCTCTGCCTCCCAAGTGCTGGGATGAAAGGCAAGCTTGTGCCTTCTTTCTTAATCTTGCTGTTGCTGTGTCAATGCTCGCCTTTTTGCACACAGGCTTTTGATACCTGATATCTGCTCTTAACACTATACCCACTTCTTAATTCTGCTTTTAATAGATTTTCTGTTGATTCTTACATTTTTCTAGTTATTTTTGTATGTTTGTGTGTGTGTGTGTGTGTGTGTGTGTGTGTGTGTGTGTATGTGTGTAGTGTGTAGGCCAGAGGTCAGTGTTGTATATAATCGTTTTCCAACTTATATGTGGAGGCAGGGTCTCTCACTAAACCCAGGGCTTGCCAATTTGGTTAGCCTGGTTATCCAACTTGTTCCAGAGATCCCCCTGTCTCCACCTCCTGAGTGCTGGGAGTATAAGTGAATCCCTGCTTGTCTGGTATTTACGTGGGTGCTGGGGACCTGAACCTCAGGCTGCATGACCAGTTCTTTCCCCATGGAGCCATCGCCTCACTTCTCAGTTTTCATTTTTAAAAAATTAGTTATTTTATGTGTATGTGCCTGCATGAATTTATGTGCATCATGTATGTACAGGGGCCAAGGAGGCCAGACACAGGCGGTTGTGAGATGCCTAATATGCATGTTGGGAACTGAACTCAGGTCCTCTGCAAGAGCAGTAAGTGCTCTTGACCACTGAGCCATCTCTCCAGCTCAGTTTTTACTATTTTTAAGAGTAACGAACCACTTCCTAGGAGCTTCACAATTAGCTTTGGCTTAAAACTGAAATAGAGTAGCCTGTGTCACATGACCCAATAAGACCAGAAGCCAAGAAGTCTCTAAATTGCCACGATTGGCTTGGTTAGCCAAGCTAGTTATTGTTCTGAACTGAAAACGAGGGCAGTCCTGTTCTCCATGGGGCAGAGCCTTGACCAGAGTTGATGTTCTGAAAATGGGAAGAGATGGGGGTGCAGAGTGAGCAGACGGTGGGGGCCTCTCCGCTTTCTTCCCTAGCTCCCTTGACGCAGCTCTCCTCAGGGTGACAATGCTTGAAGAGCCAGAGACACATCCCCAATCCTTTGACCAAAGGAAGGACTTTCATTTCCTGCTGCTTCTGTCCTAGAGAAATAAATAAATAAATAAAGCTCACTGGCCTTTGGGTTATTTTATTCATGCTAAACTACATTTGCTAGATCATTGCTTTTAACCCCTCTCCCTCCCAGTTTTGTCTTTTTTAAGAAGCTGGGCTATTTCCACTTTCCACTTCTTCCTCAAGAGACGATGAGTTGCAATACAACCCAGCTCTAATGCACATACACTTACATGTGTGAACCCTACCACATGTAACATGCATGTACACGCAAGCATACACATGTGCATAACATGTGCACATACATACGTGCAGAAGCACAGTCACATTCACACACACACACATACACACACACTTTCATGTGCTGCTTTCTTCTGTAGTCATGATCTCATGCGTTCTGTGTTAATTCTTGTTTACTTGTTTTTAAGAAGTAGTAGCTTCTGGCTTTGTCTTCAGAAGCTGGAGAACTGTAACCAGTTAGTTTGGTGTGTGGACTGATAGTGTGGCAGCCAGAAGGAGGATTTGAAAAGGGGAGGGGCTTAAGAAATCTGGCACCTCCTTTGTACTGGTTCATCTGTTTTGCTTTTGTTTCAGGACAAGGTACCATGTAGTGCAGCTGGCCTTGTACTCACTCTGCAGCCAGAGAATGGTCTTGGGGCTTCTGATCCTCCTGCCTCTGTCCTCTGTCGTTCCAGGTGATGGAATGACAGTTGTGTGCAGCCATGCCTATTGTACTCTCTGCTTTGTATGTCTTGGCAAGCACTCGGCCAGTTAAGCTATAACTGCTGCCCCTGATACACCTGCTTTTGTTCTGTAGTAACTAGTGGTCTGAGACGAGTCACGCGGTGTACATAGTGAACTGTTTTGTTATTTGGGGTTGGGCCTTGGGGATCATGTTCAGGGCCTTGCAAAAAGTGCACTGTGCCACTGAGCTATTGCTCAAGGGAGTGACCATGTTTTCTTGGGGGGAAAAATTGCATTTGTCTTATGACAAAGTTATTCTTAGGACTCAGAGTTCTCCCTTTGAACCAAAGGCCTCGTGTATGCCAGGCAAATACTTCCCCACTGAGCCACATCTTTATTAACCGATTTGGCTGAGATTATTAAGCCAAAATTTTGACACTTTGGGATATTGCAGTGACTTATGGTAATTTAATAGAGTATTTTTTTGAAAAATATTTAAAAATATATACTATTGCTTATATGTTTACATCAGTATAATTTTTATGTTTCCATATGTTATAGATTAATGGTAAAATCTTAAAGTACTACGTTAAGCAACAAAAAGTCCAACTGTGGAAAGAACTATCAATGACAACAAAGGTTCTCTCAGCTCTAACATGCACTTTCCCATTTCTTCCTGGTGGCAGCCATCTTGGACAGTTGCCTGTGTGTCCTTCTGGAGAGATTTTGCATGTGTGTGGCTGCACACATGCCTCTAGGCTCCTGTCTCTAACCTCTATTTCTTCACACAGATGTGTAATTTACACTCTTAACTGTGTGTGTGATCCTTTTTTGTTAGCAGCATGCCTTGGAGAGTATTAAGCAAAGTTTAAACTCGCTCTTGAACATTATGCAGCTGACTCTGAACGTGGCAGAGGGGCTGTCGGAAGCGTCTAGGGTCTGCATGCACTTCCCAGACCGGTTATTGCTTGGAGGGTTCTCTGTAGTCTTTACTCTGGATTAGCATTTTTCCCTAATAGTCCAGTTGGCTTCTGAACGAAGGCTATCTATAAGGAGAACCTCTCTATTTGGATGCAAATAATTCATTGCTTAATCAAACAATGAAACTGAAGACCTTGAACTTTGAGGGACTGTTATTTGTTGCAGCTCTAGGCCATTGATCTAGTCGTGATGTATCTATTATTACCAGGGGGATAAGAGAGCCCTCTGTTGGGAAGCACCAGACTGGGCTTTCCAGGCTAAGCAGCAGCAGCAACCACAATACACAATGGTAAGAATGTGAAGTTGGTCTTCATTATATTAACCAAAAATAACTGAGCGGGCTGCGTAGCTTAGCACCAGGGGTCCTGCCTGTCACTCACAGGGCTCTGAATTAACCCTCTACCTGCCCTGCAGCAATGTTTATTAAAATAATGTCACATTGGGGCTTGCGAGGTGGCTCAGAGGTCAAGAGCACTGACTGCTCTTCCAGAGGTCCTGACTTCAACTCTCAGCACCCACATGGCAGCTCACAATTGTCTGTAACTCCAGGGCCAGAGGATCTGAACTGACCCCCTTCTGACTCTATAGGCACTGGGCTCACATATTCATGTAGGCATCTCTCTCTCTCTCTCTCTCTCTCTCTCTCTCTCTCTCTCTCTCTCTAACATGAAATACATGGGCATAAACCTAATGAGAACTTCACACCGAATGCCATGAAACATCACTTAGAGAAACCCAGAGATTTAGAGCACCCAGCGTGGTTAAGATATCAGCTTCCTTTAGACTGGGTTGTAGATCCAGAGCAAACCCACTTACAGTCCCCATCTGAATTCTGGCTTTTGTGTTGTCACTCGATAATCTAGCTCCCACCACAGTTTATATGGCAGTGTGAAGAACCGAGCAGTACCAAGGCAGCGTGGACGAGAAGGCGCAGCAGCACAGCATCTGGGCTGAGGCCGCAGCGTGATGTTGCCCAGGGATAGGCAAGTGAACCAGGAGAACAAAATAGGGCATCTAGGACCAGTCCACACACTCTGGTCACAGAAGTGGCATAATGGGCGTAGCATTAGGTCAACTGATGTCCACACAGGGAAGAAGGGAGTCTCGCTGCCTCTGCTGTCACCATTCCAAGGGACCCATGGACCTAAACGTGAAAGGTCACAAGCATATTTAGTAGAAAACCCAAGGTCTTCACAACTGTGGTTATAGGCAAAGATTTCTTAAGTCCTCCAAATCTCTAAACACAAAGGAAATACATGGAGAAATGGACTTCATCAAAACCTGTCTTCCAAAGAATACCAACACTTAAGACAAATGAGTGGAAATCAATATCTTCAGGGTGTTCATCTGATATAGGAAGTATATCAACCATAAGTAGAGAGCCTCGAAGGCAGATGACATCAGAAAGACAATAGCAGAGGACTGAACCCTGCGCTTCACAAAGGAGATGGCATGTGGTGAACGTATGCAAAGGTGTTAGCTTTAGTCGGTCGTCAGGAAAGTCAGACTGTCACCATGATGTTCTACCACCATCCCTACCAGAGCAAGCAGCTCGCCTACCTTGTTGGGCAAGCCAGATGTTCCTAGGACTTGCTGGAATTCTCATAGACTACTGGTGGGACTGCGTAAGCACGGTCTCTTTAGAAACTGCACACCCACTCAAATGGGACTGTCCCACGGACACAGAAAGAATGTTTATAGCAGGGCTGTTCTTAAAAGTTCCTGTTGGAAACAGCCCAGTGAACTCTGTAGAGTAATGGTATATTCAGACATTGATATTACACAGCAAATGCAGATGAACAGTCTACAGGTGCACACCACACTGTGGATGGCTCGCACAAGCATGCTGAGTGACATAAGCCAGACATAGGAGTTACACATGTATGCTGCCATTCCTATAAAGGTGAAATTTATGGTGTCATGAATCATGAAAGTAAGTGGTTCCTTTTGAAAGAGGAAGTGAGCGGAATGCAACAGACGGGCTTCTGGGCCAGAGAGACTGCTCATCGAGTAAGAGCGCTTGCCATGCCTGCCTGACGACCTAAGATTGATCCTCGGAACCGGTGTAAAAAGCCAGATGTGGTGTTGCATGTCTGTAATCTCAGGACTCAAGTACCACGGGATGGGAGGTGGAGGTGGGAGAATCTCCTGGAAGCTTGCAGGCCAGCCAGCCTGGAGTGCTCTGTGCAACGTCAGAAGTGAGAGATCCCACTCTAACAAGATGGAGGGGAGCTGACTGCTGGGAGCTGCGCTCTGACCCACACGCAGTTCAGTGTGTACTGCCCCCCCCCCCCCCCCACACACTCCCACTCAGCACTTACGTAAGGAATTTGGATGCTACTGTTCCTGCCTTGGTAGCAGTTAACTGAGGGTATTCACTGCAGCATCTTTGACCTGTATGCTTGTGGCCTTTCATTTTATATGTTCCGCTTGAATTAAATGTGTGTATAAATACACAAACACACACGCAGAGTCACATACATAAACCTTAACACACATGTATATATGTAAGCAGAAAAGCTATGTCCTGAGGACACCACAAGGTGGGGATGTAAGTCAGCAGAAGAGGAAATACATCCAACGTCTCTTGGCTGGGTAACCATGGACACATTCCTTCCCTGAGATCAAGGAGAGAATGTGGAAATTAATTGTGCTTTTCCCTAAATGCTAGAAAAGGATTCCCACTGCAGCCCAGTTCTCCCTTTAGCCTTGTCTGTGTGGATTGCAAACCTGCCTGTCATTTTCATGCCTCCCTTCATGGGCTCCGGACTTCTCTGCCCAGCCTGGTCTGCCCCCCCCCCCCCCCCGCTCTTCCTTCCTTTTTAAAAACGTAGAAAACTTTTTCATCCATTGCTTTTCCCCTTGGAAAAATTGGCACACACCCTTGTCTGTTTCCCCCTACTTTTCCTGCTCCTCCTCTCGCCCCTCATTTTTCTCTCTCCCTTGCTCCTCTGTGTTCCTCTTTGACATCTTTCCAAAGTCTCAAGTAGCCCAGGCTGCTCTTCACAACCACAGAGAACCTTGAACCCCTCATCTGCCTGCCTCTTTCTCCCAAGTGGTGGGTTACACATGCTTGTTGCTAGGCCTGGTTCTTTTGCTCTGTTCCTGATTTTAAAACAAGAGAGATGGTTTCAATGTGTCTTTCCAATAGTTTCCACATAGGTTGCCACCTAACGTTTTAAAATGTATTTCTTAGATGATATATCAGACTTCAAATTTTGCATGTTAATGGGATGCCATGTAATATTTTATAGGCCTTTGTTTCCTGTCTCTTTTCTCTCTTTCCTTCCTTCCCCTTTTATTTTGGGGGGAGTTCAGTGGGGCTCTCGCTATATACCCCAGACTGAGCTGGAACTCGATCCTCCTGCCTCTCCCTCATCTCTGCTGAGATTATAGGAGGATTACCGTGTTTGGCTCTCTACTTGGACTTAAAATAATGATCCATGCTTACACTCATGTACAGCGCCAACACATATTGCCTTTCCTCTTCCCAACGCAAATGCCATGCTCCTAAAGTCACCAGTGTAATGTTGGCGTTTTCTTGATCATAGCTACTGCTATTTATACTTACAAGTATATTGCTTTGAATATATTTTTTCTGAAAACAGACTTGTATTATGTACATGTCTCTGTAATTTACATTTTTTTATTTAAGTTTGGGCATTCCTCCAAATCAATGGGTTTAGCACATTCTTTGCACTAGCGAGTACTTTGCCGTTATAAATATGCAGTCATTCTTATAACCACTGTCCATAACGTCGTTGGATTGTTTTTGTTGTTTTTTCTTCTTCTAATTATATACATGGCTAAGGCCAAGTCCGTGGGCACCGTGGCCTCTGTTCCTGTAGGAGAGGCCCCAGGATATGTGTGTTGGAAACGTAAAGAACTGCCGAGTATATTTCTTAAAAGCTGTGTGGCTTGCCCGCAGGATGTGGGAGGGCTTGTTTCCCAACCTGCTAGCCATCAGTGGGTGTCTGAGAACTCGGTAGGCTTTGTTAATCTATGGATGGAAAAAAGAGTCTGTTTTGCATTTCAGTACTTGGTATTATAACAGCACAGTGATGACTTCGGGCATGGAAAATAAAGATCTCTACAGCGGCACGTATCAATTTTAAATTACAAAAGTCATTTGGGAATTGAAAAGGAGAGAAATTTCCAGTCTATCAACAAGGAGGAGGAAGAAAGAAGAGTTTCTGTGCACACTATGTTTTAGCTCATTGTCTTTTTTTTTTTTTTTAATACGTTGACTACTTTCCAAGTTTTGCTCTTTTTCTTCTATATGTGTATGCACATATGGCAGCCATGGGTTGACTGGTGGCTTCCTCAGCTATGGTCCACCTTATTTTTTGAGGCAGGGTCTCTCACTGAACCTGGATCTCAGTGGTTCTGTTAGAATGACTGTCCAGCAAGCCCAGGGAGCCTCCTGCCTAAGCTCCCCCCGCTTCCTGGAAGTTACAGGCATGCGCCGCAATACCCTGTGGTTTTATGTTTTCGGTTTTTGTTTGTCTTAACATGGATGCTAGGGATTGAAGATCCGAGTGTTTGTGTGGCAAATACTTTACCAACCAGAGCCATCTCCCCAGTCCCCCAAGCTCAACTTTTAAATAAGTAGAAGTTAAGAAATTAAAATGTAGGTAGGAAGGTAGGCAGGTAACAGGTTAGGTAGGTAGGTAGATTAGGTAGGTAGGTAGATTAGGTAGGTAGGTAGATTAGGTAGGTAGGTAGATTAGGTAGGTAGATTAGGTAGGTAGGTAGATTAGGTAGGTAGGTAGATTAGGTAGGTAGGTAGATTAGGTAGGTAGGTAGATTAGGTAGGTAGGTAGGTAGGTAGATTAGGTAGGTAGGCAGGTAGGTAGTTTAGGTAGATCAATTCATTGATGGATCTCACTTTACCCCCACAGTCTTCAGAGGCAGCAAAGAAGGACAGCCCTTTGGATTACAGTGGAGGATGGGTTACTGTGTCAGAGCTGAACCAGTGCTGGAGGGAGAACCAGCATCCTTTGCTCTGGCTTTTGTCTCTAGTCTCTCTTGATCTTGGTTTGCACCATAGTTGCCTGGGAGTTATGGTTTGCCTTTTTCTCACTGGCTTCAAGCGCTTTGCTTTCTTTCGCTCTTTCCAACCTGTGGACAGGAATGCCCCATAGCACCATATGTAGCATTTCGAGAAGGAACAATGATTGAACTTCACAAAACCTGGGTTTCAACTTTAACCCCAGTTTGTCTTCTGTGGAATACAGATAACCACGGCTCTGCAGCTTGTGAGTCTGGAACGTGGTGGGTATGTGGCAAGGCCCTCTGTGAACTAGAAAGCGCCCTGTGACCAGGAACCAGTGCTTGCTCTCACTGATCTGGGCAGAAGAGAGGCAATGCTCTCCATGTAAAGAGGCCTTTCTGCCTTTAACAGATGACTAGAGAGCAGAGTAGAGAGTGGTGGCATGCAGCATTGTATGGTGTGGGCCATAAACGCAGTGTAAGAAATTAGGAGCAGGAGAAGCTGGTGTGAGGGAGGGAGGCTGAGAAGGCACTGGAAGGCATGAGACTTGCGTGGTCCCAAGACAGTGAGTGTAGTTGGTACACCATGCACCTCATTCTGCTGTGAACTTTTGAATGTATTTTTAAAGTCAGTGTCTCCCTCTCTGTTCCTCAGCACTCACTGTGCACTCCTGAGACTTGCAGAATCCTGCCTCAGTTCCTAAGTGCTGGGCTATAGGCCAGCCCACTTTGTGCTTTCTATTTGTGGATTCTATTGCCCTAGGGCAGTAGCTTTCACACCAGTCTGTGGATTGGTGTCCAGCCCAGGGGGCCTTACAAATTTCTGGGTTCTGTCCCCAAGGCAAAAGGGTACCACTGTTAAAAGCATGGACCACCATCTCACTAATTTGCATTTTAGGTGTGAGTTGGCAGAGTCAGTGTAATAAGAAATTGAATTGTTTAGGTTGAAGTGATGGCTAGGTAGGTGGTCCTTGGCTCTGCCCGTATTGATTGTATATACATTACCACTTGACACCCTTAATTAGTCTTTTAGTGGCATATTTGCATTTTTATACACCGGTTGCCAAACAGATTTGTACCACTGTTGCTTGCCAGGCGGTGATTTTGTGACAGGACGCATAGCATGCTTGTTTCCAAAGCGGTGCTACTGGTACAATTAACGGAGCATTTCCATGTTACTTTATAAAGTAATGGAGTGGAAACAAGCATGCTGAATGCAGGGGCACATGTTGAGGCCGAGTTGGACAAGTTGGACATTTCTAAGTTCAAAATACGTATTGTGGGCTCATCTCATCTGGAGCCTCTCTTGGTATGGCATGAAACTGTTGGCTTGTAAAGAACCAAGTTAACAGAGAACAGAGGGCAGTGTCCAGAGATGTGGCTCATCATCGTTCGTGAGCATCTTGGTCACTACTGCACACTTTATTTCTAACCATGTTTACAAGCACACATCGTGTATTAATAAAGTACAGAGTTATGGTCACCATTGGCCAGTTACTGTAGCTGAACTTCCCCCACTGACCAGCAGAGGGCGCTCAGTCACCACGAGGCTGGTAATGTGCTAGGTCCTCACAGAATGGAAGGATTTTGTGCCAGCCACTCCTTGCCTTTCTACTTTTAAGATACCTGTGTCGATCAAACACTCCAGCTAAAGAGCACTTTCTTTTGGTGCTGATTTTAGATCGCAGAGATAATTCTCCTCAGGGATAATACTCTGACTTCTAATATTTAGATTAGAATCCGAAATATGTCCTCTGAAGCCTTTCAACAATCTGCGTAACTCTTCTACTGTGAACTGTTTTGTTAAAATTTTCATTTACTATGGAACTTTTTACAAATGTTTTAAAAGGCAACCTAGCTGGGTGGCGGTGGTGCACGCCTTTGATCCCAGCAATCCAGAGAGGCAGAGGCTGGTGAATTTCTGAATTCAAGGCCAGCCTGGTCTACAAAGCAAGTTCCAGGACAGCCAGAGCTACATAGAGAAACCCTCTCTTGAAAAACCGAAAAAAGAAAAAGAGCAACTGCTTGGATTTCTAAGAAAGAATAGGAAAGATTCCTGGGCTGAAAGAAGCTGACGGTCTGGGAGACAGCGACCGGCATGACCAGCACCCTCACACCCATAGGTCATGATGCTCCAACAGCCGTTGTTCTCGAGAGTTCTTAGTAGCTGCTGTATTGAAGTTTGAAAGGTCATGAAAAAAAAAAGCCCTTTCTTAAATTGTGTCGGTTCCCAGCTAAGTTTGGCAAGGAGTTTGTCAGGAGAAAAAAATAAGATTGACTTAAAATTGAGGAAAACAGTCAGGGATCTAGTCATTGGTAGAGTGGGCCCCTAGCATGCTCTGGGTTTGATTCCCATCACTAAGGGAAAAAGAAAAAAAAAAAAAGCAAAAACCAAAAACGAAGCAAAGCAAGACAGAAGAAGCGAAGATACTTGGTTACAATAGGCTTGAGGACATGGAGGAAGTGCCCTCCTTAGAAGATAGGCAGGGAAACATTTTCTGTGTGTGAGTTGTCTAGTCTGGGCTTGAACACAGTAGGGGTTGCCTATTGACATTAACAATACAAATATCTTGAGAACCAACGTTGGGTTAGGCACTGTGCTGGGCATTCTTCATCCCTAGTGTATCTTATGAGATCAGGTACTTAAGTCCTGTTCGCTTCTCAGCCACTAGACTAGCGTCTGCTATATGGAAGCCATTCAGTTGACTGGATGGGTAGGCAGGCAGATGGACGGAAGGGTGGAGGGGCCACAGAGTATGATGCTGTGGCCTATCAGGCTGAAGGAAGTTATCCACACGTCCACCGATCATGACCTGGAGTGAGTGGTGTTATTTGGGGTTTGTTTTTAGAAGCTGTGTTGAACTGTGATGCTAATGAGAAATTTCCTTTTCCCTGATTGGGCTGATTCTCTCACCCCGTCTATCCAGTCTACTCCCTCAGACTGGTAACCTTAAATCAGTGTGCTGGTCGTCTGTTCCTCACGGGCCCCTGTTGTCATTTTCCTTCTGACTTCCTTTGCCACCCACCTCAATTGCCACACCAGCCTTGGCCTCCCCCTCCAACCCCCGCAGCCTCTCCTCAGTGTAATCCAGTCTGCACATTGTTGCCAGAGTGTGTCTCTGAAGAATTTATGTCAGAGAGTCCATTTCTGATTGAAATTTGAGTCTCTGTGCATCTTTATGTCCACGGAGCAAAACCACACAAAACGTTTTGAAAAAAGGAATTAACCTTTCATTCCACAACGGCGTTTTCACATCTGCAGGCAAGGCCAGCTAGAAACCTTTGTTGATGCAACCCAGCTCTCTGACACCCTAGAAATAGCTTCTCTGCTCCTCACTGTAAACCTCCCTGTGGTCTGTGAGTGCTCAAACACTGATATTTTCTTTTCCAGACAAAACAAACATTTTTCCATAGTCAGCTGACATCTTTTTGAAATGCTAAGAAAAGCTACTTCTTGGAATTCACTTTTCAGCTCTCTGCTCAGTTGATAAGAGTGCCCTCCCTGTGAACTCTGACAGGTTCCAACTGAATTTGTCAGCAGACAGATGGATTATCTATGTGCCACCCCCACCCCCATGTTATTATAATTTAATAACATGCATTATTTTCTTGGGAGGCTGAGGGTGAAATCATGTTATGTCCTTATAAGTGATCATGAAACATGTTGAGGATTCTAATATGCTATCATGTTTAATAATTCTATATTATTATAGATAAGGTCTATCTTTAAAGAATATGGATAAAAGTTATTTATTAAAAAACAAACCACACACACACACACACACACACACACCCCACCCACCATCTTGTGAGCCGTATCACCAGCACCTGGAGAAGTGGAGGCTGAGGGATTGTTTAAACCCAAGAATTCAAGGCCAGGTTGGCCTTATCACAAAAAAAAGGAAACAGGAGATGCTGTGGCTGTAGCCCCGTGGAAGGATGGGTTTGATCCACGGTGATTTAACAAGGAAAATCAAGTCTGTTCTACCTCAGAAGCATAGTAATTAGCATGTCCTTTCTTTAACTTAAGAGATCTGACTTGTCACCGCGAAGGCTAGGTTTAGCTGGAAGATGTTTTACTGACAGAATTCCTTTCAAAGTAATTCTCCCCATCTGTTTCAGAGCATCGGCCTTTGCTGCTAAGTCTGAAGGCAGGTAGCAGCTGATTAGGACTTTTGTTTTAATTTCTCAAGATGAAAATGTTATCAGTTCTCATGCTGACTCCCTCCAGTCAAAGCCCTCAGTGGCTCCCAGCCCCATTTTTGTAAGCATTTCCTGAAAGCCGCTTCTCCAGTATATTCTAAGGCTCCCACTTCTGGGTGCTGGGGATATAAACATGGATGTCATGTGGCTTCCTTCCTCACAGAGCTCATAACTTAGGAAGGGAGACAGATGAGTAAATAACTAGCTACAATCCTGCTTGATAAATGCCACGTTCGAGGTTGCGAACAGAGTGCCATGGGAGTGCCAGCGAGTGATTGATTCGAGGAGAGGGGGATGGAGTGGGGATCAGGAAGGACTCAGCAGCAGAAGTGACATTTGAGTTGAGCCTTAGGGGATGAATAGAATTTTGCCAGATGGACAAAGGGGTGGGGGTGGGGATACTCCAGACTCATGCAAAAACATGAGAGTGTGAAAGTTGGTGTCTTTGTCTCAGTGGTAGTGAGCAGGCTGTAGGACTCAGGCAGATGAAGGCTGTGGAAGTGGGGCGCTGGGAGACGATGCTGCTGGGTCCCTGGGACCGTCTTTCAAAGCTCACACGGAAGCTCACACGTAACCTAGAGTTCTAGAGAGTCCCAGAAGTTGTGAGCTCGGGAGATATTATGGCAAGACTTTAGTTTTAGGTTATTCTAGCAGCAGAATGGGGCTATAGGAGACGCGAGGAGGGTCTGAAGCTAGGCTGTACTAACAGGAGTACATATTGGCTGTACATGAGGACAGGAGCCATCTCTGAGGAAGACCTTGGCCGTTGCTGAGAGGTAGAAGAGGGCTAATGGCAGCCGCAGCAGCACCAGGTTCCAATGGCTTACTAAATACAATTGAGATGAGGAGAAGAAAAGCTTATGGGGCAAAGGTATGTTTACTACTTGAGGGTTCCTAAAGATGCCAGGGGCAGAGATACACTGGAAAGTCTTCAGCTTGGTGATTTTCTTGCAGGGAAAGGGAGGGAGGACATGCCTGTCTTTTGTTTATTTGTTTGTTTGTTGTTTAACCACTTGGCTTATTCTACCTACTCATGTACCATTCTTCACCCTTACGTCAGAGTCTGATGTGACTCTACTAAGGCTACTGTCTGTAGAGCAGTAGTGACTAATAGTAGGTATCACCCTAAAGTAGTCTGCGAAAGCTGGCGAACTGCACGCAGATACTTAGACACAGGCAGCTACAGGTGTGTTCCTGGTAGGTCCAGGACGTCAGTAAACTAGGAGCGCCAACTCAGATGAGCAGGCAGCAGGCCGTGGCTTCCCTCTGGGAATTAGGTCACACTGGGAAGTCAATACTCCGTAGTATCATGCTTACTATTGATATTAGCTTGTGCCCTCGTTTTCACCTTTATTCTCTAATAGGTGATTGAAATATACACACACCACACACAAGCTGCACACGTAAACACAGCTGTAGTCCTAACTTGCCATGTACTGACATTGCTTATAATTACCTCACATTTGCTGTATTTTTTTAATACTAATACCTTAATTTTGTGTATGTGTGCATTCGTGTATGTGTGTGTGTATGTGTGTATGTGTGTGTGTGTGTGTGTGTGTGCATGCGCGCGCGCATGTGGACGTGTGTGTTTGTCTGTCTGTGTGACAAGGGCTTGACACTAACCTTGGAGCAGTACCACTCAGTTGCAGTGCACTCACTGGAATGACTGCTCAGAGCAGCCTCTGGGCCTCCGATGCACTCCCGAGTCTCAGGCGATTTTTATGGCGTCTGACCCAGGCTTTTGCAGTGAGCCCCATACAGCTACTTGCTGGCACTTGCAAGATGACTCGGGTGTTAATGGATTTGTTTGGATTGCAAATTGCCTGCTTCATTTCCCCTTTCATTTCTTTCTTCCCTGTCTTCAAAGCTAGGTGAAGCTAAGTGATTATGTATGGAGTAAGTGTGAAGCCTCGACATCTTGGGTTCTTGGGGCCAATCATGTAAAGTAAAGCCTTGAAGAACATGTCTATCTTTTTGATAGACTGGAAGAAAGTCATACTTGTGTTTGACATGTTAATTGGCACATTTGAATAAGAGACCAGACCTGTGCATAAAATCTTAGTCCAAAGAATCAAAACAGTCTTTGCAGTTGGCCTAGGTTTTCTTCAAGGATATATTCCCTTTTTAGTTAAAAAGTGAAATTAATAGAATGTTGGGATATGTTTACTAAAATAATTTTAATACCTCCTGGTAGACAATGCAGTATTGATATCATGAAAACAGTTAATTTATTGAAAAAGATGTCATTTCCCAAGCACTGTATTCAGAAGTTTGCATACATTATTATCCCCTCTTTTAACACACACACACACACACACACACGAGGATAGCACCTACAAGGAGAAGCTGTGTGTTGTCAGGGCAAAACTTTGGTCAGATTGTATGTAGTTTGTTTTTCTTTATCCCTATTGATTAAAACAGTGCCCTAAATAAACATTGAGGAAATCATTTTGAATACATAAATCACTCTAGTTAATCCTTGCTGAAACTTCCTCAGGTAGATGCTACAGTTTGTATATTGCCAGTGGGTGACATACTGATGGCTAAGTGCTCTATACTGGGGAGCAGGGTACAGCATAGGGGAGGTGGTTTCCATGTCCAGTTCCTATCCAGTTGTCAGACACTAGTTGGAAGGCCAAACAGTAGGGTGGCAATTACTTCTAAACAACACAAGAGATGCCACCAGGGCTTGAAGAATGATAAAGCGATGGAGAAATGAGTAAGTGTACAGAATCAGCCAAAGAGCCTGCACATAGCAGTTGCTTAATCCACGGTAACTGTTACTGTTCTGCTACTCCTACAATGCCACCACCATCCCTCTCCCAGGTTCCACAAGGGCAGCAGCGTGAATCCTGTCCAACTCTGCATGGGAGCAGTCAGAGGCAGTTTCCTGGGTAACAGGAATCTTACATCCTTTGGACCGGGAGGCAGTGGCAGGAACCACATTCTCTGTCCTTAGATGGGACACCAAGATGTGCTATGCAAGAGCCAAATGTAGATTGCTTCCGGGGCGTGGTGGGGGGGACTGATCACAGCAGACAGTCACACACAGTGATTGTTTTGACAGTAGTCAGACAGTTGCGTTGGAACTGTGAATGTGTTTCTGTGAGCAACCAAGCACCCTTCAATAGATTTTATTATTCTTTCATGCTGTAATCTGTATTATTAGTACTATATTTGCATGAAAAAGTATTTGTAATTTTATTTGTATATATTTGTATGAAAATAATATTTCTGCCTTCTGTGTCACAAAGCCTGTGAAACAAAATTTGTTTGGATCAACAAACATCTTCTCGATGGCTTTATGGTTTTGAGATGTAATCTCTGGAGGGATAGTAGAGTGCTGGGTTCTCCCACCGTCTCTTCCTCAGGCTGTGTAATTGTCAAGGTACCATGTCATAGCCTCAGATCTCTTACAGCCCTGGACATGGTCCCTAGAATAAACCAACCGTGCGATAAATTGTGGAGCTGGCATTGCAAAGCGTGCCAGGCTGGCCAGCTCCGTGCTCATGGCAGTGATTTTCAGCCAGGTTGTGTCTTGTGAGATATGCAATGCATTTGCTCTTGTTCTCAGGTCCAGCCTGATGAGTGAAGAAGCAAAGCGAGGAACTCCCAACCCTTGGCTCTGTGAGGAGCCGGAGGAGACCAGAGGCTTGGGTTTCGATGAGATCCGGCAACAGCAGCAGAAAATTATTCAAGGTACTGATTACTCCAGGACTGTGGGTCGCAAGCCTGGCTGTCCTCACACAATGCTCGACTATTCTTTATCTCTACTGAAAACTAGAGTCAAATTATTTTTGCTGTAAAGAGGGCGACTTTTTTTGTTTTGTTTTGTTTTTGTTTGTTTGTTTGTTTTGCCTCAAGCTGCTTGAGGAAAGATTTCCTTGCTGCTTCTGACGCAGGGGTCATCAGCTCGTCATCAGCTCGTCCTTTTACCCGCAAGGCGTCTGGACCATCAGATTTTTATTTGTAGGTTCCCCCACATTTGCTTTAAGATATGCTGGTTTTAAAGCTTCTCCTTTTTTAAAAATTCAGAAGTTCTATTGTTCAGGCAAGATTTGGGACAGACAAGAGAGGGAGTACTCCGTGCTCCATCTCCAGTCTCGAAACTAAGTAGATTCGTGTGTGTCCTCAGTCTCACTTGCACTTACATCTGTGCATATGTTTAGTGTAAGTACATGTATCTTATGTAAATAGGGGTAAATGGGGTACATAGCTATCTCACTATGTGAATCATTCCATGGTTTTCAACTTACCATTCATGCTTTTCCCATGTCAGTGCGTGTGCTACTCTTCTAAGAGGCATATTCACTGAAATACAATTGGCTTCATCATAATAGCGCATCTTTGATCTGTATAGATGAACTTTGATACAACAAACATGGTAAGTCCATGCACACACATACACACACACTCATGTATGTATGAAGAAACCATCACTGGAATCAAGATGGTGCACACAGCTCTCAGCAGCTCCTTCATGTACCTCTGAGAGTCTTCCTGTTGTCTCTCCCCAATTCCTGACAACAGCTGATCTGTTTTCTATCCCTGTTAATTGGTTTCTATTTTCCACAGTTTCATGGGAGTGTACTCAGACAGCATCTACTCTCTTCGGGGGAAGGGGATCTGGCTTCTTTCTGTATGGATAATTTGTAAATGCATCTGAGTTGTCACGTGACTCTTCACATGTGCTGGTTTTTTTTTTTTTTTTTTTTTGCCTAAGATGTCTTTATGTCTTTAGAAATAGTTTTCTCTTTCACCTTCTTGTAAGATATTTTCATACGTCCCCTCACCATTCTCTTGTCAGCTTTGGGTTTTGTTTCTAGAAGGAAAATAAGTTTCCTTAGGATCCTGCAAGGGCAGCTGGCTAGGTGGTGACAAGGTGACAAGTGTCTCTCAGTAATGATTTTACCACAGATGTTCTTAAGTTCACTTGATCAGGTTTTTTCTTGTGTGATTGATGTTTTGATTATATCGAAGAAAACATTCAGTAGGTTAAAGCCACAAGATTTGTTGCTCCTTTATCTCTAGTAATTTTATAGTGTCGGGTTTTCTCATCAGGTCTCTGATCTATTTTGAATTGTTATGTAGGCACAGTGCATTTTTCATTTAGGTATCTATTTGGCTTAGAACCATTAAAAAATAAAATAAAAAGCTGAATGTCAAAAATAATCAAACAGCCATGTGCATACATACCTGTATATACATACATGGACATACATAAATTGACATACAAGGACATACATTGACACTTGGACATACGTACATGGCCCTGTTCTCCACCATTGGTCTGTTTTAGGTGGGACATGGGTGTTGTGCCTTTCTGGTAGATCACTAAACCAAGCAATACACGACATCCAACTGTTCTTTTTTTTTTTTTCTTTTTCTTTTTTTCGGAGCTGGGGACTGAACCCAGGGACTTGTGCATGCTAGGCAAGCGCTCTACCACTGAGCTAAATCCCCAACCCCTAAGAATTTGGGGCCACCTTCTTTTTTTTTTTGGTTCTTTTTTTCAGAGCTGGGGACCGAACCCAGGGCCTTGCGCTTCCTAGGCAAGCGCTCTACCACTGAGCTAAATCCCCAACCCAACTGTTCTTTTCTTCAGTATGTTTTGGGTAATTTGGCTATTTGGGTTTTTCATACTTCTGTTTGAATTTTAAAGTCAGCTTTGATTTTTTTTTTAAAATTGCATCAAGGCATGTAACTTTGCTTGAGATCACACTGTTAGATTATGTAGAAGAGAACTAATGTGGCATCAACACACATCTCCTAATCCATAGTATGGGTTATCACCGAGGAAGTCTTCACGTGGTCTTTAAGTCTTCTTAGCACTGCTTTCCAGTTTTCACTGTGTGCGCCTTATGTGTCCTCGATCAGTCTTATCCCTGAGTGTTTTACGCTTTTGTTGTAAACAGCATTTTAAATGTCCAGTGTCTGACCATTACTCACATGTGCAGCTGCTCTTTCTATCCGTGTTGTCTTCGGGTCACGCAGCTTTGCCTACTCTCACGACTGTTGAGTCTGTAGATTTTGACACAAATGATTATGTTGTCTATGAGTAAGACGATTGTATCTTCTAATCTCATTACAGATACCTCCAATTTATTCTTCTTACCTTATTGTCCTTGCTGCAACCCAGTACAGTTTTTTTTTTTAAGATTTATTTATTTTATTTATACGTGTACACTGTAGTTGTCTTCAGACACACCAGAAGAGGGCATCGGATCTCATTACAGATGGTTGTGAGCCACCATGTGGTAGCTGGGATTTGAACTCAGGACCTCTGGAAGAGCAGTCAGTGCTCTTAACCGCTGAGCCATCTCTCCAGCCCTTTTTTCTTTCTAAGTACTGGATATTCTTTAATTTTCTAGAAATATTTTTTGTGGGATATAGTTATATTATTTGGGTCATATTTTTATTTTTACATTTTAAAAATGTTTTGGTGTGTGTGTGTGTGTGTGTGTGTGTGTGTGTGTACACAATGTATGGGGGCATACCTGCCATGGTGCACATTTGAGGTCAGAGGACAACTTTGTAGAGTCTGTTCTTTCCTTCCAATTTTTCATGGACTCTGTAATCGAACTCCTATCATCAGACCCATGAGGCAAGTGCTTTTCTAGCTGAGCATCTCACTGACCCTGGATCTTGCTTTTAAAGACAGATGAAAGAGGTATTTAAAATATTTTAAAGCATGGATCAGCAAGCCCTGGCCCATGAGCCAAATCTTATTTTCTCATGGTGTGGAAGTTGAAAACAGCTTTAAATTTTTCAAATGGTAAAAAATAATCAAAAGAATATTTTGTGACTTGTAAAAATTATATGAGATTAAAAGTTCAGGGCTCATAAATTCAGTTTTATGGGAACACAGCCATGCTCAGTCACTCACACAATATCTATAGTTACTTTCCCACTTGCAATGTAGAGTTGAATGACTGCTTTAGGGACCATGTGAACCACAAAGCCTCAAATGCTTCCTCTGTGGCCCCCACTGAACAAGTTTGCCTCTGGCCCAGAGGTAATTTACTATACTGCCGAACCCAAACCACTCTGGATATTCTGCATGGTGCTCTGGGAGTACTGAGGTCATCTGCTTGGTGGCTTGCCCTGGTTGGGTTTAGAGCATGGTTCCTTCTACCCTTTGAAGTGACTCAGCCCTGGGTGTCTTTCTCTCAGTACTTCCAAGCTCTGAAACGGGCGAGGACTTGGTGCCGATGCCTTGCAACACTCTAGGGCTCTCTCGGTGCTGCTCTCTTCACTCTAGTACTCCAGCTACTGACCCCTTTGGACTCAATTCAAGATGCCCACTGGATTCCACCTGGGCCCCTCACCTTGACGGGAGCATTCACAAGGCAGCAGTCTGGGCAAACTCAGAGTGAGGCTCCTTTGTGTCCCCCTCTCAGAGATCTTGCCTTGTCTGCTGATGGATGCTTCTTCAAACAGTGGATTTGAGTGAATACTTCGCCTGTTATCTCCACTCCTTGTTCATCCAGGCCAGAAGGAAATCTGGTCCCTGTCAGTCCATCCTGACCAGAAACAGGAGTCTAATTCTATTTTGAACTCCCTTCACAATGAAATTACCGAGTAAACAAAACACTGGCTCTCCCTGTCCTTAATTTTGCATACTTCACCCATTACCGTGTTTGACGGGAAGGGAGCAGATGAAAGGCAACCCCGCTTAGCTCACAGCACAACTCACACATGGCGCTTTGCTCTGCAGCAGCCATGGCTCCTTGGAGGACTGCCTCACCCTAATCCAAATGGGCCTTCCAGTCATTTCTATTTACCAAGGAAAGCCGTTTTCAGTCAGGAAAAGTATTTCCATCCCTGAGAGCGTGCTGCACTGGGGACTGCTCAGGCTTTGAATGAGTCCATGCTATGCATGCTTCTTAGTGGCATCTCTAAACCGGAGCGTCTCCCCCACTGAGATTCCCACCCCTGGCCACCTTGCTGGCCTCCAGCTCTTGGTTTAGGGACCGGTGGACTGGCCTGTGTCTTGGGTCACTTTATTTCCCTGCTCTTTCTTGCTGTTGTGATTTGAAATGCTGGGTCCCTTGTAGCATTGCTAGTGTAGCAAGCTATTTATCAAGCTGAACACAAACTTGAAAGAAGGACTTAGCGCAAATGCTTCATAGCCTTTCCTGTGCTCCAGGAACCTCGTGATGTGCTGTGGGTCTGCTTTATTGCTGGCCCCTATACTACATAAAGAAGAGTCAGAAAAAAGCCATTTCTGATTGCATTTTGGCCTTAGTCTTGAGTTAAGGGTTTTGCTGCTGTGAACAGACACCATGAGCAAGGCAACTCTTATAAGGGCAGCATTTAATTGGTGCTGGCTTACAGGTTCAGGGGTTCAGTTTATTATCATCAAGGCGGGAACATGGCAGCATCCAGGCAGACATGGTGCAGGAGGAGCTGAGAGTTCTGCATCTTCATCTGAAAGCTGCTAGGAGAAGACTGACTTCCTTCCAGGCAGCTCGGACTAGGGTATTAAAGCCCACACCTACAGTGACAAACCTATTTCAACAAGGCTATGCCTCCTAATAGTGCCACTTCCTGGGCCAAACATATACAAACCTTCCCAGCCTTTCTGTACTTTAGTGTGAAGACTGAGAAATACTCTGGAAAGTAGCCCCAAATTATTGCTAGATCATAGACTTGACGACAGTGAATACCTTTCTTGATCAACTGAGAAGCTAGGCCTTGTGATAGCCAATTACCTAAGGTTAGCCCGATACTTAAGCATTAGTTTAGAAAGTACATAGACCTTAGTAGAGGTGACTATGGTGATGACAGTAACTTGGTCTCCTGAGGATCAGGATAGAGCAGAGGAAGGAGACAGTGGTCAGTACAGGCTACTGTACCCGAGTAGACACACACACACACACACACACACACACACACACACACACACACACACACCCCTCCTTCTTAGGTGTCTGTTGGTGAAGTTCCTAAGTCAGCATAGTTTGGTCTCCATTATTTTGTAGCTGTTCTTTCTAGGTTTGAGCATTTGCTATAGACTTCCTGGTCCCTCTGCTGGAGCCTGATCTCAGGGCCTTGTTAATGCTAGGCAAGCATTCTACAACTGATTCACATTTCTAGCCTTTTCCTTTTTGTTGCTGACATGGTGATGACCTTTTGCTGTGGAAAATTTCAAATGTACTTGAGTTCCTTTCCTCGTTCTGCTTCAGTAATTATCTCCCCATAGCTGGTCTGGTTTTATCTGTGTGTTTTCAGCATCATGTATATAGATATACGGTACACAGAAAGGTTTTTTTTTTTTAAAGATTTATTTATTTATTTTGAGTACACTGTTGCTCTCTTCAGACACACCAGAAGAGGGCACCAGATCTCATTACAGATGGTTGTGAGCCACCATGTGGTTGCTGGGAATTGAACTCAGGACCTCTGGAAGAACAGTCAGTGCTCTTAACCACTGAGCCATCTCTCCAGCCCAAAGGTTTTTTGTTTTTTTTTTTTTTGTACACATGTGGAGGTTAAAGGTCACTTTGGGTATTGTTCTTCAGGAACTTTCTACCTTTTTCCTCCTACTGGGACCTGATGCCTGGCTGGTAGCAAGACTGCCTGGTCAGCAAGCCCCGGAGGTCTCCTGTCTCTGCTACCCCAGTACTTGGATAATAAGCACATGCCACAACATCCAACCTTTATCGTGGGCTCTTGGGACTGAACTCCAATCCTTATACCTATGCCCTGGGATTATTTTTATAGTGAACTCCAGACATTATGTCATTTTAATGGTGAATACTTCAGAATATTCTATCTAAATACCATAAAATATGTTTATAAAATATAAGGACATTTAAAAAGATATGTTTATTTTTTAAAATTATGTATAAATGTGTATGTCTGTGTGTGGCCATGTGCACATGTGAATCCAAGTACCCATGGGGTCTAGAAGAGAGTGTCGGATCTGCTGAGTTACAGGTAACATTAAGCTGCCCAGAGTAGGTGGCGGGAACTGAACTCGAGTCCTCTGTAAGAGCAGTATGTACTCTTAACCTCTGAGCCATCTCTCTTTGCCCAGGACTATTTTTTTTTTTTAAAGACTACAATGCAATTACTACTCTTGCCAAATTAGAAATAATTCCTCAGTCCAATCAAACAGCTAGTTTCCTATTTCCCTGATTTTTCTGTAGTATTTTCCTCTTGACTCCTTGCTTCAGGGTATGAATGCAGGCCATCCATTGTAACTGATAGGTGTGTCTCTCAAGTGTATTAACAGTATGAATGATCCTCTTCAAACTGTTTTATTCTCCTGTGCACTTTGTTGGACAGGGTTGTTTACTCTGTCGTTTCCCCTCGCTGGTTCTTGCAGAGCATTCCTCATAAGTTGTTCAGCATATCCTGTGACCTAGATATTTTCTGTAAATTGGTAAGATTTAGTGGCTTGCTTAGAATTGGGCTTGTTATTTTTGGCATAATATGTTCCGATGACTGTCCCTTTGTTTTTTATCTACTGCCACCAAACTGTCCTCCCACAGTTGAGTGATTCGTATTTAGAGGATGGTTTTCCTGAATGTCTAAATATAGGAAGTATCTACACACGTAATGGTTCCACAGGGACTCTCAGAACTGATCGTATTAGTGCTCCCACAATAAATTAGCACACATGTAGTGACGGTACTCACATCGCTACGGTTTGAAGGGCAGAAGTTCAGTTTGCCTCTCTAGGGGCTCAGATCAAGGTGTCAGCTGGCTGCATTCCTTTCTGGAGGCCCAAGGGCAGAATCTGTCCCATTGCCTTGTCCAGTTTCTAGAAGATCTGTTGTTTCCTTGGCTCATAGCTTTGTATTCAATGCCAGCAACCCTATCTCTTTAACCCTCTGTCATGGCTCCTTCTCACAGGCTGGGCAACCTGTTTCTCAGCTGATAGAGTGTATCAGGTCCACCTAGAGTCTCAGACTCCTCTCCTGTTGTACACCTTCATCTTCACCACATCTGCAAAGTTGCCTTTTCTGTGGAAAGTAACATAGGCGCAGGTTCCAGGGATTAAGACTTGGACATCTTGGATGTGTTGGCATGTCTGTCTGTCTGTCTGTCTGTCTGTCTGTCTGTCTGTGTATTCATGTGTATGTGTTTGTATCTCTGTGGGTGTATGCACATACACACTCATGTACATGCTTTATTTTTTCTATTGTGATCCATCTTAAAGTCTACACCATTGTAAAGTTGACGAATGACTCGGGGTCTGGTCTGTTGCAAATGTCCCATTGTGACACCATTACCAAGGCCTTAAGCCTTGGACCCTGTGACAGAGTGAGGTAGATTATGGAGAATGAACTGTTACAATGTCCCACTTCTGCTGTTTGTAAGTAGATTGTCTGCAGCCAGTCCTGACTTATTTTTGTTGGAAGCAGCCTTTTATTTTGATTATTACTAAATGGCTAAACCATCGCCTCTCAGAAATGTCGGTTTACAGCCCAGAGAAGCTCGGGTGATTGACATGATCATTTTGAGCTGCCCGGCATCTTTCGCATCTGCAGTGTGGGATGAAAGTTTACTGTACCGGAGTTACACACTGAGGAGATGCTCTGGTTTATTGGCAATCACAGGAGTAGGGGAGTTTCTCCTTGCTTTTCTGTTGTGCATTGGGGAGAATTTTAGGGAGACAACGAACTTGGGAGAAAGGCTTAGCGTAGCTATTTTTCAGTGACAATTTGTGTTCTGACTGAATGAAGCATTGTCAGTGTTTCAGTGTCTTTTCCTAGCTGAGGACCTCAGAGGCTGTTGCTTTCCGCTTTCCAACCGTTTTCTCATCATTTCTCAGTGCGCTGACCCTCGGCCCATCTAAGCTTTAGTCCTCGGATGCATTTGGACTTTTGCTGCAGTGTAGACGTCCCTCTGCAGTATGAGTTTGATGATAGATTTATCTTGGAGGCCATCCAGGAGGTTGCTACTAAGGACCAAGAGGACCTCATTATAAAGTGATTTTGCTGTAAAAATGGTGCCTTTGAGTGGTCCCTAGACACAGCAGACTGTTTATAGCTTTTAAAAAGTACGCTGTGTCAAAAAGTGTCACCAAGAGGTCCTTGCCTCACACCTTAAGTTTAAATAAATTCCAGGTGAATTAAAGAGCTAAGTATAATGATTTAATTCTGTAAAAAAGAGCCATACAAAACTGTAAGTGGATGTTAGTGAGTTCCTGAGTGAGACTGTGTGGCCCTGTTTTTGTAGATAAGCCATTACATGAAGCAGGCATTTTAAAGACGTAAAGTGAAGCCGCAGCTGGCAAATGGCCCTTGGGTGAAGTGTCGACCTTACCCCGCAGTCCCTGCTCAGCGAAGGAACAAGGCTCTTACAGAGATGTCACCAAGATGACCCACTTAGAAGAAACATACATTGACTTTTAAAGACAGCATCTTGAATAGCTTGAGTTTAGCGCACTGTTTTCTTTAAAATTTTAATACATGAGAAGACAAAAAAATCAGTTAAAACAGGTTTTTGGTAATTCACACAACTTCAATGTGTGTGTGTGTGTGTGTACATATCATATATGTACATATATATACATATACATATACATATACATATACATACACACACACACACACACACACATATATATATATATATATATATATATATATATATATATATATATATATATATACAGCCAGGAAAAGAGATTCACAGAAATTCACAGGCAAAGTTCAGTGTAGGAAGCTATCCACCAAACTGGAGATTGGAGCTGTGAGGGACTTCCCAGTAAGAAGTTAGGAGAACTCACAAGAAGACAGCAGAAGCGATCAGACCTGGAGTACAATCAGTAATCAGACTGAGATTGTCAGCGAGGAGTCCTGGCCTCCAAGGCTGAGCAGAGCTCAGTGGACAGTCTTGGGATTTTAGTTCCTGTCAGAGTGACACTGCTTCTTAGTGTGCCAGGTTAAACCCTCATGATAGAGCACCTCACTGGTGGTCACTTTCAAATACCCAAGGAGGTGTGTAGTGAGGAGTCCCTGACCTCTGGGCGCCACTGTGCTTCAGAGAAATCAGTCATTGATTGTGGGAAGAGTAGGGAGTTGGGCATGTAGTGCAGTGGGAGAGCGAGTGCTTTGCATGGACCAACCTGGGTTCGGTTCCCAGGACCTACATTCCAAAACAGAAACAGGCATCACCTTCTTCCTGAGGGAGAGATACACAGGAAGAAGGCTGGAGTCAGGAAGTAATTAAGACTTGGAATCTTAGTATATTTTCTGTATCTGGATAAAAGCAACTTACCATGACAAAAGCAACCGAAGAGAGAAGAGGTTTGTTCCTCTTCACAGTTGGAGGGAAGCTCCTGTGGCAAGAGCTTGAAGCACCTGTCCTCAGGGTGCTCCTGTCCTCAGGGTGCTCCTGTCCTCAGGGTGCTCCTGTCCTCAGGGTGCTCCTGTCCTCAGGGTGCTCCTGTCCTCAGGGTGCTCCTGTCCTCAGGGTGCTCCTGTCCTCAGGGTGCTCCTGGCCTCAGGGCGCTCCTGTCCTCAGGGTGCTCCTGGCCTCAGGGTGCTCCTGGCCTCAGGGCGCTCCTGGCCTCAGAGCCCTCCTGGCCTCAGGGCCCTCCTGTCCTCAGGGTGCTCCTGTCCTCAGGGTGCTCCTGGCCTCAGAGCGCTCCTGGCCTCAGGGTGCTCCTGACCTCAGGGCCCTCCTGGCCTCAGAGCGCTCCTGTCCTCAGGGTGCTTCTGTCCTCTGGGCCCTCCTGGCCTCAGAGTGCTCCTGTCCTCAGGGTGCTCCTGTCCTCTGGGCCCTCCTGGCCTCAGAGTGCTCCTGGCCTCAGGGTGCTCCTGGCCTCAGGGTGTTCCTGGCCTCAGAGTGCTCCTGGCCTCAGGGCGCTCCTGGCCTCACCGTGCTCCTGGCCTCACCGTGCTCCTGGCCTCACCGTGCTCCTGGCCTCAGGGTGCTCATGACCTCACTGTGCTCATGCACAAGGAGCTGCCCTTCTTACATAGTTTGGGACCCAAGCTCACATTAAGGGTGTGTCTTCCAACCTCATGTAATCTAAGCAAGGTAATCTGGTCTAGGCCTGACAGGCTTGTCTTCTGGGTGATTCTAGAAGAATATGAAGTTGATAATCAGTTTTAAGCATCACACCTCATGCAGAGGAAAAAAGCTAAGGCCTCCAGAAAAAGTTCCAGAATAATCATGAAGATAAAGAGGCAGTAAGTTGATTAAGTCTCGAGCATTTCTGTAGTGCGTTCTTACCTTCCATATACCACACAGTGCTCAGGAGCTGCTGGCCCCTCACGCTTCAGGTAGCCTTGTGCCAGAGAGAACCAACTCTGTAAGATATCCTCTGACTCCAACACATGTGTACCTGTGTGCATGTGAGCCCTGTTACTGTTGATTTATACATGTTCTGTTTGTATTATATACTAGAGGGTTAAATGTTAGTGTAGCCAAATTTAATAAAATTTACTTCATATTTGAGTAATTAATTTATCAGGAAATCATTTCAGTCTGAGGCATGAAGTATTTAAGTTGTTGTTCCAGTAATGCCACCAGTGCCACTTTTGTCGTATGTTGGCTATATTAGTTGCCTGGAGAGATAGCCCCTTTGTGTGTGTGTGTGTGTGTGTGTGTGTGTGTGTGTGTGTGTGTGTGTGTGTGTACGTGTGTCTGTCTGTCAATATGTATGTGTATATATGAACTTATATTAGCTTCAAAGTGTTTCCGTTGACTTTTAGTCAGTTGTTTTTCCTTTTCTTTCAGAACAGGACGCAGGTCTTGATGCCCTTTCCTCTATCATAAGTCGCCAAAAGCAAATGGGCCAGGAGATTGGGAATGAACTGGACGAACAGAACGGTAAGACTGAGTCTGCGCTCCATCAGCGTGTCCCTGGTCTAAGTACCGCAGGCTCATGGGTTCGCTCTGTCAGCTTCGATTATGTGGCCTGGCGGGCTTGCGGTCGGTGGTCTGCAGTGGCTTATTGCGTCTGTGGTGGTTTGTGTGAAGAAACGTCACTAAAACCTTTCCAGTCCTCGGTGACTGCTTTCATTAATTTTGGTTTTATAGCCCTGGTGGTCTTGAACTCACTATGCAGATTAGGCTAGCTTTGGATTTGCATTGCTCTCTTCTGTAGCTGGGATTACAGGCATTTATGGACCGTAGCTGGCCCTACTATTTTGACAAATAAGTTATGATCTATTTATTCCAAGAACTTAGCATTTGGTACCTTGATACAAAACATAAGAAAGCTGTGTGGGCCTCATCTCATCTCTGCATCCGGTGGAATTTGCTCATCTTTCATCATAAATGATCAGGCTATGGGATGGAAACAGTCTGAAGAAGGAGGAACTTGTAGGCTACTGTGGTCTGGAGCCTTAGGACTTAGAGGCTTTTGTGCTTGGCTTGACCAAGAGTAACAGCAGGAGCAGAGGCGGGTACATGTGGGAAACAACCGGAACTCTCACCCTGGTCCAGTCAAGAGAAATCCAGAGGCCTTGGTGGTTCGTGAGTGACGACTGTAAGTCCAGATTAGATGCATCCAACCAGAGATGCCAATGAGAGATCCAAATGGAAACGTCGAGTCTGTAGTAGTGTCTTAGAGAGAAGACGAGACAAGAAGTTGGAGACACTGTAGCGTAGCTGTGGTGCCCTGGCCTTCGTTACATCTGAGCACTCTTGTCCACATATTGTGTATTCTGCATGAGGACAGGAAGGTGATGTCACTGCTAGGAATGGGGCTCAGAGGTGCAGAGAGACCTCTGAGTGCTGTATCTTTTCTAAAAGGTGGAACTGAACCTGTTTTCTGACATGGTTCCTTTTCTGTTGTATCATCTTCCTCACCAAGGAAGGCAGGGCAGGGAGGCAAAAGAGCTGTGAAATGTTCTGAATGTCAGCTTTGGGGACCATAAGTACCATAGTGGGGTGACTTCTGAGGTAAGTTAACATCATGTGTCGGTGTGTGTAGAAGTCCTGGTAGTGGATGGAGTCTCTCTGCAGGAGGCTGCACTTGCCAAAACCTTACAACAGGCACTCCCCTCCTTGATCCTGAAGAGGAATGTGGTCATTGTTCCCATGGTTTCAGTCCATTTCTCTATCATAAATAAACAAATCCAGCTGTTGAGCATCTGTCGCATGCAAATAAACTCATAAGCAATAGAGAACCTCTGTCTGTACAGTCCTAAGGCGGCTTGCAGGGACTTCACACTGAGGGGACAATGTGTTCCTTCTAGTGCTAGGAATAGACCACTTATGGATTTGTGTTAGATCCAGGATTGCTCAATCCCTTCACCGTGAGACAATATTAGTAAGATAATACGCTTTACTTAAAAAACTGTGGCTATCTGCAGTTTATTTTTATCTCAAGGAAATTTGCCTGTTTGGGGCAGGGGGGCTCTGATGAGCATGTCTTCCTGTGGTATATGCAGTCCACAGTGTCTGTGGGCACACGACTGAGGTTTCGTGTGAGACTTACTGCTTTCTCAGGTAAATTTGCTGCGTGTTTCCCAGCACACACAAGTGCACCAGCATGCCTTTGTCTTTAGTTTGGTGGCTACCAGACTTTGCTGCAAATTAGAGTTACTTGTGGAACTTTAACACTCCTTAAAGCCTAGGCTGTGTCTGCATTAGCGCCCGATTACTGTTACGATATTATCACAAAAGTAGAGGCTTAAAATAACACAGACATAGTGTCTTACGGTTCAGTAGCATGCAAGTCTGACTTGCGTCTTGCTGGGTGAAAACCAATATATCAACAAGGGATCAACATTCCTTTCTGAAGGCTCTAGGGATGGATTGGTTTCCTTGCCTTTTCCAGCTTCTAGTGGCCACCCACATTCCTTGGCTTATGGTCCCTTCCAGGTTCCAAGCCAACAACAATACTGTATCACTACTGTGTCTAGTGCTGCCTCCCCTCCACATTTGAAGACCCTTATGCTTACACTGCACCCACCCAGATGGGGGAACTCCCCTTAAGGCCAACCTATTGGAAGGTTCAGTTTCTCCTGCAGCCTTGATGAGCCGTTCTGCTGTCCACCATAGAACTTTACACCAAGTAAATCTGAATGTCCAGCAGAGATCAGGTCGAGTGCACGCCCGTGCCGGCTGCACTGAGAAGATGGAGTTAGTACTACTACACTGTCACACCGCCTCCCACATCTCACGTGACGCGTGTCAGAACCTTCACAGTCACACGTGTCACACAGAGGCTATGTCACTGACAGTTCTTTCTCTCTGTGTCACATAGTTTGCCCCGCATCTTTGCATCCCCCCAACTTCACACCCCATCAGCACCCCACACTCAGATGGATGCCTGCGTATCTAGACGAACACGGAGTGCTTTTCCATGTGCTGCCAACAGAAGCTGGGTTTCTCTGCGGTGACCTCCCAGGGAGCCAGCAGTTATTTACATGGGTGGTTTTCTGATGTGTTGTTTTCTCCTCCGAGGTAGAGTAGACTCAGCCGTTTTCTCTCACAAGAACTGACATTCTCAGGCTAAAAACAATACAAAACCTGCCCCGACAGGATTACAGTCAGCCTCCATTTCTTCTGCTACACGGAACCAAGGTTGGAGGTATCTGTAGGTGGATCAGGCCTGCAGCCCCCTGGGATCCGCACTGTGACTCATGTGTGTCAGAGAAATCAGGGCCATGGGCACGGGTATTTTGTAAATATCTCCATATGATTTATGGAGCCACAGAATCATTGTTTTGATTTTCCTTAGTGAAACAACAGGCTAGAAGATGACCAGCCAGACTGTTTTGGAGGAAAGGAAACCTTACTAATAAATGCACTGTACTTAGAACATAACCACAGAACCAGAGGATCAAATTATCTTCCATTTAGGAATTCTGTTTTTATCCTTACCAGAGAGAACGCAGAGCATCCGGCCAAGGCCAGTGACTTGCTCATGCACAATGGCCAGGCCTAATAAAGGAAAGAGTAGCAGGGAAGGGGAAATCCCAGTGATGGGAACCTATACGTCACTGGTTTGTTGTATGTCGGGAATGGGAGAGCAGGGTGGCAGGGAAGGACACTTGTCTTCCTAGCACCAATTCTGGGGGCAAAGAAACCAACAAGTTCTTCAGGGAGCTCGAAATACGATCGTTCACTGAAGGGCACGGTGTTCTCAGGACTTCATGCACTTCAGTGGACCAGCACTTACTGATTGGTTAGAATTCCTGGCTGAATTTTCACTGTGAAAAGTGAGAATAAAACTGTGTGGTTACCTCCCCCAAAGCCTGCAAGACAGGCAAATCTCCATCACTGAAATGTTGCCTTATAGGGACAAAGGGAACCTTACCGGTGTGTCAAGTTGAGTCAGTCAGGACAGGACGAGTATCTGGGATTATGCAGGTAGACCTAGATGCAGTTACAGGTATCCATACAAAAGAGAAGCAGGGGCTGGGTGTGTAGCAGGCAGTAGGCCCTAAATTCATGTCTAGTACCACTGAAAGAAAAGGTGAGGCACAGGGAGATTTGATATGCAATGTCTGAGACAAGATGGTATCTTCTCTGAAGAGAGCCGAAGGGGCTACATGAAAAGAAAGGGCTACAAAGAGGGCCCTGTAAGCTAGGAAAGGCAGAAAATTGTCTCCCCTCAAAACTCTGGAGGAAAATCTTGACTTCAAAACTAGTGAAACTGATTTCAGCCTCTGTCTCTACTACTGTTGGAGCAGCAACAGGAAAGAAATTTGCGTAACAACCGTGTCTGTCTGTCAGTTGCCACATAATTCAGATTAGCCACATTTACACTGTAACATTCGTGTTTAGCTGTAAGTCTATACTGTCTGACCCTTTGAGATGATGACTTCTTTCTTTAAAACAAGACACAACTTCTTTTCAGATTATTTTGAGTGTTTTGACTGCATGCCTGTATGTGTGCCACATGTGTGTCTGTCGCTCAGAGGTCAGAGTGTGGTATTTGAATCCCAGGATCTGGAGTTAAGGATGCTTATGAGCCAACACATGGGTGCTGGGAACGGAACCGGGGCCCTCTGCAAGAGCAATCAGTGCTCTTAGCCCCCGAGTCATCTCTCTAGCCCCTTGGTCTGATTTTTTTCAAAGCATGATTTACAGGAGGAAGTTGTTCAAGTCAACTGTACCAGAAGGTCCGCAATCTCTTTAGGTCTTTCCTTAAGCTTTGATTGTAGTTAGTTTTGTTCTGGTGAGGTCTATGAGAAGTGGAACCTCTTCTATCTACTACCCAGTGTTCGGGTTTTTGAAAAATAGATGTATTTTGTGAGTATGGTTGCATTTATATAGATGTATTACATACAAGAGCCTGTAGATGGCAGAAGAGGCATTAAGTCCTCTAGAATGGAGTCATGGATGGCTGTAAGCCATTGTGTAAGTGCTGGGAACTGAATCCAGGTTTTCTGGGAGAGCAGACCATGCTCTTAACCACTGAATCATCTCCCCAGCCCTAGTGTCAGATCCTTCCAAAATTTGTCAGTCAATTTTCTTTATGCTCATCTTTAGAGAAACACCTCCTATCCTCCTAAGCTATCTATTTCTTTGTTGTGCTAGAGATAAAGCTTATGAGTGTTTGAAACTAGGGATTTCACACAGTGTAAAAATTCCCTATTCTGTGAGCTTGTCTGAGCAACAGCAGAAGAAAAGCCAACTGGTGAAAGACGAGCGGGGGCTGCTGGGTGGATCAGAAGACAAGGCGCTGGCTTGCAGGCCTGAAGCAACCTTCTTTTAGTCCCTGGGTCCCACAAGATGGCAGGAGAGAACTGACTTAAGGGAGTGTCCTTTGACCTCCATACATGTGCCATGATATGTGCAGGGGCTTACGTATAGTTATTTGATTGGGCTTATTAATTATTTATTATGTCATTAATTAAAATTAATTATTTTTATGTCATTATGACTTTCTAAAATGTGAAGAGTTATCCTCTGGGAATGTAAATGAAATGTCCTTCAGTGTTTCTGAATAGCAACTTCCTGTTGGAGTCAATTCTTTTTTATAAAATGTGACGGAAGGTTATCACACACACACACACACACACACACACACACACACACACACACACACAAACAAACAAACTTGGCTTTGTTCGGTATCTCTGTCATTTGGTACATTTTATTTTAGGCTCCCCCAGCTAATAGTATCACTCCACAGACTTGACTTTTAGTTACCTTTACGTAGTAACTAGCTCTCAAACTTTGTGGTTTAGGACCCTTTATGTTCTTAAAATTTTTTGTGAAATCCTGAAAGGGTTTTTTTCCTACTTCTTTTGCTACTGCATTTAAAATTATGAGACATGTAAAAATTAGTAAGTTTACATATAAAATGTAAATTTAATAAATATAAGTTTAAAACTAATAAGCATATCTGTTCATACAAACAAACTTATAGAAAGAAACTTTTTCAAAGACATTCGTGGAATCACCTTGCCCTATAGTTTTATAGGCGTTTGTGTCTGGAGTAGTGAAGCTGGCTGGATTCTTGTATATGTTTCTGAATTTGGCTCATTGTAATGCATCATTTTGGATGCTGTAAATGAAGTACATCTCACATAGAAATGTAATTGGAAACAAGCAGTTTTAAAAATCGTTCCAAATAAAAAGTTTTGTTTTTCCATATGACCGCAAAATATAGCAGGTAGTTCCTGGAAGGTTTGCTTCAGTTCTCTGGGCTTGTGCTAGTGTTGATTGGCTGACTGCTGTCAGACAGCGTCTGTTGAAACAGACCCTGTTGATACTATACCAGGAAGTAAGAGAGTTGGGCATTTGTCACTGTAATTACATGCTCTACCCTAAAAGTGACAAGTCAGCTTGCTCCCTGCCTCACTGGCCACACTGATCAGCTGCCCCATGCAGCCATGGAGAAGTATAACCCACTGTATATCACAGCAGTTGTACTCCATAGTGTTGAGACTCTCAGACTCACTAGCTGTGATCTTGAGTGAGGTAGCCAGTCTTCAGTGTCTGCCTGCATATATCAAGAGGTTCCTAGGACCTGTTTCACTGTGTTAAGAACATGAAGCAGGTCAATGTGCGGTGCTCACATTTACAGCCTACAGGGATCGCCCACTGTTCTTTTTTGCCTTCATAGGTCTTTGGTTAAAAAAACGTAGACCAGGTGAATGGGTGTACCTCCCCACTCCCTTTTCTAAAGACAGTCAGACCCCCTCGGCCTCCTGAATAATTGGCACTCCAGATACAGGCTACCATGCCTATGAGGAAGGTACTGCTGTCCTCTGGTAATAAGTAAAACCAGGGAGGTGGTGGGGCACACCTTTAATCCCAGCACTCAGGAGGCAGAGACAAGTGGGTCTCTGAGTTCAAGGCCAGCCAGGACTATACAGAGAAACCGTGTCTGGAAATACAAACAAATAAACAAACAAACAAAAAACCGAACAACAATCTAGTTCAGATTCTAAACTGGCTTTAATTAATGAATCTATAAACAGGGGCAAGGTGTTCTAGTTGAAGAACTGGGCTACAACATGGACAGGCAGCATTTGTGGATAGAGAACAGGAGTGAGGCCCAGGCAGTTGATTGACTTGCCTTGTTTGAGGCAGGTGTCTGCTAGAGTGACTAAAGCTCTGTCTGCTCCTGTGACTGAACGTCTGCGCCTGTGCCTTCTCATGCATTCACAATACTTGAACAACTGTGTTGGTTTGGTCCCTTCTTCAAATCAATGGCCTTTTATAAATCACATTTGACATACAGAAATGTTAGGTGAAACAGTTTCTAAAACAGTCCTTCGATTCTTAGCCGAGTTTGGAAACAACCAAGGGACTCTAATCCTTGCCAGTGGGGTCTAGAAGCCCCCTGGTCCTGAGTTACCTCAACCAGATGGGGGCCTCAGCACCAAGTGTATGCACACCCAGGCAGGGGCAGGGCGTGAACGAGGCTGGGCTTCCCAGGCCTGTGAGCAGATGGGAGTGGGCCTTCCAGATAAATCTAGAAGCTGGGAATGGCAGTTTTATGGAATACTAATTTCTTCCGTCCCCACCCAAGAGTGGGATACTCAAGTCAGACCACCCACCTTGGTCCACAACATTTTAGCATGCATACCTAAGTTTGTATTTTATTTTTCTTAAAAACTCTAAAGCAAATAAGTATCTCTGAATAAATCAAGTGTAGACATTTTCAGCTTCACTTCAGAGTCCTCATTTTTCAAACAGAAGCCCGACTTTATCTGGCCAGCATTTTATGTAGATTTACTAACGCTTTTGTCCTCATCCATGGCTCTCCTAACTGGTGTGTGTGTGTGTGTGTGTGTGTGTGTGTGTGTGTGTGTGTGTGTGTCTGTCTGTCTGTCTGTCTGTCTGTCTGTCTGTCTGTCTGCATCACTGTATTTGGGGTAGGGCTGCTGTGGTTTTCAACATTAAAAAGCTTTAATATTTGTGGTTGCTTTTTTCCACAGAAGTATGTTTTTCTGGTTATGCGACTTTTTTTTTTTTTTTTGAAAACCTTTGAATGGTACTAACTTACTTTTCTTCTATTCCTTATATCCTTCCTGCTTTTTCTTGGCACGTTTTGTGTTGTTCATCTCAGACTTTTTCTTTCATGCTGTTGTGGGCTGAATTATGCTTTGCCCCATTCATGCGTTGGTGTCCTGACAGCCTACCCCCAAGAACGTAACTGTATTTGGAAAGAGGCTTTTTAAAGGGGTAATTAAGTTAGAATGAGGTCACTTGGCTGGGCCCTAATCCAGTGTGACTGGTGTCCTTTGTCAGGTGAAGAAACGGGAACAGGACACATATGGAGGGAGACCATGGAAAGACACGAGGGAGACACACCATGAAGGGCCTTAGAAACCAGCCTTCCGATGACAACTTGATCTCTGGCTGCGGTCTCTGGTCTCATGAGAAAAGAAGGTTGTTTTGGCATGCGGTTTGTAGTGATAGCATCCTTCCCCTATGATTTTCCATACATATCTGCTAATTTTCTATCAGCATGGTATGAACAGAGGACCATGCTGACATGATAGCCAGCTCCGGTGAGCATTTTAAATGGTGGCAGATTGGGTTACCCAGAAGGCTTCTTTCTTGCCTGGGACAACGTGCCATGAATCTACAAGTAGTTAGGTTGTACCCCGGCAGGCTTCTTATGGGGTAAGTGAGAAGAGCACAAAAGCGGAGTCAGAACCATAGAAGTGACGACATTAGAGCTTTAACCTAGGGGAAATATTCCATGTACTTTTATACCTGGGGGGAAATGCCCCTTTAACCTAGGGGGAAGTAATACCGTGAACTTTACCTAGGGTGACATGATTTCTTCATTGACCTCTCATTACCCTGTAGCTATCTCAGAGTCTCTGACTCATTTCCTTGCCTGGATACCAGCTCCCAAGGGCTTTCCTTTCACAGCAGTCCTTCCTCTCCAGAGAACTGTCCAAGGGTGCAGCTGGGAGTAAACCCTGGAGGCTGCAACCCACACAGGGCAGGGCTCAGAGTAGTGGGGCCCAGCTGCTCCATAGACAACTCTCTGCACACAGGCCCTCATCCTGCCTCACAGCCTCTTTCTTTGTAGAACATTCTGTGGCTGCCAGTAGCCATTGACTCCAAGGTTGGCGGGTCTCCAGTGCTCTCTAGTTGGGAAGAAAGAGCTTCTCTCTCTGTAGCTGGTGCGTGTGTGTGTGTGTGTGTGTGTGTGTGTGTGTGTGTGTGTGTGTGTGTGTGTATGTGTGTGTGTATGTGTGTGTGTTTTCCCTCCATTGTGGTTTGTCAGTACAGCCCAGGTCTCGTCCTTAAGCAAATGAGTCTTCTGAAGGACTTGTTCATTGATAGCACTCCTCTGTTTTCACTGCCACTGTGGGTCCTTTCTCAGAGAAAAAAGATCATCTCTGCAGCGTGGCTGTGCTCTCTGGAAGGAAGAAGGCACTAGACTCTACTGTCTAGAACTCAAAGTCATGTTTTTATGAGTTAACAGGAGCTATATAAATTATGTGACCAAAACAGCTGTGTCTCTGGGGCTTTGATTGAACAGATGTTTCATTTGGTGTCTGTGGAAGCTGTTTACTTGGCTTTCTGTGAGTGGTAACCCAACTCATCACCTGATGTCTTCCTAGCTGGATTTCCCTAAAATTCAATTAGGGAGATGAGGAAAGGTATTCCTGCTCCTTGTAGTCATGGTTTTAGGTACTCGAGGGTGGACAGTCTTTGTCTATAGGAAGAAGCCAGTTAACAGAGTAGGAGCGAATGGGGGAACAGGAAAGACAGTCTGTCATTCCAACAGTTGTCTGACTCTTCCTGGTCATCCAGCAGTTTCTGGTGCTCTGCAGATCTACAGGCTTAGTGCCCTCCAGACCATCCCGGTTAAGATAAAACTATAAGTCCTAGATGTCCCCAGGCTGGGCACTTCTATCTGCTTGGCTACAAATTTTCATGACTCTTCTGAATTTGGTACTTTAGAAAAACATTCACAGAACTCAGGAAGTGCCCTACTTAGAGAGTTTTATGATAGCAGTTGCCATTCTGGAACAGGCAAATAGAGAAATGAATGGGGGGAAGTGTCAGGGGGCAGTGTAGAGTCCCCATGCCCTCTCTACATGTACCGTGCTCAGTGCTCAGAGCACACCCATGCGTTCCCTGTCCTTGAGGCTGCCAGGACCTTGTTGTTGGGTTTTCGCAGAGGCTTCAGTACCTGATTGATCATTGGCCACAGTAGGACTGGCCTCCTTCTGCACCACTGAAGGTGAAATTGGGCCTGAAACTGCCAGTGCTCTAATCATGCTTAGGGCTAGTCCTCCATCAAATTATTTAAAGGTCTACTAGGAGTCATCTCATTAGCACAAATCTAAAAGCATTTTTTTTTTTTACAGATAATAAAAACTACTCTTATCAGGAAATCCCAAGGTTTTTGATGCTCTTGCTAAGAACCAGGGATTAAGATGAATACTATGCCTTTTTTTTTTTTTTTTAAACAGTAGAGCTAGGAGCCAGTGTCCGAGTCTGTTGAGTATGCAGAAACAATTGCTTGGCGTAGGTGTGGTACTTGTCCTCTGACTTTGCTGCTGCTGGCTTTGGTTGGTTCTGGTGATGAGTCGGGACCATTGAGCCACGGGACTTTGCCTTTTCTGGACTATGACTTCTTCATTTCTTTCTGGGTCTGTATGTTGGTTTTGACCCTGGCACTGTAGCCAGTTTGCCATGTAACTATGAGGCAAATGTTTTCTAGGAGAACAGCTTTGAGCATATTAGTCAAAGAAAGAACACTGATGCTCAGCCTTGGGACAGCTGGGGTTGGTGACTCACTGGTCTTTCTTTCCCATGGGCTTCCCCACAGTTCCTGTCTGATCTCTAAAAAGGCAGCCGCAGTCCCTCCAACTAGTAGCTGAACCAAAGAATGCACTTCAGCGCAGCCCAGCAAGCAGGAAGGATCCAGCAGCATCACAGCTGCGAAGGACAGGCCATCCTGAGCTCCTCACAGAGCAGGCCATTCTGAGCTCCACACCCGCCGCTCCGCCCCGCACGGAGGTTCCCGTCCTCAGTGCCTTGTGGGAAGGAAGGCCTGAAGCTGTGTTGGGAGCCTTCACCAAGTTCTGCTTCTCACTATGGCGTTTGTAGCCCCCATGTCTGTGCAGGTAGCGCTTTTGCAATCCTGAGTGATTGAAAGCTGACAAAGAGTTTGAGTCATTCCTTACATGTTCTAAGGTCAGACATGGTGACGCGCTGCCCTTTTCTTTCCTCTTTCCTGCAATGATGCCTGAAGGTTGGAGGTTCTGGCCTGGGTCCTGTCGCAAGGTTTTGTGATGACTAACAGTAATTGCCAACCCTGCAGGATCCATGATTACAGAATCTAGAAGATGATCTCTGGACATGTTTGGGAATTTTTAGATGAAGTTTATTTAGGTGGGAAGACCTAAATACCTGTGACGTTATTCAACAGGCTGGAGTCGCAGATGAAAAGATATAGCAAGCTGAACACTGGTACTCCTGGCAGTGGGTACAATGGGGCCAGCTCCGTTAAGCTCTGGCTGCTTGCTTCCTCCACAATGGTGGCCCGAGAGCCATACTCAGCCCTGCCCCTTTAATTTGTTTCTTATAAGGTATTTGTGGTAGCAATGGCACAGTCGCTAACAGATCTTAGCCTTCTCTTAGTGGCCCAGCCTTGGGGAAGTCAACAAACACCTCTGAACCTTGTTTTTCTTTTGAAATACAAAGAAAATAGAAGCACGTAGTGAGTGGCTTTGGGGACAAAATACTGCAACTTGCATGAGATCTGGACACAGAGTTCATATGTTTCTCCTAGGAACATTGGTCCAGTGCTTATTAAGTCAGTGTTTGCCACCACAAACAATGAGCGTGCACCGGGAATGCTCCTGGTTAGTAGTTATGAGGGGATACAAAACCAAGGACCAGGCTCACACGTAAAGTCCAAGGGCACCCAGGGGCAGCCTTCCCAGGACATTGAGCCAGTAAAGTCACACAGGATGTGCTTAATCCCACCAAAATGAGTTGCGATGGCATGTATGAAATGTTGCTAATTGGGGGAATCTCATTAGAGAGGAGCATCCAGGCTTTACCCAAGGCACCTATTGCATGGTGCGTTACCTCCTCCCTGGCGGGTATCCAAATTCCAGATGCGTAGAAGGAAAGCAGGTGTTCAGCATGAGCCACGCTGTTTGTGCAGCCCAGACACCTCGAGCCACACTTATCAGTTAACAGTTCGGCCCTCCCCACATCCAAGTTCCAAGGTACCTGCCTAGAGCCAGCCTCAGAAGGCACCGAGGCACACAACTCGCTCTTCTGTGCACAGACCCACTGCGCGCATGCTTTGCTTGCATTTACAGTGATGGGATTAAAGGCGTGCATCACCACCGCCTGGCGAGGCATTTTATCTTATCTAACAATTTCAGACAGTAATTTGGAAACAGAATTGACATCACTGGTGAATAGTTCTGTTGACCTTTTTTAAAGTTTGAAATATGTAAACGGCTTTAAAACAGTGTTTAGTGTGTACTGAGAATTTGTTCTCTCTGCATCTCAGTTTCGTCCCTGTCATCACAGGGACAGAAGTTCCCTGTGTCCCCCATCAGTGGGATAGCCAGAAAATCTTCCTGTTTAGCCATCTTGATCAGTTGCCCCATTAACTTTGGAAATCCAATTTCCTTATCTCAGCACCGAGGGCAGAAAAGAGTAGGGAAAGTAATCGTCCCCGGAAGGTCTGTCGAGTAAATGAGGTACTGCTTGACATAGTGTGTGCACACAGCCAGTGCTTAATAAATGTTCACTTTTACTGGTGTCATGATATCTTTTGTTCCGTGTTCAGTTAGGCTGAGATTCTATTTGTCCCCGAGCCACTGGGCCCCACCGATGTTCTTCTGGTTGCCCCATCAGGCTGCAGGTGTGTCACTCCGAGGTCCTGCCACATCTATCGCTGGAAGCAGTGTGGGGTTTTAATATCAGTTATACTTCTGAGGATAAAAGTGTCCAGTTTCTCGAGTCCTCCCAGTCATACAGAGCACCTGAAGAGCTAGCATGTGTCTCTCCATGCTGTTATCCATCCTCACAGTCAAATCTCATATCTTCTCAGCAGCCTAAGTACCGTTTGTCCTCCAAGTACACACTGAAGACCCCTTATCTCAAGCGCTTAAGGTATTTTTAACTTAGGAATATTGACATTACATAATGTGAGATATCCTAAGGTTACAAACCAAGTCTAAACACAAAACTCACTTGAATTTTCTGTAGACCTTGTATATGTATCCTGAAAGTAATTTTATGCAATATTTTTGTGTACCTGTGTTTTTAAGTTTTTTTTTTTTTTTTTTTTTTTGGTTCTTTTTTTCCCGGAGCTGGGGACCGAACCCAGGGCCTTGCGCTTCCTAGGCAAGCGCTCTACCACTGAGCTAAATCCCCAACCCTTTAAGTTTTTATTTTATCTATTTGTATATTTTTGGCAGGTACAGTGAACTTTATTGACATTCAAGAGAGTAGGGTTCCCTATAGCCCTCTCTTCCTCTTGAGGGGTCTGGGATGGAGACTGTGAGGGGAGCTGCTTAGTGTTGGGGGAGGAGTTGGGACAGAGATTCCCAGCAGCCAAAGGCTGCTCTCTTACTCTCCGTTCTTACTGGGGTGGGTGGTCCAGGGTTTCTTACTCCTTGAAGGCCATGTAGGCCACGGGGTCCACCACCCTGCTTCTGTGGCCTTCTTCGTCATACTAAGAAGTGAACTTTACAAAGTTGTTGAGAGCAATATTAGCTCCAGGGTGAAAATTGGAAGAGTGGGCATTCTTGTTAAAGTGGCGGGGGACAGTCTGGTCCTCAGTGTAGCCCAGGATCCCCTTGGTGGGCCCTCCAATGCCTCCTTCACCACCTTCTCGCTATCATAGTACTTGGCAGCTTTCTCCAGGTACTATGTCAGACTTATGACTGACACACTGGAGGTAGGAACATAGAAGCATGCTAATAAGCTTCCCCTTCAGCTCTGTAGATACGGGGATGGCATTCAGAGCAACCCCAGCCACAGTCTTCTGGGTGGTAGTGATGGCATGGACTGCAGTCACGAGTCCTTTACAATGCTGGAGTTATCATGGATGACCTTGGTGGTGGGGTGGTGGGGTACTAAGCAGTTGGAGGTGCGGTAGGCATTGCTGACAATCTTAAGAATACTCCTGTTCACACCTGTCATGAGGCTTCAGCAGAGGGGACAGAGATGAGGACTGTTTTGACTGTACCCCTCAGATGATCCCTGGCCACCAGCATCTCCCATTTGATGTTGGTGGGACCTCACTCCTGGAAGATGATGATGACCTAACTGTTGATGAAGTTTCCCATTCTCAGCCTTGACTCTACTGTGGAACTTGTCATGAGTAGAGCCATACTAGAACATGCAGACCATGTAGTTGAGGTCAGTGAAGGCGTCATTAATGGCAACAGAATTCACTTTGCCAGAGTTAAAGGCAGCCCTGGTGACCAGGCACCCAATATCTGTTCACACCAACCTTCAGCAACGTTTCTCAGGGACGAGGTTGACACAGCCTGGGGAGATGCAGCTGACACTAGAGTGGGGAGGAGCAGAGAGCTGTATTTAAGTATGCATGTGTGTATAATGTGTATGTGTGTAAGGGTGCACATGCCACAGTATGCATGTGGAGGTTAGAGGACAACTTTCAGGAACCAGTGTTGCTGTCCTTGCACCATGTGAGGTCCTGGAGGCTAAGCTCACGTTTGGTGGAAGCACCTTTACCCACAGAGCCATGGCGCTGGCCCGCACCTGTGTTTTGACCTAAGGTCAGGGGTGGAATTTTCTACTTTAAAAAAGCCAGCACTTAGAAAGCTTTGGATTGAGGGACATTTTGGATTTTAGATTTCTGCTTAGGAATGTTTGACGTTACCATACTTAATTTATCTTCCAAGTCGACTAAGGAGTTCAGTCCACCCTTTGGAAGTAGATGCCTCCCTGTTTTCCAAGGTCTGCCTGAACAGCCAGAACCTGTTTATGTTTGCGTGTTTCCTCCACCCAGCTTTCTGCTTTGTACCTTATGAATACTAGGGCGTAAGAGGGGGAGAGAATGCCAGATGTACAGTGGTAAGAGCGAGTTTTTGGAATCCGAGAGGCCCACCCCTCCATTTCCCAGCTGCGTGACTGAAGAGCAGCAGGCTCAATCTTCCCAGACGTCGTCGCTCCCTTCAGGGAGAATGGGGATGGTGATCCCTGCCTTACGGGCTGAGAGCATCAAAGCAGACACTCATGAAGATGCAGGCTTGGTGTGTCGGCCGCCCCTGTCAGTCCTGGGGGTCCCAGATAGGACGGGCGCTGCCGGGTTCTCATACTCCGCGATGACAGGCGTGCTGCTGGGAGAAATGTTTGAACTGGCCTCTTTAAAGTCCCGTCTCTCCAGGTGATCCTGCACACCTGTGACATGGCTGATCTCAGGGTATAAATTTCCCCAGCACACAAGATTTCCTTGTCACCACGCACAGCTCATTCCTGATATTAGTCACTGAACTTGGAACCTTCTGGTTTTGATTGGCTAGTCAGGGTTCACTGAAGCAAACTCTTGCCTGTGCTCTCTCCATATGTTCAGGAAGGGGAGTGTCTGTGAGCTGCACAGCAGCCGTGTGCACCCGAGGCCAAGAGCCAGCAGTGTGTTGCCATTTTCAGTGAGCCCCAGTGGGCAGCTGGGCAGGATGATTAATATTTAAGTATCTTTGTTCTTTCTGTCCAGTTATAACACTGAAGCTGTTTAAATCACGCTGCAAACAACACGCCTGACATGTCTCTGGTCTGAGCTCCCGTTCCCCCAGCTCAAGTTAGAATCCTCAGCCTCTAACCGAGGAGGTGTTTTGGGTAAGAAGGGATGGGGAAAGATGGACGACTCAGGGGAAAAGGATGTTTCTCAATGGCTTCATGGTGGAGAATACATTAAAACCTAAGTCTTGAAGGCATGACCAAAAATGTGTGTGTGAGAGGGCAGCTTGTCATCAGAGGGTACTTCATGGTTGGTGGCTGGCCCCCTGGTCTGCTTCCTGCGCTTGGTTTGAACATTTATTATGTGCCCACTTCTGACACTCTTCATTTGGGGTACACACTTGAGATCTCTCAGTACATGTAGTCCTCCTGGAACCTCAGGGTTTAAGTATGACTTTAGTGGGAGCTGGAGACCAGAGAGCGTGGCTGGATTTCCGTTCCTTCTGTGCTGCTGTGAGCTAAGATTGGGATCTAAGGGTTGAGCATTATGGTTGATTTATAATGTGTATGTGCCTTAAACATTTGTCTTGAGCAGTAGTTTTTTAAAAAACAAATCTAGTTGGATGGCAAAATTAAATATAATTTGAATACCTCAGTACCTTAGATATTATGAGAGCACTGGAGAGGTCTTTAAAAAAAAACAAAACATAGCCACCTTTCATTGACAGTCACCTTTCTGCAGTTGCCAACTTTTAAGAAGACGACTTAGACAACAGAACATATTTTGTTAACTGCCTCAAAGCATAATATTTCAACCCTATGATAAATAAAATCATTGAATTTGAATCAGCAAAGAAAAAAATAGATTGACTGAGAAGAAAAACTTAATACAGAAGAAAGAGTATGGAATGGATTGCCTGGAACTTAATTCTGTGGTAGGAAGACAAAGCCCCTATGGTCATTCTTCCCAGTAACAGGAGGTGAAGGATTTGATCACGGCAGCCCCCTATGCAGCAGCAGTGCCCGCCCCATTTGACAGGTGAGAAAACAGACTTTGGGAATTGAAACTTGCATAGGCGCACACAGCTAATAAACGGGCCCCGCTCCAGCAGGGAGATTGTTTATTTACTTCTTGGTGCAGCCATCTTTTTCTCTAAGTCGATCTCTGCCTGTAGGTCCAGGCTGAGTGGTTTCATTGAACATTAGAGGGCTATGTCCCCATCTTCTGGCTCCTTGAAAGTATGACCAGCTCCTCAGCTTCCAGATGACTCTCTGCCTATCGCAGCTCATCTCGGCCTAATTCGAGGGAGTCTAGAAAAAGTTCCCAGCGCCTCCTTCTCGTATTCTCTATTAGGAGGTGATCTTGACCCCTAGAGTTGTTTGCTTGTTGGGTGTTTTACCAGCTCCTGTGCCTTGTCCTAATGGGAATTCTTGAAAAGAGAGCAGAACATGGATTGAAATGAGGTCGTGTTCTTTGTTTCCTCATAGACTTTGTGCCTCAATGTTTAAGCCAACTTTCCACCGCTGTGATGGTAAGACTGAGAGCATCAGCTCACGAAGAGAAAAGGTTTATTTGGGCTCCTAACTTTAGAGGCGCCAAGCCACAGTCAACTGGGCTTCGTTGCTTCAGGTCTGTGGTGAGACTGTATATCATGGCACAAGCACGTGGCAGAAGGAAACCTGTCACTTGATGAGTCAGAAAGCAATGAGGAGGAAGAGAGTGACTAGGGGACCAGGGCCTCACAATTCCTTTCAGAAGTGTGCTACCATTGGCTTCAAGTCCTCAAATCTTTCTGGGAACAGGACTTTCACACACTGATTGGTGGAAACTTGACCAATCCTTTTCAGACTTGCTGGCTGCTGTGTTGTCTTCATTGGCTCCTTCTGGGGCTCCCGCAGCTGCCTCTCAGCGTCTTACATACAAGCTTTGAGTGCAGGCTCTCTGTGCGGCTTAGCCAGAGACCTCTCTGTGCAGTCTCTGTGGAAGCAGCCACTGCACTATGTTCCCTTGTATTCTGTAGTCCACCCGGCACGATGGGGACTATAGATCCATACATTCTCCTTGCACTGTCCTTCAGGCTTTCTTTGACTCAGAGAGAACAGGAATCTATGTCTTCTTGACTCTGAGATAGTTTCTGTCTCTACCTCCCAGTAGAATTATGTAGTAACAATTTTCTAAGACAGTCCTGCAAGAATCTAGGGATGGTGCTAGATGTAGGGTGAAGATGGCCTTGGAAAAGCTCTATGTGACTCTGATGCACAGGCCTCCCACCCCACCTGCCTGTGCAGTGCCTCTGTCTCCGCAGTGGCTCCCATGTGGCACTGTACACATCATCTTGTGTTTTGAGTGGGGGTCATTGCTTCAGTCACCAAAGAATATAGCATATTTTCAGGAGCTGTGTTTATGTTGAAAAAAATGTATATTCTTTGAACAACTCTCATTTCAATTGGGAGGATTGTTGCTTATGAAAAATAATTATAAGATTTTGAGATTGGTGCTGTCATCAAGATTGGGATGGTGTGGGAAGGCCATGTGCTCCTCAAAAGCAGGGATGGGCAGTGTTTTCCTTCACTAGGCTGTTAAGTCATAGAAAATGATAAACCACAGTTGATGATCAACTTAACGATTTTGATGATGGTAAATTAACTTAATATTCACATTGACCTAATAAACATAGTACGATTATTAATAGGGAGAGTGAAGCCAAGGGCATTTAAGTAATTATGTACTGTCAAATCTGGATTTTACCCAAGATCCTTTTGCTGACAACGTGTGTTTTGTTTTTAGATTTATGTTTGTATGTGATGTGTGTCTGTATGTCTGTATGTCTGTCCGTGTCTGCTTGTTACCTCTGCAGGTACCTGTAGGGGTAGAACAAGAGCATCAGATATTTTGGAACTGCGGCTGTAGCCCAACATGGGTGCTAGGGGAGAGAGGGGAAGGGAGAGGGAGAGGGAGAGGGAGAGGGAGAGGGAGAGGGAGAGGGAGAGGGAGAGGGAGAGGGAGAGGGAGAGGGAGAGGGAGAGGGAGAGGGAGATTGCATGTTTTTAAGCAAGTGTATGTGTATGCATGTGGAGGCTAAAGGTTGAGCTCTGAGCTCAGGTGCTTCCCTCAACACCTCTACTTTTCCATTCTGCATCATGTATTAAGGCAGGTCTCAGGGGTTGGGGATTTAGCTCAGTGGTAGAGTGCTTGCCTAGCAAGCGCAAGGCCCTAGGTTCGGTCCCCAGCTCCAGAAAAAAGAAAAGAAGGAGAGAAAAAAAAAAAGGCAGGTCTCTTGATTGATACTTAGTCAGGGCTCACCAGTTCACCTAGTCTAGCTGGCCAGCTTACTACTAGGGATTCCTGTCTCTATCTTCTGATCGCAGGCAGGATGCTACAATCACCCAGCATTTGTGTGGGTACTGCATATCTTAACTCCAATCCATAGGCTTGTCCAGCAAATGTTTTACCCGCTGAGCCATCTCCTCAGCTTCAAGCACTAGACAGAGTTACTTCATCAATACATGCTTACGCTATTGTATATGTGCCAAGACAATGCCCTCTCTCCCTCCCTCCCCTTCCCTTCCTCCCTCCCCTTCCCTTCCTCCCTCTCCTCCCCTCCCCCTTCCCCTCCCCTCCCCCTTCCCCATCCCCCTCCTCCCCTCTCCTCTCTCCCTTCCTCCTTCTCTCTCTCCCCTCTCTTGAAAGAGGACCTCATGTAGTCAGGCTGACCTGGAACTCAATTATATAGTCATGGATGACCTTAAACTCCTAATCCTCCTGCCCCTGCCTTTCAAATGCTAGGATTGAAGTTATGCACTGCTTTCACTTCAGTGTAGTCATTGGAAAGCAAATATAATTGTATTTTTTTCTACCTTTACCCCCATACAAGGATGGGAATAACAGTAACGCCCAGCAATTAGTAGAGTCTATTATGATTAATATGAAGGGAATGCATAGTAAAAGCACACTAAGCAGTTCTAAAGTATAAAAGCTTTTTAAAAACAGTATGCTCTATAGCGTGGCACCTCCTTTATCATTCCCAAGGATGTACTAAAGCGATGAAATGAAGAAACTGCCATGGGCTGCATAGGATGGCTGTCCGTTGTGTCTTTCATTACGCTGTCTGTTGTCTGTCGGCTTCAAGCACAGCCTTCCCAGTATTCCCTGGAGATGCTGAAGCAGGAATCTACCGCATCATGTTTTGCTAGGCCATGCTTGCAGGAACTATGCTAGAGCAGCTATGCCAGACCTGTGGGTTGAGACCCCGGGGAGGTGGTGTGTGTCAAATGACCCTTTCACAGGGGTCTCCTAAGACCATGGAAAACACAGATATGTACATTAACTATTCATAACAGTAGCAAAATCACAGTTATGAAGTAGTAACAAAAGTAATTTTATGGCTGGGGTCACCACAACTTGGGGAACTGTATTAAAAGGTCACAGCAGAGGAAGGTTGAGAACCAGTGCTCTAAAGGATGCTGTGGATCTGAAATATAGGAGTACTGTGTGCTTCCCCTTGCTCCCTTGGCTTCCTGTCTGAATCACACTATAGTGCTGCCTCTTTTCACAATGGCAGAAGCCCTCACCCTCCTCAGAAGCCCTCACCCTCCTCAGAAGCCCCCACCCTCCTCAGAAGCCCTCACCCTCCTCAGAAATCCTCTTGCTATCTCTTTATTTTCATCTCAAACCTTTCATTTTTCAGACCTGTACTACACCTGGGATATGAGGAGTTTTTAAATTCTTCCCTCTGTACCTAGTTAACAATTTTCTGTACTAATTTTTTCTCTTATAAAAGCAATTGGTGGGAATTTTGCCTCTTCACTGGACCCTGACTGATAGGCCTGTAAGATTCAGACTTCTCTGCCCAACTTTAGTTTCACAGTTACCGTCTTCATCTGAGTGAGCTTTTCCTCTCAGCAGCCGGGAAGGTGTGCTTAGATGCCGTGCGAATGCTGGCCTTCAGACAGGCCTCAAGGACAAGAACATGCTTACATCTCTGATATGTTTTCTTGGATCTGTGGGGTAGATCGGTGTTGATTCCCTCTGGTAGCATTGCCATAGCCTGGAAGAGCTGTTTTGATAAACAATAGAGTTCAGTTCTCTTTGGTCCCCGATGTGCCTCCATCTCCATATATGGTAATGCAGTCATCCTTTGGTAGCATGAGGGATTGTTTCCAGGACCCCCACAGATACCAAAGTCTGGAAATGTTCAAGTCCTTGTATAAATGGTGAAGCATTTGCATATGACTCGTGCATATCCTTCTGTATATTTTCAGTGATCTCTAGATTATCTACTACAATGTAAACATAAAAGTGGTTGTTATGCTGGGTTATTTATACAATAATGACAATGACAAAAACCCTAACATCTTCATTATGATGTGGGTTTTTTCTGTTAATTTTCAATCTAAAGTTGGTTGAATTGATACTGTGGGCTAACTGTAGTCATAGATACGGAACTGTGAGCTGACTACATAGGAAGCTTCTAGCTTGGTTTACATGTGAAGTTTGATCAACACCTCTCTTGGGTTGCTGAGAGTAAGATGACACATAAACCGTCTAGCACAGGACTGGACTTGGAAAGAGTGACACCTTCCCTTCACGGTACTTGCTGCTCTGCAATCCAAAGGGAGGTCAGCTCTTTGACAACTAGACCAAATTATTAATTCAAAAAAGTTTTTGTAAAAAACATAGTGTGGGGGGGCTGACTGATCCATTGCACAGGAAGTGATCTACTCTTGGCTTCTGGCAGAAATCTCTTCTTTTTAAAGAAAGATATGTAAGAAAGAATTGGCTTGTCTTGGGTCTTCTGAAAGGTATGTCTGCCTGAGAGCCAGAAGCTAATTATGTCAGGAACCAGCAAAGGAACTCCCCTGAAGGTAAAGATATCACTGAAGCCGGGGGAGCACATAGATGGTGGTGGGCAGAAAAGTACAACCCGGATGTTCATGTCCTCACCTCTGAGACCCGTGGATGGCTGTCTACATGGCCAAAGAGCCTTTGCGTCCAGGGGCAGCAATGTGTGCTGGGATCCCATATTTGAGGAGGCTGAGACAGAGGATGGTGAATTCAAGGCTGTGGCTACATAGAAGACCCCATCGGAAAAACACAGCAGAATGAAGAGCTTTGGACATGCTACTGAAGGCATGGGGGCCTGAGTTGGGAAGATTGGCTTGGTCGTCTTGTGGCCATCATAGCGGTCTTTAGACGTGGAAGGAGTGGCTGGAAAGATAGATTGGTGATTAAGCGTATGTGCTGCTCTTCCAGAGGACCCAGGTTTGGTTCCCAGCATCCAGTTTGTGTGGCTCACAAACACCTCTAATTTCAGCTCCAGGAAACCCAACACCCTCTTCTAGACTACACACATAAGCACACATAAACACACAACTAAAACAGCAAATCTTGTCTTAAAATGGAAGACTGTAACAGGACAGTCAGCATGAGATTAATTTGATATGAGAAGGACTTGTCCAATCACTGCTGGCTTGAAGGTGTTTGGGGGACATTAGCCAGGGTATGTGGGTGGTTTCTGGGAACCAGTAAAGGGAAGGAAATGGCTTCTCCCCTGGAGTCTCCAGGAAGCAATAGACATGCTGATGCTGACCACGTGAGATGTGGCATCAGACTTCCCACCTCCCACGAGAGAGGTGATAAATTTGTGTGGGTTTAGCCATTTAGTCAGTGGTAATTTGTTGCCACAGCAGGAGGAGGCCGATGTAGATGAAAAGAGCCCGGGTACTTCATGCCTTCCTCGCCCTCCCAATCAGCCATCCCCAGGGGCACCCCGTGTTGCTGTCATGTGAGACAATTGACATGGCATTTAATCTGCTTTGAGTCAGGTTTTTCTACTTACAGCCCCAGTTGTCCTGCTCATGATCCTTACGTGTTTAGCAGAGCACTGTGTCTCGGCCAGACCTTAAGTGAGTATTGGTTGAATGGTTAAAGAGAGGTTAGTGAGAAAAGAATCCCAGAATCCTCATCTGAAAAAGATCGGCTGCTTTCTGGTTCAGAGTATGTGTGATAACTCTGAACTTCTTTCAAATAAAACACAAAGGACGCTTGGAATGACGGATAAATTATTTGAATGCCGGGATGGCTGGAAGACCAGCAGGTGCACTTTCAAATTGCCAGATTCATTTCCTATTGTGACCTCCAGGCTTCCAAATTCTTCTTTCTGAAATAGCATTTCAGCAGGCCCTGTGAACATGCCAAGAAGTGATTATTTTTACAAATCCAGATGATTTCCTAATTTTGGATCACTCAGGCAGAGGTAGAAATGAAGGGAAACATGGACTGTTTTCCCATCTCCGCAGAGTGGGAACAGACGAGTACTGGCTTTAAACAAATGTTGCTGACAACCCCAGCCGTGGTTATCATCGGACAGCTGTTCAGTGGCCTCTGTGAACTCAGCTGGAGGCCCAGCCCAGCTCAAGACGAGAAGGGCCAAAGGGCAAATGCTATTTCAGTTGGTTTCCAACACTTTTCTCCACCACTTCTGGGGTTTGAATTAATTTTGTAGTTTCTGTTCCAAAGACCTTGGTGAGGCTCACAATCACCCTCTACGATTCTTCAGTTTGTTCCCCTACCCCACCTCCACCCGTGTGGGTGTACTTGTTCAGCCTTGTCTCCCTCCTCTCCCTTTTAGCCTGTTTTTCTAAAATTAGTTCATGACCTCTGGAAAGTAGAATTCCCCTTCATGCCAGGTCCACCACTGCCTATGTAGTGTGGGTTCTGATAAACTGATTGCCTAATGGCCTTGCACGTGAGTGTGCCCACCAGGATTTCAATCTTCTGTGCTATGCGGTTCTGATGGTGGAGAGGGCAAGGTTTGCTGGGAACTCTGAACTATGCCCCTATATCCAATCCGGGTGATGAGCTCATCCACGGCTCATGTATTTGATCTGGTCTCTCACAGGATAAATTCTTAGAAAGTCAGATGTTGCAGACTTTCTTTTCTAGAGGTGAGCTAGAAAGGTTTTTAAGTAATTTTGAGAGTCCTAGATGGAAGACTGTAGGGTTAGCCCACACTGTGGATGTCGTAGCATACTGTCAGCCCACATCTGCAAAGCACTCTGACTACATTGCTGGTATTTCTATGTTCTTGTTTATTTATTTTATTTTTTTCTATTCTTTTCTTTACAGATTTATCTGTCCACTTTACATCCTGATTGCAGCCCCCTTCTCTCTTCTCCTCCTAGTCCCACCCTCACAAACCCTTCACCTGATTACCCCTGTCCTTTTCCTAAGAAGGGGAAGGCCCCCTGGGTACCACCCCATCCTGGGACTAAGGGTGCATCCTCTCCCACAGAGGCCAGATAAGGCAAGGAGAAGGGGATCCAAAGGCAGGTAACAGAGTCAGAGACAGCCCCTGCTCCAATTGTTAGGGACCTGCATGAAGACCACTCTGCATGTCTTCTACAAATGTGAAGAGGGCCCAAGTCCAGCTCCTGCATGCTCTTTGGTTGGTGGTTCAGTCTCTGTGAGCCTCCAAGGGCCCAGGTTAGTTGACTCTGTAGATATTCTTATGGTTTATGGTGTCCTTGACTCTTCTGGCTCCCTCAGTCCTAGCCCCCACTCTTCCACAAGATGCCCAAAGCTCCCCTTAATGTTTGACTGTGGGTCTTTGCATCCATTTCTATCAGCTGCTGGATGAAGTCTTTCAGAGGACAGTTATGCTACACTCCTGTCTGCAAGCATAGCAGAAGTAGCATTAGTAGTGTCAGGAGTTGGCTCTCTCCCATGGGATGAGTCTTAAGTTGGGCCAGCCATTGGTTAGCCCTTCCCTCAGTCTCTGCTCCATCTTTATTCCTGTGTATCTTGTAGGCAGGACAGATTTTGGGTCAAAGGTTTTAAGATGGATTAGTGTTCCCTTCCCCTGAACTGGAAGTCCCGCCTGGCTATAGGAAGTGGCCACTTCAGTCTCCATATCCAGCTTCTAGGAGTCTCAGCTAGGGTCACTCCCATAGACTCCTGGGACCCTCTCCTGCCCCAGGTGTGTGTGTGTGGTGGGTACAAGAGGGTTGAGAGAGAGAGAGAGAGAGAGAGAGAGAGAGAGAGAGAGAGAGAGAGAGAACTGACATCAGTGGGAGTGGGGATCTCTGTCCCTTCTTGTTTCTAAGTGAATTAAGTGAAGAACCACCTTCCTTTTCTTTACTGATGCCATGGTCAAACTTTTACTTCTTTTTAAAGTCAATTGCTCTTTTAGCTACCTTTTCCTTCTTCATGCTGCCATGCTAAAACCCTTTAATATAATTCAATATGAAACCCAATAATAAATTATATTCTTATAACAATGCATACCTGAAGCCTGGAGATACAGCTCAGTGGTAGAGTACATGTTTAACACTTGGAAACTCCTGGATTGCGTCCCCAGCAGCAGTACCTATATCTAGATAATATGCTCCAATACAAGACACTTCTCTTTGTTTCCAAAGATAAAAGTAGCCTCCAAAAAGTTTTTTCCTATGCTGTACTTGGGAGTGGGTGACTGAGGCCGTAGTTCATTGGTAGAGCATGAAACCTTAGTTTTGACTCCAGCACCCAAAGCAGCAAATATATAAAATAGCGAGACTAGAACTTGTCATTCCAGGTGTTAACGGGCAGGACAAAGGTTCTAGCACAAAACTTGCTTGGAGCACCTGTGGTAAAGAAGGGCTAGACCAGAATAAAATGCCAAGGAACAGATCAGAGCCAAGTGTAGTTACCGGCATTGAGTCACATACCAGCTTGAGATCTATATCTATATCTATATCTATATCTATATCTATATCTATATCTATATCTATATCTATCTATATATATATATATCTCGAGAGAAAGAGATAGAGATAGATAGATAATAATCAAACTTTCTTATAACATGTCTTAGGATTATATATTATTGTACTGCACACACACACATACACACACAGAGAGAAAGAGCAAGAGAGAGAGAGAGAGAGACAGAGAAGTTCATGCTTCAATGTTAGCAGGAACTGACTACAATGAGTGTATGACATGTGAACTATACATGCTAAGGCAGAAATATTTAATTGGATTAAGAGAAGAGCATAAGCACTCAGGCCATGTCAAAAAAGTTTCTCTTGTGCATAGTGGTTAGTGAAGATACTCATAACTAGTCAGTGTGCAGAGAAAATGCATCTGTGGGCTCCACCACAAGTGGGACATCTGTGTCACACCCCTCCTCGTAGGCTTGGGGACCTCATGGGTGAGTGGTCAGGTTGTAAGGACCAGAGGTCTAAGAGGACTTACTCGAAACAGTAAGGCCTCTGCACTCCTGAACGTAACAGCAGCTGCAGTTGCCTGCATGAGACCCGCAGGAAGTCAAGCTAGTCAGTACTGCAGCGTGGGATATGTGCGGCTCCTGAGCCCCCACCTCTAACTGAGCATCTATGGATAGTTGATGGCTTCTGGGTGAAGAAGACGCTGCTTATCTAATGGCAAATGAGATGAAAAGAAAGGGACAGGAAATGAGCAGAGCTCTCAGGTCCACAGGGGCAAACCCTCGATGACTTAACTTCATTCCGTCTGGTCCCACAGCTTAAGGCTTCTGCCCCTTCCCAATAGTGCCCTGCGTTGGGGACCAAGCATGTGGGCCCTTGAGAGACATTGGGATTTTAGTGATGTTTACCGGGTGCAAAGCACATAATATTTTCAGTGTTATAAGCAACGAGCCACCATAAATTCTGCCAGGGGCCATCTTTATTGCCAGAGGGGACCTGTTTAGAAAAATAAGAAATTACTGTATCCAGAGGAGTAGATCACAGTTGCATTAAGCATGGAGAGGGCATGTATAAGTTCTCAAGCAGGGTTGATTTTCTCTGTAGATTGCACACTTAGTAACAAAGCAGGAGATGAGAGGACACTGGTGAGGCTGACCTTGGTTCTCTCTTCAGTGAGGTATTGCAGCCAACCTCTGATTACTCTGAGTTGGGTTGGAAGAAGTTAATTCAGAAGAGAAGACGGGCGGGGAGGATAGGATAAACATGGGAGAGGATTTTAAAATCTTGACAAAGCAGAAGCTTTGTGGGATTGAGTTTGCGTGAGGTACTACTGCTTGCCGAGGACAGCAGCAAGGCAGTGCTGCTCATCCTGGGGTCCTGGCTCTGAGTGAGGGGCTGAGAGCATGCTATGTGTTGGACCGATGATGTGGGATGGGTAGAAGGCCTCAACTTCATGGAGGAAGGTCACAAGGTCTTGTTTCAGGATGTTAGCTGGACTTTACTGGTGACTTAGAGCTGATACGTCTACGGACTTGATACCACTTCTGAGAACATCTGCTGTGCAAATGGGAAGAAGATACTGATTTGAAATTAATCAGGAGGTTCTGTCATCCCTAGACATCATGCTGGCCTTTGCAGGAATGACCGGATCAGTCAGTTTTACAGTAACAGAAGCAGATCGTCAGTTTATGTGCTGTTAGATGCAGATATGCCTGTGGGTAATAATAATAACAACAATAATAATAATAATAATAATAATAATAATAATAATATAAAAAAAATCACCAAAGAGTCTAGGCATGTAAATCATTAAAGTGTTAAACTTATCATTTTCGATGCTAGATTTGCTGATTTAGAATTTATAGCTAATTTCACCCTTTTTATGGAACATTTTATGCTCAGGTAAACATATGTAATCAAGACAGAACAGCTGCGTTCCCCAGAAAGTTCTCCTAGACCTGTTTGCTCGCCATCCTGCTTGCTGTGCCCAGTGTCTCGGCATTACTGATTGTTTTCCGTCTGCATAGTTGTGCCTTTTCTGAAGCGGAATATAAACAGAGTTATGAAACCTGTCACTGTTGGACCTGGTGTTTTCCTCAGGCATGCGCACTCTAGACTCACCCATGCTGTTGCCTGCATTTGACCATCTGTTGCTTTTTATTAGTGGGGAATATTCCCACAGGGTGACAGCAGCAGTGTGGTTTCCCGTCTACCATTGAAAGGCCGGCAGTCAGGGAGTGCACACCAAAGCTCATACCCGTTTGTGTGAGGGTGTCTGGGTGAACAAATGTGTACATATTGGGTAGGGTTGTCGGATTCTATGATAAGCGTGTGTTTCTCCTGTAATGACTTTTCCAAAGTCGCAGAAGCCATTTCATGTGTATGAAGACAGGATGTGTGTGCATAGTGGCTGGGTGGGACAGCCTTGGATACTTGTTCCTTGGGAGCTGTCCATCCTGTTTTTTAAAAACAGAGTCTTTCACTGGAACATTAATTAGAGTAGGCTCACTGGTCAGTGACTATCAGAGATCTACCTGTCTCTCTCTCCAGTACTTTGATTCCATGTGTGAGCCACCATACGTGAATTCTGAGACTCAAACTCAAGTTCTTGTGCTTAGCTGCAGGTACGTTACAGACTGAAGCATTGTTTGAGGTCCCATTCTTAGCATCTCTTTAAAAAAAAATCGATACATTTTATAGTGTAAAGTGTCCTTGCCTTTCCCAAGTACACAGCCTCTTTCTAAGTAGCTATACTTTTGTAATAAGGCCATTTTGGAAGATGATTAGAGTCAGTTCTTATTGTTTGTGGTAGTTATTGTGAGTAAAATCTCCACGAACACTGCATTAGTGGACACCATGCCATTGTTCTTAAGGGGCATGGGAGGTTAGATTCACAGAACCATTTGTCAACCATTCAATATGTAATCTTGCTTTCACTGTGTTTCTGTCTGTGCCTCTGTGGATAAGGAAATTAGTTTGCCACATGTGGACTAGGCTCTATGAAACACATTAAATCTCAAACTGGGCACGGTGGCGCATGTCTTTAATTCTGGCGTTTGGAGAGCAGAGGCAGATGGATCTCAGTGAGTTCGAGGCTAGCCTAGTCTAGATAGTGAACTTGAGGCTAGCCAGGGCTTCATAGTTAGAAAGCTATCTAAAAACAAACAACAAACAAACAAGTAAAACGACTCACTTCAAATCTTTCCCTCCATATCTCACACGGACTAGCGCAGACTTGAACTTTTGCTTTCATGTTCAAAAATCTTCTGTGGCAGTCAACCATAGCAACAAGCACACACTCAGTTCTTATAATGTAAGTGCTGAGACCCACATTCTGTCATACCACTAGCTGTAGCGCATGTGTTTAATATTCAGAGACAGATTAATGCACTTTCCAAACCTCCTTTGCTGGCGAGTAATTAGAAGTTTTCTAGATTGACTGCCAATATGATATAGGTCCCAAAGAAATCACTTCTCTTTTCCGAGACAGGACAATAAATTGGTTTTCCTGAATATACTGGGTAAAGAATCCGAGTGCTTGACCTTGAATATTTCATTGGTCGTGCTGTATGCAGTGGGGACCAGAATGACGTTCGCTGAAATGCCTGAGATTTATAACATAATAGCTTGAGCATATGTGCCAAGAAATAGAAATCTTAAACCCTATCAAATCAAGATTAATTACCTATTAAAATGCTAACACGTAGTGTAGTTCACCCGGTGTCACAGGCCTTCTCTCTGCGTATATTGTTACAAAGCACACCAGCTCGGCCGCTACACGAAACGCCCTGTGTCCGATCCCACTCGCGGTGGGTGAAGCCTTCTGCTCAGTCATTCTTCTCTGTGTGGCTCTGGCACCTGCTTAGGACCGTTCCACCACAAAGCACATGCTGCTCTCTGGAAACTGAAATTCCCTGGCTTTGTCCTGCTGCCAACAGCCTGTTGCTTCTCTCATCATTAACTACTCTGTATCTATCCCTTTCTTGCTAGGTGGACAGTAACCCACACAGCACTCCCGTGACAAGGAAAACAGTAGTTTGCATCCCCCCTTGCAAGCCTTGAGAAAATGGACCCCACAGGCTAAATCTCTTCTTGCTGTTCAGCTGTCCTTTGCATTAGTGGTTTCAACTGTTGTCCAGGTGGCAGTGGCAGAAATGTGTGGGGAAAATGCTCGTGAGACCGTCTTACTAACCCTTCCGCTAGACTCGAACTGAAAGTCGTGGTGTCGCTAAGTTGGCTTCTAATGAATGGTCAGTCAGCAAATATTTAGTGAGAATCTATTATGTGGCCAACTCTTCTGGGCTTGGTGACACCAAGAATGGAGGGAAAGATCGTCCCTGACCCAGTGCAGCTATTCTTTCTTATGCTAAATGGCTTTGGTTCAAATATCCTGTATTGGAACACAATGGGAAAGAAGCGCTGGAGCAGGGGTGGAAATAAATAGCAGCATTCTTAAACTATCATCATCCTTTAAAAAGCAGGCCAGGGTTTTGAAAAAAAAAGTTCTGTTTAAAAAAAACAGATAAAGTACAGCCTTTTGAAAATTTTAATATCTCAAATTTATGCAAAGTCAAACATATTTCAAGCTTTTCAAATTCACACCTTGTGCATCCGTTTCCTGCAACGAGTAATTATGCCCAGCTCCCTGCAGCACTTCAGTGTTCCTGGCCTTGTGGGTCATTACCCTGCTCCACGTTCCGAAGGAAACCCAGCATATGTCATCCTTTTTTGAGACCCGGGACCGTCTAGCTACAGCTTGTGACAAGCCGCACCTCTTCGTTTGCTTTCACAAAACCAATGCTGCAGCACTGATGTGAAATATCATGTCTTTCCTTTCTCACTCTCAGTGAGAAGGGGAAGAGACGCTCCTTCGTCATTCCCTTTGTGGATTTTGGCTTTCTTTGGGAAGTGCCAATATGCATTCATTTTTTATGTTGCTCTGGAAAGCTGTAAGCTGCCTCCTAAGCCACAAAGCAAACTCGGTCCCAGAGGGTTCTCCAAGTGCAGGTCAGAAAGGTGGGAAGCTTTGTTTTTCTAGGCAGAGAGAGCATGTATAATACACTTGTAACCTGCTTAGCTTCCCAAGTCCTCAACTTCAGCCAGCTCCTCTGCTAAGGAAGCCCACATCAATCTGTCACTGGTGGTCAGCGGAGCAGCGCAGAGCCAGTGTTCCTGTGAACCGACAGTGGAATGACTTGCCTCCCAGCCGGTGATCAATCTGTGCTGGACAGCAATGTGTTTGCCTCTACAAGCGAGCTGGGCCCCTCTGCCACATATCTCTGCCAACTTTTGAAAGAAAGAGTCTGTTTCAGTTCTTTTGGGGGTAAAGACAAAAGACCTGTCTCTCTTTACACAACCAGCTATTGAACAGTCCACACAAAGATTCACAGCCAGTATCCTACAAAGAAGCCATGGGGGTGGGTATAGATAGTATGAATACGCACTCATACCTACAGAGTAAACATCTGTTTTTCCTCAGTAAAGACGATGTGCTCGTGATGCTAGATGAACCATTCCCGGGAAGTTCTCACATAAATATGAAAAGGTTCTGGATTCTGGAGTTCAGAGTTCAGGATGCTAGTTGACTTCTCTGCTTGAGTTGAAGGCAGTGCTGTGAAAACCCAGTCGGCTCTGCCTGAGGCTTCTCATGATCCTGATGGGCCACAGAGAGAAAGGCCCGTGCTGCTGAGTGACTCACGTTTCTACCAAGTTGGTGCTCCAGGGACTACAGACTGGTGCTCTCACCAGCTGCCAATGCTGAAGGCGTTTCTTGTGGTGCATTGTGGCAGGGTGGGCTTGGACCACTCAGCAAGCATGCTCAGTAGCCAGACTTGGATTTGGTAGAAGCGAAGGGGCAAGAGAAGATTGTGGGAAGTAACAGAGGAGGGCAAACAGAAAGTAGATGTGTAGAGAGGGCTTCCTGTGTATGGTAAGCCTAAGCCCTGGTACAATGTGGGGTACCTTCAGGGTAGGGGTGAAGGAAGGGCAACAGGAGTAGACAATAGCAAAGTAGAGAACTTTGATGTTCCAAAAGGAAAGTGTGTGTTTGGTAGAGTGTTAGTAGCCACAGCTGTTGGCTCTTGTCTCTGACCAGAGAACCCACTGGGTAAACAGATTGCTTGGTTGTCATTTAGTAGAACAGTATAATAAAACATAGACTTTTTTTGTCTTTTTTGGGAGACATGTTCCTCATTTCTCCTTAGAGAGTACGGCTCTCTAGACCCATGGAGGAACCAGTAGAAGACACAGATGAGTCTGAAAGAACGAAGTTATTTGGACGTACACTACTACTCAGCTGGGCCTCCTTAGCCATGGAAATTTCGTAGATGAACTTAATGGAACCTTCAAAAATCAAACTTTGTAAACCCGGAGGGGACTATACTATGTGGCCAGATTTTAAGATCCCTTGGGATGGGAACTGTGTGTGATCCTTTTTAATGTTCTCCACTTACACAAGGTAGGAGATAATTTTTGATGGACAAATAATGTTTGGTTCCATTCTGGCCCAGAGGAAAGAAACCAAAGCTCTAAGCTGCTTCAGTAACTAAGTTAACAAGTCAGCCCCAAACATGGAGAGTCTCAACTCAGGAATTCTGATGTTGACCTCCTAAGCAACTTTTCTAGTCCTCAAGCCTCTCTCTGAGGGTGGTGGGCAAGAAGGACATGCCACAGAAGGGCCTATTATCTTCTTTGATGTTAACAGCCATGCCTGCTTGGATCTTTTCAGGCACCTGGATAATTCTTTCTAGCCTTAATTAGCCCTTTTTTAAAATAATGCTTTTAATTTGTTCTTCAAAATTTTCACACCAGGCATGGTGACATATGCCTTTAATTCCAGCACTTGGGAGGCAGAGGTAGGCAGATCTCTTAAGTTCAAGGCCAGCCTGGTCTACGCAATGAGTTCCAGGACAACCAGGGCTACATAGGGCCTGTCTCACAAACAAACAAGTAAGAGGAAGAATGATTTCATGCATATGTGCAATGTATCCCTTTTGTCTTCCCTTTCAAACCCCCCAGACACCTCCAACACATCCCTCTGTGAGTTCACATCCTGTTTTAAAAAACAAACAAGCAAACAAACAAACTCACTGAGGCCGATTAGTGTTGCTCTTGTGTAAGTGGATATGCGCCATCTGTTGGAGTGTAGAATACCTACCAGTGGCCACACCCACAAAGAAAAACAAAAAGTACTTTCCCTCCTTCTGCAGCCATCAGCTGCTCGTAGTTCCTCAGCTAGAGGTGAGGGCTTATGAACTTCTCCCTCATCCATGTTGGAATTTTGATTGCTTTGCTCTCATGTAGGTCTTATGTATGTGACTACAACTAACGTGAGTTCATGACCAGAGCAGCCATGTCTAGAAGTTATGTCTAGAAGACCACGTTTCACAATACTTGCCTTATTCTATACCTCTTACATTCTTTCCATTCCCTCTTCTGCAGTGTTTCTTGAGCCTTGGGGGAGAGAATGTAGTGTCCTATTTAGCACTAAGTAGTCACAGTCATTTATTCTCAGAATGTGACCAGTCATCAGTGTCTGCACTGATCACTGCCCATTTCCAAAAAAAAAAAAAAAAAAAAAAAAAAAGGGAAGCTTCTTTGACTAAGATTGAGAGAGGCACAAATCTATGAGTGTAAATGCATATTTAGAAGCAGTTTGACAAGATGACAATTTGGCAAAACAACCGCAAAGCACTAGTAAGCTTCCCCCTAGAGCCCTAGCTATAGACTTTTGACCAGGTCTGTAGTACTAGGCCCAAATTCCCTCCCATGGAGCAGGTCTCTGAAAGTGGTTGGTTACTCCTACAATCGTCATGCCACTATTGCACCAATGGGCACACTTGCCTGGCAGGTCAAGATTGTAGTTTTCAGGGTCTGTTCTTCCTCAGGGGCCTGTCTATCACCTTCTGTCACTGTGAAAGCTAGCCAGAAGAGAGGAAGTTTCCTGGGAGAACGATTTCTCCGTGTCCTGAATAAGCAGGGTTACTATCTACTTATGGTAGGCATTCAGGACCAATAGCATTCTAGTTTCATTTCTGTTGCTATGATAAAATACCATGACAAAAAAAATCTACTTAGAGGTTTGCTTTACAATTCTAGGTTATATTCCGTCCTTGTGGGGAAGTCAAGGGAGGAACTTGAGATAGCAGTCACATTATATCTAAGAACGGAGAGAGAATAAGTTTATGGATGCCTATTTGTTTGCTTGTGCTTAGCTCAGTTTCTTCAACCTTAAACAATTTGAGAACACCTAGCCTAAGGAATGGTGCCACCTACAGTGGGTTGGGTCTTCCAACATCAATTACTTTGATTAAGAGAATCCTCCATAGACATGCCCACAGGGCAAGCCAATGTAGATAATCCTTCTGTGAAATTTCTTTCCCAGATGAATCTGGATGAGTCAGTTCAGGCTAACCATCACAAGTAGCAATAAAATAGCCTGTGTTGTTTTGGAGCCCTCTGGGACCTGCCTAACCAGTACCTCCAATAGGGAAGTATCTCGTGCCTTGCATGAAGATTGTAGTGTCTTCTGGGAACAGCATTATCCATTCATGTAGGGTACCTCTGCCTCTGTTTAAACTTTCTTCTTTAAAGCTCTTTTATAGAAAAGTTGCATTTAATTTTGCTTGCTTGCTTTGTTTATTTGTATGCATGTGAGAGGTGGGCAGATGCGTGCCATGGCAAGTGTGTGGAGGTCAGAGGACAGCTTGTGGAAGTCAGCAATACTATTCTGTGGTATAGGTCCTGGGATTAAACTCAGATCCTCAGCTTTGGTAGTAAGCTAGACCATCTTGCTGGCTACCAGTCAACTCCTTTGTTTTTGAAATTAAGAATCTGAGTCTTTAACCAGATTTCCAAATCCCACTGACTCTTGAGTGTAAATGGATCCCCTTTAGCATTGATGTTCAGCGATGTTGAATCACTGATGCTCACACTTTCTTAGCGTCTCTCGTTAAGCTTCTTAAGTCTTGAGATGTATCTTACATCCTTAGGAATCTGAGTTGCTGAAGTCCACCATTGACACCTGTCACCACCACCATTCACCCTTTTGGTTCCAAGATGACAACTTAAGTTTGCATAAAGATAAACATGTTGGAAATTGATATAAGTGAAGCCAGATGTGTTGGCTGGCTCAAATAGAATCCTGGCACTTGCAAGGTTGAAGCAGGAGGATTGCTCATTCTATACTAGTCTGAGCTACACAGATCACTCCAACTTAGCCTCTGATATATATTGAAACCTTTCTCAAAGAAAATATTTTTGTTTTTGCAATACAGAAAACATGACTTTAGAGTAATGGATTTTTGTAGGGTTGAGGGGAAAATGTAGGGAAACCAATCCAGAGAAGACTTGAAGTAGTTCAGTTCCAAGATGGTACTGGCCTAAACCGGAGTATTTGAAACAAGATAATAAGAGAGTTGTCAGATCTGATAGTTGATGCAGTTAGCAGGACAAAATGGTTAGTTGAATTCTGATTGGTGCAATAGATGACAAGGCCATTCATGATCCAGGGGACCAGGAAAAAAGGAACACATGGAGATAAATTGAAGAACATTGAGTTCAAGGATGCCTGAGGTCATCTTAGTTATTTCAGAGATAATAAACTCCTTTGCAGGCCGAAGTTCAAGCAAGAACTGTGCCTGGAAATAGGTATAAGTCAAGCCATGGGAGTGAGTGTAGAGGAAGAGGAGTCGAGGGCTAGGCCAGAGCTCTGAGGAGGGCCTTCATTTATGGCTCAGTGATGCTGCATAGCCAGCAGAGAGCATGAGGTAAATTGGAGTGGTTAACAAGGGTCAATGATATTTGATCAAATGCATAAGGGTCCCTTAATCTTCCCTGTTGCATTCTTTTTAGTCTTTCATACTCAGAATTACATTTTTTTCAAGCCTAGCTTTATGTCTCTCGTTTGGTTCAAGGAGGAAATGTGGAGTTTTGCTTTGAGGTAAGGGAAGCAGGTGGTAGGGTTGAGACAGGAGTGAGATAAACTCCTGGGTGCTGGTGACTGAGAGGAGGCCAGCCCTAGCAAAGTGAATGGAGAGTCACTTTGGGAATGGTCACTTTGGGAAGGTTGATCTAGACTGTTGTTGCAGTTTCTGTGAACTTACTGGGGATCACAGAATGATGGCTGCTGTGGTAGAGGAGGGAGTCGACTGAAAGAGTAAACTGGATACCGATATGAAGCACCATAGGCATCAGTCCCCCACTGAAGATATCTGCAGTAAATGTAGGGGGCGAATTTAGTGGAGTGGTAGCTCTGAAGGCTTAAAGCAGGGCCTTGGAGAGGGATGGGGACACCCATGATGAGAGGAAGCAATGAGGAAAAAAACAGTTCCCAGCCCTGGAGCCTGCATAAGCCCCCAAGTTGGAGAGTAGGACATTTCTTAAGTGGCCTCTGGCCCAGGGTTTCCCTGGTAGGTTCTGACAGGTCACCCAGGTTACCCAGCTGTCAGCCAGTGAGTTGTGGAGCAGCCTTCTACTCTTCTCTGCTCTTTTCCTGTTCTTTCAAGAAGCCCAGTGAGGTTGTCCAGGGTTCTAGAAATGAGCGAGTTTATTCCAGCAGCTTTCCCCACCCAATCCACCCAAGGTTGGAATCTCACATGAGCAGGGACTCAGGTATAGAGCAGTCCTTGCCTTCTATCTCTTCTCTGTAGTTTTCATGGACTCTGTGGAACTAAAAAGAAAGAAAATGCTAAGCGTTCCCCACTACATGTCCCTTCCCCATCAGGAAAGCGCACTGCTGGTGCTCTCCTGACCAACACCCAGGAATTGACACGGAGAAAAGCATGCTCTTGATATTAGCCATCAAGGGCTGTTCTGTGGAGAAGGTAGGATGGTCTGGTTGAAGGTGGGAGGCCATTCAGTAAAATGACACCAACTCCCTAACTGCTCATAAGTATGCCATTCAACTGTGTTGTATTGCTTATTGTTGTTTTGTTTTTGAGACAAGGTCTGTTTGACCTATGCTGGCCTCCAATGTGAAATCCTTATGTCTCGGCCTCCTAGGTGCTAGAATAATGGGTGTGTACCATCATCACCTGGTACCTTATTGTATTCTGATTTGTGAACATGAATGCTATGACCTGGCACTCAGTGGTACAATTCTTGCCTAGCCCTGAGTTTGAATCCCAACACCACAGTTTTCTTTTTGTTCAGTGTTGTGTTAGGCATTGGTCTAAACTAAAAGAAATGCTGTTTTAGCAGTTGAGAGAATTTTCTCCTCAATCCTAAGGGCCATAGTTCAGAGCCAGCCACCCATGTAGCAAGCCAGGCATTCCACAAACACTGGTACATCCAGTTTCAGGATCTAACACCATCCTCAGGCATACATACTTGAAAAAATACACACATCTGAAACACACACACACACACACACACACACACACACACACACACACAAATACTTATTAAAAAAGAATCCTGAGAAACAATGGTTTTATGCTACTTAATGCAACTAAAAGTCATTTTTGTGCGTGTGTGCCTGCCTGCTTGTGTACAATTGGACCTGGGGCATTACATATACTAAGCATACACTGAACTTCTCCGCCAGCCCCATCTGTCATATCTGATGCAGTTGTGCACTCTAGATCCATGGACTGTGTCCTCTGGGACTGGGGACCAGATCCAAGTAGGGCTCCCTAAAGTTCTGTGACTTACTTGAGAATAGGGCTGGGCCGGTAAACTGCAGCTCATTGCTGGTTTTTGTATGGCCTATGAGCTAAGAAGAAAAATGTAATGATTAGAAAAGCTAAGAAAAAATACTGTTTTGTGACATGAAAATGATAGGAAATTCAAAGCCAATGTCCATAAAGTTACATATTTCCAAAACCACAGTCACACTTACTTAGTTACCTATTGTCCACGATTCCTTTCATGTTAGAACAGAACACTGATGGCTGTGACAGAAACATATGACCTGCTAAAGCACAGAGTCTGTGTCAGAAGACCAGAGACTGGGCCAAGAGAGTCTACATGCCCAGTACTTTCAACCCTAACACATACATGCACACACCCATCCCCGCCCCCAGTATGCTGTAAGAGGCTATCAGATTTCTGAAGCAGAAATGGGCTTATTTTCCTTCGTTCCCAAGGGTAAAATAAAGAGCCAGAGCTTTGAGTTTCATGTTGGGAAGAACCTCGTGATGATTTAAGATAGTTGGGGAATCACCGAGGTGGCCACCAGGAAAAGCGAAACTGGAAAGTATTGGAGAGGAGGCTTACATTGGGGAGATGACTGATGGCCCTCTCCTACCTGTTTGTATCTTTTCTTCTTGCCTCCCTCCCAGGCGACTTTGACAGTGTTTTATATAGACCGACTCCAATTTGAAATCTTGCCTCGGGTACCCAAGTGCTAAACTACAAGTGTGCACCGCCATATCCGCTCAGCTTAGTCTGATTGATAACCCTAAGTGAGGTGGGAAAGCAGACAGGAGACTTGGTCTGGCAGGTGCACCATTAGGTCAGCTAGTCTCTCAGGCAGCAGGGCACCTCGGGAGGCTTACCTCTGTAAACAAGGGCGAGGAGCTGCGGGAGCTGGCTGTAAGTAAACTCTTAAAGGGCAAACGCTCTGCTAGGAGGTTTGTTTGTTTGTTTGTTTTTGTTTTTGAAGTTTTATTTTCATTTACCGGTGTGTGTGTGTGTGTGTGTGTGTGTGTCTGTCTGTCTGTCTGTCTGTCTGTCTATGTCCCTGTCTGTGTCCATGTGTATGTGAGTGCCTGCAGAGATTAGAGATGGTGTCAGATCCCCTGGAGCTGGAGTTAATAGGTGGTCCTAAGCTGCCCACGGTGGGTGCTGGGGACTGAATTCTAGTCCTCTGCAGCGGCCTGCGACTGCTAAGCCATCCGTATCCCCAGCCCCTCAGCTGTGAATTTCATTTTTAGTGTTTATTATTGCTAGTATGTGTTTAAACGCTAGAGTTGATGGACTCACAGGCCTTCCGCTGTTCACTCACAGACCAGCTAGCAGACCTAACTCCTTTGTCCTCTTTGCTTCCTTTCTCCCACATCCCCTCCCACAGCGTGTTTTCTCAGCCTCAGGGAGAGTACACTGGAGATTGGATTTGCCTGCTGCAAGTGTTTTAAGTCGTGAGGAGTGAATCCTCTTGTTAATGGCTGGCTCCTTTAAGACATTCTTTGGGGAGAAATAGAAGGAGGAAAGGAACTGGTCATTTTGAGCAAGCTGATGGATGTTGGAGGCCAAATACATTTAGACAGATGAGTAAGTCATCAGGACTTAAGCGGCCTGATATTTAATCATTGACAAATTTCAAAATCATAAAACTCATTAAGTCTGCTATCTGCTTACAACCCAGTGAATCCTACACGCTGGTGATACTGTATTTTTCTACCTTGAACTCTATTTCAGCTCTTCACAGGCCTTTGAAGACATGATTTATGCTTCTTAATGCCCCTGGGAAGTTAAGTATTTTCATATTTATTGCACGGAAGAGCATTCTGTAATTGCTTGCCTGTTCTAAAATCAGATTGGCTGGAAAAGGACATGAGCATTCTGGCCTCAGCTCTGTATCCAAACCAGGAGTCAGCACTTGAAAAACGTGACTCAGTGTCTTGCCCAAACTTTACTTCGTTCCCCAGACTTAGGGGAAGACCAGATGTGGGAGGCAGCACTCAAACAATGCTGCTTTTTCTGTAATGAACTGGCCTGGGTCTCTCCATCCAGAGCTCCATCCAGAGCCTGGCTTGGTGATGCAGCCAAGTATCTTTCAGCTCCTGCAGACTCTTGAGTCAGTTCTTCAGTCCCTACCCTATCATGCGGTCACCTGACTGTTGTCCCTACCCTATCATGTGGTCACCTGACTGTTGTCCCTACCCTATCATGCTGGTCACCTGACTGTTGTCCTGACTGGGAAAACCTGAGCAGCTCAGATGGGATCTGTCCTAAGCATGTCAGTGATCTTTCCATCAACAATTCCTTTTATCTGTGTGTTGACATTTTCAAAACCATAGCCATTGGATGGGCCACATGACTCAGCAGATAAAGGCAATTGCTGCCAAGGCTGATGACCTGAGCTTGGTCTTCAGGAAGAAGGAGAGAACCGACCCCGGCAAGTTGCCCTCTGACCTTCACATGCACAGTCTCGCATGCACATAGCTACACACACACTTAGATGGATGAATAATTCAACAAAAACATTTTTAAATCGTGATTTTAGCTGCCCAGTAACCCCTGTCTGTTCTCCTCAGTGCGCCTGCCCACTGCACTCCCACCTTTCCTGCACTCCGTGGGCTAGTACACTTATTCATGTATTAAGTCAGGGGGAGGGCATGCTCTAAGAAATATCTGAGATTGACAAGAATCTATTACAGGGGCCAGGAGGATGGATCAGTGCTAGACTTCGTGCCTAAGATACACAAAGCCCTGAGTTCAAACCTCATCCCTGCAAATTAATAATGACGATGATAAGGCCTGGCATATCTAAAATAATAAAAGAATGAGGACATGCCATCATAAGGGAAGGAAGTCTGAGGTGATGGATATAGTTATTGTTTAGTATATCTCTATTTGACATACATGGGAATCAAAGCATCACACCGACCACGGCAGCATGTCCAGTTATATATGTCAAATGAAAAAAATGTCAAGTGCTTTAGCAATTAATAGGATGTTTTCGGATCCATGCTATTCACTTGGCCACAAGGCTTATAATTTCTTTGTCTTTACCTATCCCAGGACCAGAACCACAGTTCCCGTAGCATACCACTGAAGGATTCTTTCCCCATAGAACTGGTATGTTTTCACGATGCAGAAATAGTGCAAGGGCAGCAGACCTCTGAGCACAGCCTGCCTCACAGGGTGACTGACGTATTCTTCAAGTCTGCTCTCTGCAGGACTCTACCCTGTTCCCCTCACTCTGCATGCTCTTACTGGGGCCCTGCCCTATTCCCGGAAGCTAACATGCCCCGTCCTGTCTGTGGCTGCAGCCTTTCGTAAGAGCTCTTGGTGTTTGCAGCCTTGCTTTCCACAGTTGCAGACCCCCATCTTCAGCTTTCCTTAGCATCCTTACCTGGGGGAGACCTGCGGGTGCATAGGAGTAAATATAGCCCAGTGCTCTCCCCACTGGCCTGCCACACTCCCTCTGCTTTTTAAAACAGATTTATTTATTTTTTTGTGTATGAGTATTTTATTTATTTCACGTATGTCTGGTGTCCACAGAGGTCAGAAAAGGGCATTGGATCCCCTAGAACTGGAGTTGTTACAGTTGTGAGCCACCATGTGGGTGCTAGGATTGAACCTTAGCCCCTCTGCAAGAGCAGCCAGTGCTCTTAATCACTGAGCCATCTGTCCAGCCCTCCCTCACCCCCTCACTCTTTATCTTCTTGTCCGTGTCGCTACCCCAACTTGTCTTGTAGATTAGAAATCTGTCCCAGCCCCCAGCTAGGTCGATGTCTGCCTGAACTCTGATCTGAGAGCTCCTCTTTTTCTCAAAGCTGTGCCGACCTGCTTTTCCTGCCTCCAGTCTTTCAGTCCGCCATTCACTGTCTCCTCCTCCAGACAGAATTACCTTCTGAAGAAATTAACCCGCTTTGTGTTATTTTTCATGCTAAATACCTCTGGTGGTTTGTTATGTGGACGTTAAAATAACAACTTGCAGCAGCTGGCAGCCTGCTGTCCACCATGGGCCCCGGCAGCCTGGCCTCAGGTGCAGCTAACCTCCCTGTAGCAGCCCCCACTCCCTCCTGGACATTGTTTACTCTACCCCGGACATTCTGAGAGACCCACCGTCATTCCAATGTCTTCTTTCCTCATGAACTCTTCTGCACCATCTGAGGCATAGGTCCCTTCCTTGGTAACCTACCCCATGACATGTAGAGCAGAAACTTAAATGTTCACCATGTTGGAGAGCCTCATTTTAACATCTGTGTACCCTGCCTCCAGGAACTTGCTGTGTTCCTCAGAGAAAGGGATTACGATTTTTTTTTTTTTACAATTCACTATTTTTTCCACACATAAAAGGTTATTATTCATATAAAGCATACAGTTTAGTGCATTTGGACACAATCATGCATCCACAGAGCCATCTCTCTGCTACCTCATTCTCTTCCATAGTGCTAACGGACAGGCTTAGGTTGAGTAAATGAACATGTGACAAGTGGCACTGTAAACTGAAGGTGCCAAGAAAGACTTATGATAGAAGATCTGTGTGTGGTGCTAGGATTGAACCTGAGGCCTTACACGTGCGAGGCAAGCACTCTTCCACTGAGCTACAGTCCCAGCTGGGATCGAGCATCCTTGACTTCATCCAAACCAGTGATCTAATAGGCCTGTTAAATACAAATACTCGCAAGAAAGCTACGGGGTGAATATCGACCTATTTCTGTTCCGTAGGTCTAGTGAAGTGTCTGAGTAGGGTTACGCACCTAATAACCAAAGGAGTCCTGGTTTCAACCCAGACTGGTTTGAAGTCTGAGCTCATGCCTTGTCTACTATGTCAGGATGCTAGTTCCCTGGGCTAGTGCCTGTAATTATAAAGCACTGGGGAGCCCACATTGGAAGCCTGTGGTTTTGGAGGAGACTAGAACTATTTTCACACCTGGTTTCCTGACTGCACCCTTATCTTGTGTGGCCTTACTTCTTGTTCGATTCACAAAGAAAACCTGCAGATCCGGAGTGAACTCGTTCAACCTTCTTGTCCTCAGCCTCTTGGGTATCCCGGGGAAGAGAAGGTTTTAAACCACACCTGACCCATAAACAATGTATCCTGAAGGTAACAGTGTTAGTATTGTAGTACGTAAACCTTTAGCTAATAAAAATCAAAGGAGTCTAATTTGGAAAGTATACAGAAGGTTAGGGGAAAGCTTGTAAATATTTTCAAAGTCTCTGCATTTAATTCTATCACCAGCTAGCAAAATAAATAGTCCAGCTGCCAGCTCTGAAGCAGACACGTGTTGGAAATGAAATGTTAATAGTTTAAATGCTTTGGTCATTAGAAATCAAAAGGAACACGAAGTACACTTTCTAGTTTATGAGAAACAAGGTGAAAGTTCCCCAAACCCTTTTGTGGTAACTGCATTCAAAATTGCTTCCTCGTCTTTTATTTTTAATGGCTAATAGTATGGTAAACACACCATTATGGGCCTTTTTTTTTCTTCTTCTTCTTTTGCTATTTAGATGCAAGGTTTGGAAGTCAGTGGAGCGCACAAATCAGGAGATGTTAACTTCTACTTTTCCATGTGTCTGAGCTGTTGCTGTAGATTGCAAGCTGCATGCCAGACTTTTTCTGAGGAATGGGAGGTTACTTTCAATAATGTGTTAAGATTGCCCTGAAATAATTTAGCTGGCACATCTGCTTGCAAGCACTGGCCTTCTGCGAGGAAGTTATACTGGAATTAATTAACTCTGTTTGGTACTCTGAAATGTTTGCTCCACATCTTGTTTTACCATAATAAAACTTATAAAGTGAATGAGAATTTCTTTATTTTTCTTTGAGAACAACAACAACAACGGAGCTAAGTGAAAAAAAAAGAATTGACCATCCAGCAAATGTTGAGAATAATAAACATTAGCGTTAGAACTCGGTCTTTCAGCGATTTCTCTGTAACTTGCAATTGCAGTGAAGTTGTGTGCCTTAAATGTGTCCCTGCAGGAGCATTTTAAGAAAACTTCAACTTTATTGTTGGGGAATGAAGAGTCTGAATAGAGAGGGCACTACTGTGTGCTTAGAGCTTTGTGGGGCATTTTCTGAACCCACATGTAATCCTGCTTTGGAAAGGGGAAGGCAGACTCCTCTGAGACACTTGAGCAAACATGGTTACTTTCTTACTGCTGTTATGAAATGTGTTGTAGGAAGCAGCATAAGGAAGGGTTTATTCTGTTTGGCTCACTTTGTGTCCATCTCGTGGGAAGGATATGGCAGCCGGTCACACATTGTGTCTGTAGCCAGGGTAAGAGGGCTGGGTGCAGGATGGGGGGATGAATACTGGCATTTGTCTTCCTTTCTCACTTCCCCCTTTTACTCAGTCTAGGGCCCCAGTACATGGGTGATGCCACCCACATTCCAGGCAGATGTTTCCTTCTGAAGTCTCTGAAATGCCCTTAGAAACGTACCCAGAGGTTCGAGTCCCACATGACTCTAAATCCAGTCAAGTTGTTAGTGGAAAGTAGCCATCAAGATGGCCTCAACCAATATCTGGAGAGAGTTCAGTCCTTGTGACCCAGCACTGTAACAAAACAGTCAATGTCATGGTATTATGTTGGCTTGACTTTATCACTTTCCCAGTCAATAAGATTGGGAGGCCTGGCTTCTGGGGTTCTATCGAAGCGTCAACATCATGGTTGCTTTTTTCCTTAAAATTTGCCACCTGCCCCCTAAAAACCCAACAACTCATTATTTATTGAAACAAAAGCTGTCATGAAACCCCATTGCTAGATGAACTTGCAAACGAAACATTTCGCATGTCTACAGAGGGGCACGACTCGACTCGTCTGTCAATGGAATGCAGCTCTCCTGTCTGCAGTAGTGGAGATCAGTTCTGAAGACAGGAACTGAAATAAACTAGCCACAAGACGGCAGGTGACCACACTTGCTGGGAACAGCCAGAAGAGGCAGATCTGTAGAGAAAGAGTATGCAGCGAGAGTTAGAGGCTGGGAGTGGGAGAACATGGAGAGTTAGACACAAAGATTGGAGTCTCTCCGGAGATGGGAAGGTTTTGGAAGCATGCTGATAGTTGGACATACAGCAACATGAGTTTAATAATGCCACCCAGTTGTATGTTTTTAAAGTGGCAAATTGTATTATATATTGACCACAATTAAAAGAATTAGTAATATATCAAACCAATTTGATTTTATGCTTTTGGCAGACTGGTAGTTTGTAGATGATATTCAATAAACATGCATTTAAAAAAAAAAAAACACAAACAAACACTGAGGGGCCGGAGAGACGGCTCAGATGTTAAGAGCACTGGCTGCTCTTCAGAGGACCTGAGCTTAATTCCCAGCAACCACATACATGGTGGCTCATGACCATCTATATCTCTAAAGAGATCTGATGCCCTCTTCTGGCATGCAAGTGTACATGCAGCCAGAGCACTCAAATTTGAAAAAATAATAATAATAAAAACACTTAATATAGTTAGAAAATTGAGTGATTCAGTTAACTGGGAGTTCTGGATAAATGAAGGTCAGCAGGTTTGCAGTAAAACTGACCAGTCAAAACTACCATTTCATGAATACGGTAATGAACTTGAAAACATTTTGTTTTTCAGAGTGAATCCTGAATCAGGTAAATTTCAACCTATGACACTTCAGTGTCTGCCGAGCCTTTGACTTTTGTGTCGTGCAGCACAGTAGCCACGGGCACTTGGAGCTGCGGAGTTCCTGGGATGTGGCTAGGCTGAGCTGGCGCACACTCTAAGTATGCAGGAACTTTGGATTTGAAAGGCTTACTGTAAAAAAACAGCCTCTCGATGGCTGGGGGGGTGAGAAGGCGTATAATTCAGTGGTGGAGCACCACTTACTCTACAAGACACGAGTTCAAGTTTCAGATTGGCCACATGTGGCAATGATAAGATTTTACATGTTGGATAAAAGAAAATATGCCACTCGGTATACTTATCTTTCCACATTTATATATAGTAATAACATTTAAAAATATCCAGGTAGTTCCCATCACTGCCTTTGGACTGGGCTATCTAGAATTCAGACCCTTGGGGATAATGTACTTAGAGAAAGTTTAAGCATGTTTTCTCAGCCAGGCAGTGGTGGTACGCACCTTTCATCCCAGCCCTCCGGAGGGCAGAGCCAAGCAGATCTCTATGAGTTTGAGCCAGCCTGGGCTACACAGTGAGTTTCAAGACAGCCAGGGCTATGCAGTGTGTTGTGAAAGGAACAAAAATAAACAAACAGAAACTCAAAAGTATTCTCCTAGTTAAGCAATAACCAAGAATTTACCTGAGTTAGGGGAGGGGAGCATGTTGAGAGGATTTTCCTCACGGACTACTGCCTCTCTTCTCTCAGGCTTCTTAGAAAAAGCAGACTTAGCAAGGAGACTGTTCTAGCCCAGCATAGAGCCGGAAAGAGTCTTCAGCTGTTAGGCTCAGAGAATAGATCACTGTGTGATCTGCCCCATGGTTCTTGAAATCAGTTAGCTCAACTTCAAACCAGGGAAGTGGGAGGGGACCTTGGTGCCAGTTATTTGCAGGGAACCTGATTGTTTCTGGCAAGGACAGGTATAGTAGTAGATTTCAGCCTCCTGTAAGGAAGGAGGGAGTCCTCACAGGCAGCAGCCCTTTTGACTCCTTCCTAAGAAAATTAAAGAGCCCTGTACACATAGCTTGTTCCCCAGAGTCATTGCCCCCAGCCCAGTGTCTGGGCAGAAGTCCCCCTCCCTTTCTCGCCTCTGGATACCAGTCTTCTGGCTCAGAACTTGATTCTGTCTGTGAGTCAGTATTGCTACTCTGTTGTCATTCGTACATTCAGTATCTCTAAAGAGCAGCCACAGCATGCTGCTTGCCTGGGCCATCTAAGTCGCCTCCCTGGGTCGCAATTATCTTCTGGTTAGTACTGCTTATAATAGTCCGCGGAGCCTGAGTAGCCCACCCAACTGTGTTTTCTACCATAAACTCTGCTGTTTTAAAGTGCAATTTGGTAAGATGTGAGGTTTTCCAGGGCCGTGTGTCGTATTATAGCAGAAATACCACACGCACTTTGTTCTGCTTTTTCAGTGGACAAATTTCAGGTTCCAAGGGCTTTCTGTTGGAAACACAAAAACAATGCATTCCCATCACGGGGCAGGGATGGTGCTCAGGCCTGCACACATTCTGATGTACTATGGCTCAATGAATTGTTACTGTTAACATAACATAAAATGTGCTAGAGGAGTTGGAAAGGTGGCTTAAGAGCAGTCTCTTGCCGAGGACCTGGGTTCAATTCCCAACACCCGTATCAGGTAGCTCAAAACTACCTGTAATCCCAATGCCTATGGGTCTACCACGTCTGACTGCCATTGGAAGTACAACTAAAACATTAAAATGAACTGATCTGCCATACCCATCAGCTCCCATGTCCGTGGGTTCTGTGTCTGACCTATAGATCTGTCTGTCTGTGGATTCAACCAGCTCACATTAAAACTAGGGCAGCGGTTTGAGTCTCTGCTGAACCCGGGTCAGCTTTCTCCCTTCCTAGCATTCTGAAAATAACACTCTGTACTAACCCTTGACACAGCATTTACACGCCCGTAGAGGTTCTAAGCAACCTAGAGGTGACTCGAGGTAGAGGAGGCTTGAGGCAGGCTGTCTGCAGATATGAGCAGCCCTTTTTTTTAGAGGGAATTTGAACATCCTTGAGTTTGGCTATGTGAGGCATCCCAGAACCAGTTCCCCTGGACATCAGGCAGAGGGCTGCATACGGCATGAGTTTTGTAGGAAGTGCACACTGCACTCTTGTTTTAAAAACAACCCTCCTGCCCAGTTTTGGAGTCCATTCTCTCTGGGATTTAGTTCGTGCCTGTAAACCTCTGTGTCCCACCACTAATCATCCAGGTGGAAATAGGAAGCAGAAGCTGAAAGACTGAACATCGTTAACACAAGTCACATATTAAGAGGAAATTAGTGGTAAAATAGGAATTTCAGGCTGTCTGCCTCTTACCTGGTGGTTGCATGCAAACTACCTGTGCTTTATATGGAATTATTTTGTACTCTTACCCAGAAGCTCTTCAAATCTACAGCGAATAACTTCTCTACCCCAGTTCTTACTGGTCTGTATATACAGGTATACGGCATGTTCATGGGCCCTTATTGACACAAAAAGAATCTCTCAGAATATCAAAATTTGGAATTTGAGGGCTACATAAGCTCTATTTCAAATTGTGTGGGTTCCAGTCAGCAGGGTGCCATTTTAGTTGTGCCTGAGAAGAGGGAACCGTTATTACAGAATGAGGGATATGGCCTTAAGGCCTGTCGTACCTTCTTGAGCACATACATATATGTCAGGGAGGCGGGAAAGACAAAGACCATTCCACCCGAGAAGTCTAGCCACTGAGTGTGTGTGCTGAGCTCCGAACTTGATAGAATTAGCACACTGCCTCGGGAGGACTCCGTGTTTGTCCGTATGCAGCATGCCTCTTCCTTGACTAAAGAAGGGCCGAGAGCCTGCGATGCTTGGTGTTGAAGGTGTTGTAAGATAACATCTCAATGAGGTGAGACACTCCTAATGGGCTGTGAGGCAAGACTTTTAAGTAGGTTCTTCTCACTCTTGAAACTGCTGGGTGATGGTGCTTGAAGTCCACGAGGACTCAAGAGCTAGTCGCAATTACTGCTAAGTGTAGTTATTAAGTGGGGTGCCCCCTCCCACTTCATTTCACTTTTATTTAAAGACAAACGAAGGAGTTGTTCTCTTACCATACAGCTCTTAACGGAATACATATTTTTTTTTTGAAAACACACAAAAATGTATATATCACTATATACTTCTATGTTATGTAATATACACATTTATCAAAAGACAGCTGCTAAGAATATATTCAACGGCATCTTGAATGTTCTTTAAAAAGATCAAATGTGTCATGGTATTAGGAACTGACAGAGTTGGCTGGCAGGGATGGAGTTCATGTTGTGTTTTATACTTTATGCTCAAAGTAGTTCACATTTTAAAGAAAACATCAAAGATATTAATTAAACTTTCAAACTATCTGAAAGTACTGGTATTTCTGGAACCATGCAAGCAAAACAATGAATGGGAAAATTACATTACTAATAAATAAATAAAGCCATCTTCATCCATAACCAATTTTTTTAAAGATTATAACAAGCATATGTTCAAGGACTAAATTAAGTAAATGTTATAAATTTGAATGTACATAATCCATTTGTATTATCGGAATGCTTCTATTTTTACATCGAGGTTCCTTACAAATTTCTGTTGCAGTAATATTGATTGAAAGGCCTGAGTTGCCTTTTGTCAGGGTATTGTAACGACAAAAGCAAAAAGAGGGACGGTCACACATCAATTGTCCTTCTCAGGAGACATTTTTCTGGAGTAAAATTAAAATCTGGCTTTCTGGGGTACAAACACATGTGTCTTTAAGAATGGGTGGAGATGGGCTGGAGGCATGGCTCAGCAGTTAAGAGCACTGACTGCTCTTCCAAAAGTCTTGAGTTCAATTCCCAGCAACCACATGGTGGCTCACAGCCATCTGTAACGAGATCCGATGCCCTCCTCTGGTGTGTCTGAAGACAGCTACACTGCCCTCATAAAATAAATAAATATTTAAAAAAAAAGAATGGGTGGGGATGGCAAATGAAAACACAAATATTTATAGTTAGGCATGACAGCTTACACCCAAGTGCCCAGCATTCAGAAAGCTAAGGCAAGACCTCGAGTTCAAGGCCAGGCAAGGCTACATGAGAGTTCCAGGGCAGACCAAGACACATATTATGACCCCATCTCAAGATTAAAATCAAATAATAGCCAGGAAGGTGGCTTGGCAGATGAAAACAGTCGCTTCGCAAGCCCGAGAGCCAGACGCGGTGGTACACAGCCCAGCACAGCACGCCTTTGGAAGACTGTCCCAGGATGCCAGAGGCTCACTGACGAGCGCACAGGGAGGTCGAAACAAGAGACTCTGCCTCAACAAGGTAGCCTCCTCTGCCACGAGCTCCCACAAACGCTTAGCAATGAATGATAAACAGCCCAGAGCAAAGACTATTAGACAAAAAAAAAAAAAAAAAAGAAAGAAAGAAAGAAAGAGTGCCTGGCTTGAGCAAAGAAGAAAAGGTACAGCAACAAGCAGTGGGGTTAGGGCATAAAACAGCCTAGCAATGACTGCACCAAAGGTCACACAAGTCTGGTACTGAATCTGAGCAAATAGCACCCCCCCTTCCTTATTTAAGCTGTCTTTAAAGTAGGCTTGTATATGAACTGCCTCTGCTCCCGAATCTTTTCAGTATTTGCCCTTTTCCTTTCCTATTGGGCTAGACTGGGCTTTCCGTTGCAGGTCTGCAGACTTTTTCCAGCCTTAGCCTGGTGATGACAACCTTGCTGGGTGGATGCTCACAGGGACAGTTGTGCCATTAGCCTTTTCTCCCAATCAACCGAGGAGATTCATGCTTCTTCCTTCACACCTGGACCGCTGTGCCAGCCTGCCGACCTTTGCACTGTCCTCGTATAACCTGAACTTCATCATCCTCCGACTGTGGGTGGATAGGCCAAAGCATTATCCTTCTGTCTTGGGAAACACGAGCTTCCTCCGAATGTGAGAAGGTGCACTTAAGTTCCTCTCACAGGCTTGCTTGCTGTAGTCGGAAGTCACAAAGGGACTGAACTTCATGTTGGCAGTGCTTCTCTGGGGATTGCCAGTATTGGCTCCTTTTAACACCAGTCACTCCGTCTTCCCCCCACGTCCTCCATGTTGATCTTCTCTCCTTGGAAACCTCTAGTGTGTGCTCTATTGTACATAATGATAGTTGTGGCTGCTTCCTACGGAAGCAATACCACATCTTGCTCGAATGGGTTGGCAGTGAACAGAGGCATTGCGCCGGCAACGGGAGCTGAATCCCGACGGTCTGGCGGGGTTCCGACTGCCCCCGCTGGGCGACCGGCCGCGGCTTCCGGAATACATATTTTTAAAATATAAAAAATGTATGAATTATATGGTTTATACAAATTGTTGAAAACAAAGTTGGACAGAGGTATATATGAGATGTCATGAAGATGATGACCCTCTAGATGATGTCTTTTTCACAATGCTGGATGATTCTGTGTTGTCTCAGATAGAAGGCCGGCTCACTAGAAAGAGCAGGAGGCTGATTTGCTCATGACTTAATGTGGAGGGCTGGAAGTACATACTTTGTCCTACTGAGGACTCGTGGCCTGAGTCCATCCCCTTAGCAGTCCTGATCATCCGTCTGACTTGGCTGCAGCTGCCCCCATGCACAAGGTTTTTCTTGTACGGTTGCAGATGGAGCTGTTCTCTGCAGTCTGAGTTGCATGGGGTAGCCTGCACTTAGTAGAACTTATAGATATTTCTATGTTTTTTCTTTTCCCTACTAAGTTCTAGACTTCTTAAAGGAGGGGCATTCACATATATTTTCAGTCTCACATTATATATGGAATGCTTTGGATATAAGCAACAACAACAAAAAAAGCCAAGAAAAAAAGATTATGTTCAATTTTGGATTGGTCTCTCAGTTTGTTTTATTTGTAACTTTAAGCAAAATATGCCATATATATACTGCAGACCCTAGTGTCCTGTCCAGAATGCTTCTATGAAAAAGTCAATAATGTATCTATGGCCTAACATAGTGGGGTGGCCCTGACCAATAGGGAAGACCTGAAAGACTGGGGAAACTGGAGTTTTATGGGTAAGACAAGGAGTCAGAGAGGTGGAGACCCTAGCTATGGTCAAGAGACAGATAGGCAGGCTCCAGAGCATGAGCGGAATCAGGGAGACTGCTGTGCTGCCCTGGCTGGGCATCTGTCAAGGCTGACAGTTGGTCTGATTGTGGCCGGGGATTTACAGCCACTTCATCCCAGGGAGCAAGGATGAGGGACAAACAGACCTGCTGAGATACAAGGGATGGGCTAATTCCTGGGACTGGGGCACATGGGGTAAGATAGGGACAGATATGAAAATGTCCCACTACCAAACTGCTGTACTATTGTTCACCTGTCCAGACTCAGGTCTGGCACTCAACTCATGGCACAAACTTCAAAACGTAGTGGTGTCACTGGATTTGGGAGGTAGGGGGTGAGGATCCAACTTTAGAGCAGTTCACACATGTACAAGGGATAGTTTTATGAGGTCAACACATCTGTCTGACTTGTGTGCTGAAGCCTGACACACCACTGTATCGAATTCTGTGGTGTGGAAGATTTGCCATGTCCTGTGCTTGACAGGTGGGGCACAGTTTACTGTGTCTGGCTTAACAGATGTGACATTCTTTACAATAACAGGACCACTAGGACAGAGCCAGCATAGCACAAGGACCACATTTCAAATCTTCCTGGCAGGGAAAAATGTAACCTTGGCCAGGCAGCTTCGTTTTTTCTTTGGAAGATCCTGTGGAAGGTCCTCGACCTGCAAGAACAGAATAAAATAATTAAAAACTGATAGCTCATAAAATAAGTAACCCAAGTCATGTCTGAGTATAGTATTGTACCGTTTTATAGTCTTCTTTCTGAACAACGTCTGATTATGTTTTCTACCGTGTGTGTGAGGAGGTAGAGTAGGGAAGAGAGTGGCACACACACATTTCCTTATTTGAGGTGGCCTCACTACGTAGCCTAAGCTGGCCTTGAATTCACAGGAGTCCTCCTGCCTCAGCTACCTAGGTTGAGATTATGGGCATGAACTACCATGCTCACCTTTATTTTTTCTAAAACAAAAATTTGACAAGAAGGAAACTAGATTGAAATCCTCTCTTATTTCAGTTAGTGCCTGTTGACAGTGCTAATAGATCCATTCAGGAGCATGGGGAGGGCAGAGGAGGAGCAATGGCTGCAGGTTAATTTGAGGGAGGAGTAGTTCTGGTCTTCTCCAGTACAACAGGATTAATAAAATGTGCAATAACGTGTCACATGTTGCAGAATAGAAGAAAAGCATTTGAATGTGCTCACCATGAAGAAACAATAAAGTTGAAGGTGGAGGGAGGATGTTCTGATTACCGGTTACTGTATCACTACCACATGTATACATCAATCAAACCAGCACGCTAGGCTTCATAAGTATGCACAAATATGTGCCAGTCACAAAGCAAGCGTTCATTAGAAAGTCATTTAAAGGCTGAAAATATGGCATGTCTTTCCTACAGTCCAGAAATATACAAAATCAAGTGTAAACTTTTTTGTGACTCTAGAAGCTTTATAAATGTAGGTTTGTGTATTCTTATATATGGGTCATTTTTCTAAGAAAAAGAATATATACTTCATGCATCGTATGCCTTTGCTTTATTTTTTTAAGCTTCATCAAGGCCAGAGATCCTTGTGTCTGTGAAGGAGATTTCTCTATCCAAGGGCCCACTTGGTAATACTTGTTTACCTGTAGTATTAAATAGGTGTTTCATTTCCAGTGTGTTTCTGTTCCCAACTGTGACCTAAAATACACATTGATCCTCCAAACCACCACTGGGAGCTCAGGGTTTGGTAGCACAGTTCAGGAGTCAGCAAACTCTCTGGCTAAGGGTCAGAGCCGACAGGACAGGACCAGCCACATGTTCTCTAGCACAGGTGTGGCCATTGCAATTGTGTCAAAGTAGACATAGTTGTCTGTAAACAGAACGTGGTTCAGGCACACCACGAAGTACTTATTCAGCTGATGGCATAGCTGCGGGCATACGGTACAATGTAGATGAACATGAGAACGTTGTACTTGGTAGAAGAAGCCAGACACTGTCTTTCACACGTTGTATAATCCCATTTATTTGAAATATCTGTAATAGGTAAATGCATAGCTGTAAAGTTCTAGATTGGTAATCCCCAGGAACTGGAAGAAAAGGCAGCGGGTGTGAACTGGAAGAAGAGACAGTGGGTGTGAACTGCTTTGAGGGGTCAAGAGAATGAAACCAGACCTAATAGTTGTTCACAGTTATGAATATACTAAATGCTACTGAATTCTTTAAAGTACTGCTTCTATGTTGTATTGACTTCAAAATAATTCACATTATAAGGTGAGGCAAAGCAGACATAGTTAATATGCAAATAAGTGAACACAGCTGCATTTTAATGTACTGTATAAACCTTTATTTACAGTGAGAGGAGGGGGCAGACCGATTTGCTCTGTAGGCAGTTTACTAGCTCTACTGCACTGTGGAGATGATTTTGAGAGTGATTGTGGATTGGGTGGGGATGAAGACTGAGCGGGTATAAGTCTTGGAGTGGGAGAGCCATTAGCCTGGAAACTACCCCAGTAGTCTGGGCGTGTCTCTTCACTGTGGAGGAGGTGCCCGCCCCTGCCCCATGGAATTGTGGGCTTTTCCACCCACCCCAACCTTTACTTTTGTATGTCCATTTAAATTTTGCCCTTAAAAATGATTGTGCCCAGTTCCAAATTGAGAGACTCTCTTGTCAGAATGAGAGCACAAGCTGGGGGGGAAATGGTGGCGAAGGAAAAGAGCATCAGGGCTTCTGTGTACTCACAGCTTTTCAGCTCAGGCTGCCTCAGCACTCACTGGAGACCCTCACACTTTCTTGAATAATGGCAAAGATATTTACCTTTTAGATTCTTGGGGCGCGCGCGTGTGCACGCGTGTGTGTATGTATGTGTTTATGTGTGTGTGTGTGAGTGTGCATGTGTGAGTATGTGTATGTGTCTGTGTCTGTGTGTGTGTGTCTCTGTGTGTGAGTGTGTGTGTGTATGTGTATGTGTGAGTATGTGTGTGTGAGTGTGTGTGTATGTGTAAGTATGTGTGTATCTGTGAGTATGTGTGTGTGTCTGTATGTGTCTGTGTGTGTGTGTCTGTATGTGTGAGCATGTGTGTGTGTCTGTGTGTGTGCATATGTGTGTTTGTGTGAGTGTGTGTGTCTGTGTATGTGTGTATTCTTTCACAGATAACCATCACCACTCTTAATGCGTTGACTGCCAACATTTCCTTCTCTTCCTCTTCCCTCCCTCTCCTGTCCCCCAGCGCTGAGATTAGAAATCCAGGACCTTACAAATATGAGGCTCCCAGATCCCCCTTAGGATACTGAAGTCACACATCCCATTAGTAATAATCTTGAGATGTGGCCAAAGGCATGACTCAGTGATGGTATCTGTTTGTGCCACACACAAGGCCCTGACTTCAATCACCAGTACCAATAAAAACAAAAACATTGTGAGTGAATCTCTGGATCATCCTTCATAATTGCTCTTAGGAAGTTATAGACACTGCTGCTCTGTCTGTTGCGTGGATCCTAAAAGAATTTAGAAGAGGTTTTCTTTCCACATTCCAATGACTCATCTCATACATCCTCCTTTGTAGCCTCTTCATGTAAATGATCCTTTGGCTTAAGTTTCCCCCTTTCCCAGCAGAATGGAGCCTAGTAAGGAAGCGACGCTGCCGTGTGTATTGTTTTAACATTACCCTGGACTGTGTGCCATTGGAACTTTCCGATGTGCGATGTGGAAACAGCTGAATTGCTTCTGAGGCTCTCACACTGAGCTGACTTGAGAACTTAGTGATTAATAAGCTAAAACTATTTCTCTTTAGGCAGAGCCCTGGGTTCGGTTTTTCTTCGGGTTAAAAGAACATTAGTCTTCTAACCAGGGATTTCTGCTGTCTTTATAGTGGAACGAATGCTTTTTTCAGACCTAATCCTGACGTGATAAATAAAGTTCTCTGTAAGGTGCTTGGGAACGTTGTAAGCAGCTCCTGTGTGCAGAGGCCTTTGTTGTACAGGAAGAGGCCTAACCTCAAGGGTTAATCAGTCACTGTTCACGTAGGTCAGAGAGAAAAGTTCACATCTGAGTGTTACTGACCATCAAGCCCTTTCTTGTGGTTCTTTCCCTAGTGATATATTCTTAAACATTCCTTGAGCTCAGGCCTCCCAGGTAGATTTACTGGAGCAAAATGTTCCCTGTCCATATGATATGTTGTGTATTTTTTTGGACTGAAACTGAGATAAGTAACAATCAGGAACTCTGTGATTTGAGTGAACATGCTAGTAAGTAATACTGGCCAAGCGTTCAGATGTGCACTTAACACACTGCCTGGCATATTGTAGATGTTCATTGATTGCTTATTGGCTGAACGAGTATAGGGTTTTACAAGGCTGAGTCCAGTATGGTTCTGCCACGTTGGGCCAGCATGTGATGGTCACACAGTTTTCGCTTTGTAACTGTTTTATTAAACTGTATATGTAGATCTTTTGGGTTTCGCTTTACATGTTGGATTTCAGGATTAAAATGTTTTTAAACATTTTAAGGGGGATTGCAATGAAGTAAATCCTATACACAGAGCTTGTTTGCTTTAGAGGCTTAAGAGTAATATGCTAAAATTTCCTTTGTCAAACTGAAGCATAAACACTTGAGTGTTTGCTTGTCAACACGTAGAATTTGGTAATTAATTTGTATTTGGAAAAGTTGGTCTGGTTTTGAACACTGAGGGAACAAGGTTTCCGAGTGTGTCTTGCTCCCAGTCAAGAACAGCTGTGTCGTATACTGCCTTTCAGGTGACTTCCCTGGGACATCTGTGAAAACAGACGTCAGTAACTGAGCATGCCTGAGAGCATGGGGCACTGCGGCATTCTGTGATATATGGCGGCCAAGGTCTCCACTGGAGTAGAACACCATGCTGACTTGTATAAAAATACTTATTCGACTTAAATTTCATTTCTGGTCAGTAATAAATTGTAAGGACAAAACCTCCCAATGTTCAGAGAAAGTATATAATAGACTGCAGTTTTCATTCAGATAAGCTCAAATTGGGAGACTTGGAAGGTGATTCCTCATTAATGGCTTTGGTTTGCCCTGTGATATATATGCCAGTGATAACTTTAAGATGACTTCCCTAGCACTTGTGTGATGATTGCTATCTGTTACAAATAATTCTGGGCGATGGTTGAGCACGCATTTAATCCTAGCACTCAGGAGGCAGAGACAGGCAGATCTCTCTGAGTTTAAGGCCAGCCTTCTCTACAGAGTGAGTTCCAGTTAGCCCAAGACTACACAGAGACATCCTATCTTGAAAAAAAAAAAAACCAAAACCAAACCAAAACAGAACAAAACAAAAATAATAAAGAATAAAAGGAAAGGACTTGACAGTGTGTCCCTCTACACACACAGGAAACAGCGCTGCAGTTGCGGGGGGGGGGGGGGGGGAGGGTCGGGGCAACACCTGTATACTCTTCAGTGCTGTCTGTCCTCTTGCCAGCGTGGTTTTGGAATCTCCTGCCTCCCAGCCGCAGTCCTCTCTTAATTCCTATGATTCATAGGAAAAAGACAAGATCAGGCTTTTAAAAACCAGCTAGTTAATTAGAGGTGGCCATAGGGCAAATTTGAAGTTTCTAGGCGTTCAGATGATTAACTGTGGCAAAGTAGATTTCTCTTACTCCTTTACAGAATGTTTCCGTCTTTACTAATAAAAGCATTCACGAGGGAGGAGCCACTGACCTGCCTCCCCCAACCCTCGTGCTTCCAATTAGGAGTCTATTATCTCATTCCAGATAATTGGAAAAGGATATCCCAAATACTGCTTCGTGTAAATATGGTTTTTGCCTGTGTTATATTACTAGGAGTTCTGAACACATCTGGAGCGAAGGCAGCCCTCGGGACATTAAAAGTGCACTGTTTGGATTGGCACAGTGACATTATAGTATATGCCAATTTGTAATGGCTTTTGGAAACAGGCAGTTTTAAACTCTCCCTGAACTATTCCCCTGAGAAATTATTCAATTAAGTACAACTAAAATTAATGTTTAGTATGTTTTTTGGTTGTTGTTTAAATAAAATAGGCAGGCATAGAGGGAGAGCTGTGATTCATGCTTGTGTTCCTATTTGACTCTGGAAGTAAGCTCCCAGGAAACAGCTCGGCATCTTAGAATCAGTGCCTTTTCTAGAAGCTACATATTGCTAGACTTTGCTTACGCCTTTCATATTATGTAAATGACTGTCTCGTCTAGGAAGCTTTAGACACCTGGAGTTCACCCAAGTTTCTATCTATACCTGCAGGGAATGGGGCCCCAGTGCAAAACTCCAAACTTCTCCTGTCTTTCTAAGTAAGTGATTCTCAAACTCTAATGGGTGTAGAGATCACCTGGGAGCTTATTAAAATGAAGATTTTGATTCGTTACGCTGAAGGTAGGGCCTGAGGTTCTGCATGTCTAACAAGCTCCCAGAGGCTGTGGCTGGCCAAGGACTTCATTTGCAATAAGGAGGTTCTAAGCAGTAGAGGGTGGGCTGGGGGGTGAGACCTGGACTTTGATTGATTTCCAGTCCCGTAGCCTGGCCCTGAGTGTATTTGATGAGTGTACATCCTCACTGCATTCTCAGAATCCCCAATTCTTTTTCTTTTCTTTTTTTTTTGAATCTTTTTCTGTCTGCTGGAAGATGACACACTTCATGTCATTGCTCGTGGGAGAGATTGGCATGGGGCTTTTTTACATACTTTCTTGAGATCCAGACATTGTCCTGCCTCATTTTCTTAGCCCGTCTTTTCTATCTGGGTTAGGAGGAAGAGTCAACTAAACTAAGAGTCCATGTTGCTAAGCACACATGCCAGAGCCCTTGTGAACGAGGATTGCTGAGTAAGCGTGGCTCCGTGCCATCCATTCAACATCTACTTCCAGAGTTTGGCTGCTTAGCTATTGGTCCAGGCTTTGATGGCCAGCTTATTGGACTGACACACAGTTAGGGTCTACATACAGTGAAATCCCTCGGAAGACTCGTCTATACTCGTCCCGGGTAGTTCTTCATCTGCACAGAGGGTATTCCACAAGAAAATCTATAATGACTCCATCTGCTAATTGGCCGTCTCTACCTAACCATGGCAAGTGATCGTGTAAACATTACTAGATGGGCCGAGGTGAAGATGGCTTACTATTGCCAACAGTTTTTGCTTCTGTTATTGTAGCTCAAAGAGACTCCAGGATTTGGAGTGTAGCTCAGTGGTAGAACATTTGCACTGCAAATTCTAATGCCTCCCTTCAATGGCAGACCCTGAAAACAAAAACAGCCTAGCATGTGCTCTGTTCAATTCAATCTTCACTATAAAGTTCTAGATCTTTCTTTCTCTCCCACTTTGCCTTTTGCCTTAAAGCTCTTTTGGTTCATCCTGTATGTATGTATGTATGTATGTATGTATGTATGTATGTATGTATGTATGTATCAGTGATACTTTAAATGCAGTTCTGGGGACCGGAGAGATAGCCCAGAGGTTAAAAGCATTTGCTGCTGTTACACAGGACCCAGGTTCAGTTCCTGGTATCCACATGACAGCTCACAACCCTCCTTAACTCTAGTTCCAGGGGATCTGACATGCTCTTCTGGCTCTGTGGGAACCTGGTATGCATGTGGTGCACATGTATGCAGCTAATACATGCACACACACACACACACACACACACACACACACACACACACACACACACTGTGGCTCTAATTTTGTCAGTTAACTTGGCATCATTCTTCATTGTCTAAGCAGTACTGCCGAGACCAGCATCCTTTTCTTACCAGCCCATAGAATTTGATATTTAATATTCTTCTTTGGGTTTGAGCTTTTAAAATTTAATTTTCATTGTTATCAAAATAATGCCGCTGTGTAGTTTGAAACTAAGAATTAGGCATCCAGGAGTAGCAGAAGTTCGTTCATCCACCTTCCTTGCCCCAAGGTCCCACTCCTGGCCAATAGTTCTTGCAGTTCCTTATTATTCATTATTATCTATCTTTATTTTTTTAATCATTGTTGTTGTTGCTTTGTTTTGTTTTGTTTTGACACAGGGTCTCACTCGCTCGGAGCTAGTTAGACACACCAGACTGGCCTCAAACTCATATAGTTCCACCTGCCTCTGCCTCCGGAAGGCCCGAGCCACCACGCCCAGCATCATCTATGTCTCACTGGAATGGGCTGCTGTTTCACAGAGGTTTCCATGTTGGCTTGCTGACTGCTTCCTAAGGGAGATGTCTCATAACTTACAGTGAGGCTGAACCCTTCCCATCCCACACACATTTCCATTAAACCAGCGTTGATGACAGTATGGCTATGGAAATATTGTTTGTGGTTGAGCCACAGCATGCGCGGTGATTAGATCTTTATTTCATTACTACACTCTTTCCCGCTAAAGCCAGTAATTGCTTTTTGGTTTCGGATTTGCTTAGCTACCTGTGCTGACACATTCACCACTCTGACCTATCCTTAAGCTAGGATTGTGGGATTCCTGTGTGCTGGTGCAATACTTTGTAGTTGGCCCATGAGTTTCATCTTCTAATTGGCCAGGCCTCGCTTTCCTGGGTCTTTGTTCAATCTGAACAACCACCTAGGTCCCGCCTGGCCCTCCTGCCTCTCCCTGTTTCATCACATGGGACATCCAGTGCCCCTGACTGCGACGCACACGTCTGTATGCTTCCTGAAGTCTTCTTTCTTCCCTTCTTTCTTGCTGTTTTGGTAGAACACACGCTCTAAGAGCATCTGAAGGAGGGTTTTATGGACTGAGAACATCTAAAAATTGTGTGTTTAAAGATCACCATGCTTTCCCTGCAGGCTGGAAGGTTTGGGGAGGGGGGCAGTTGTCTGGTTTGAATTGTGAAAGTGCTCCATTATCCTCCTGGTTTCTCTGTAAAGCTCCCATTCAGTTCTCCACTGTATGTGTGGCAGTTTTCCCTGTCTCTCTGAAAGCTTAGACAATTTCTCTTCCTTCTGGTGTTCTTCATTCATGTGCCTCATTGTAAAATGTGAGTCAGTAGTTAACCTGAAAAATTTACTAAAACTAAAAACCTAGGGGTGGTGTGAAGAGAAGAATGTGGGAGGAAAAGCACCTACCACAGAAATACATACACACACGCACACACGCATGAACTCATATGGGCTCCCTCCTCCTCCTGTCTTAGATTATAATCTTACTAAATGGGGAAGAAGAGAAAGAATTTATCCAAGTATTTCATTCTCCCCGCCCCTCTCTCTCTGTGTGTGTGTGTGTGTGTGTGTGTGTGTGTGTGTGTGTGTATTCAGGACTGTCAGAGATAGAAGGGAATTCATCTGTAAAATTAAAACAGAAGATATGAAAAGAGACTATCAAAGAATAAGGAACAGTTTCCAGGAGAAAAGCGATAAAGAATAAATGGTTAACTTTCCCACAGCAGATGACCTGGTGCAGAATCCCTGGCACCCAAGTCTTACCCAACTACCTGGGCATCTCTGAGATCTGTAAGAAGAGGAAATCTGGAGAAGTCAAGGTGATGTTTCTAAGGAATGAGAAAAATGCAGACTATGTTTAGTCTGCAGTTAGACCGAAATCTGAGCTGTGCATGGCATGCACGCCTGAGCAAAGCTTTTGCATTGAAATCCAGAGGACGCCCCACCCCCAACATCTTGTGCTCCACCACATGTTAGAGACCTGAAGTGGACAAGCCCCAGAGTTTTAGTGCGCCTGTTTTAACATCTGTAAGCACACCACAGTTTCCCTGTTCACTCTCAGCAGTGGGGGACCAAATGAGGTAAGGTATAATTAGAACCTTTCCTGGGGTTTCATCATATATTTTTAAACTCCCCATGTATATGGAAACAGGTGATATAAAGTTAATTTAGAAGTAGTACGGTTTTCTTTATTTCATGAAAAGCTAGTCAGTTTTGTGAAGGTTCAAAAGACATCGAGGTTTCCAGTCTCTCATGTTCTCTTAGGGGACTAACATGTTTTGTTTTAACCATACGTTCTTGTTTCCTTCCTGTTGCTGTGATAAAATACTTAGATCAGAAGCAGCTTAGGGAAGGAAAGGGTTCACTTCAGCTTACAGGTAGTAGTCCGTAGTTGAGGGAAATCAGGGCAGGAATTTGAAGTAGAAACCGTGGAGAAACATTGCTTCCTGGCTCACTCACTATCCTGTGCTTGTCTAACTTTTTTATACATCCCAGGACCACCTGCCAGGACCACCTACAGCAGGCTGGGTCCTCCCACATCAATTAACAATGAGGGTAATCCTGCACAGATATTTCCGAGCCAATCTGATCTGAGGCAATCCCGTCTGAGATGGCTCCAAACTAACTAGGGGGCCAAGTGTGGTGCTGCGTGTCTTTATTCCAGAGGCAGAGACAGTGGCTCAGCCTGGTCTACATAGAGAGGTCCAGGCCAGCAGAGGGACATAGTGAGGGTCTATGTCAAGAACAACAACAACAGCTAAGGAGGACACCATGTCACACAAATCTGAGCTTGCTGCAGACAAGAGTATGAGATGTAGGCTCTTTCTCAAAATGGACAGAGTTCCAGTAGGTGGGGTAGAAGGATACTTCAGTAGATGTGACTTTGTGACTTCTATCTTAGCATCAGTACTCTCAAGCTTTGCTAGGTCCAGAGCTTTGGTGGTCAGTGTAGATACTTAATGAAAGACGCTCTAAAGGATTACATAATATAATAGAGGTATAAACATTATCCAAGGCTTTTATCATTGAAGAAATGTTAACAAATGGTTTTGACTAATAGTGGGGAGTGTATTCTGAGTGTATCACGTTTGTAAATCATGACTCGCCTAGCAGGAGTACAGCAGGGCAAGAGTTCATATTTTTTAGAACAAGTCATATATGTCTAAGTTAGTAAGATTTAAGCAATTTTGTTCAATATGCAAAATTTGCTAAGTAGACCGGTTAGCTTCAATTGTCAACTTGGACAACCTAGCCAATGAGGGATTGTCTACATTGGGTTGACTGGAAGGTATGTCTCTGGAGGACTGTCTTCATAAAGTGGCAAGATCAAACACCATTGTGGGTGGCACCTTCCCTAGGCAGGGTGTCCTGAGCTTTAGACAAGTGGAGAAATCTAGAAATCAAGGGACTGAACATGTATGTATCCATTTCACCCTGCTTTGACTGTGGGTGTGATATGACCAGCTCTCTCAAGTTCCTGCTGCCTCAACTCCCCTGCTAGTAAGGACTGTATTGCGGAACTGTGAGCTAAAATAAAGCCCTTTCTCCCCTTTCTCTCACTTTTTGTCGGGGCATTTTATCACAGTAAACAGGCATGAGTCTAGAACAGGCTAATAAGGTAAAATGTTCATTTTAGTAGCAGTAATAGACATTTCCTAGTGGAAGACCTTTATAAAGGAGAGTTAAACAGTCTCGTCTCTTAAAAGAAACAGAGCAAACAGGAATAAACAAAGCATCTTGAGATGTGTGAGCTGATATTTTCTTTTTCTTTCTGAGTGTTATGAAAAAGCCTCTAGAATTAGGCAGTCCCAGCTCCACCGGGAACCAGCTATGTGACTTGGGACCAATCAGGTGACCTGAGCATCACAGTGCTTGCCTCACAGTATTGTCATCAGGCTTGAGGGGAATTGACCTTGCACATAGCAGTTGTTAACCATTCTATAATATGTTCGTGCCGTTCCTCATCTTAGGGAAAAGGGCTTACCTAATGTGTCATTCTTAAATTCAATGTTAACTATAAGTTTGATTTTGTTTATAACATAGTTTTAGGTTCACAGAGAAATTGAGAAACAGTACCTAGAACTCTCACATGGCCCATGCCTGCCTTCTTGTATTAGTTTGCTGTGGTATTTATAACCATTAGTGAGCCTGTGTGGAAGCATTAGGAATTAAGCCCACAGTTTTCTGAGTCTTCATTTGATGTCATTTCTTTTCTTTTTTTTTTTTTTAATTAATTTTTTTTATTTATTTTACGTATGAGTGCTTTATCTGCATGTACACCCTCATGCCAGAAGAGGGCATCAGATCACATTATAGATGGTTGTGAGCCACCATGTGACTGCTGAAAATTGAATCAGGACCTCTGGAAGAGCAGCCAGTGCTCTTAAGGGCTGAGCCATCTCTCCAGCCCCTTTGTCGTCATTTCTATCCCATGATCTCATCTAGGACACCGCATTGATTTTTTTCGTCAGCCCCTATGATGACATCTCATACTGTCCTTGTTTTCTATGCTGTGACAGTTTTGAGGAGTACTGGTCCGGTCTTTACATTTTTTCTTACATTTATTTATTTGTGTGCACACGCACATTCGTGTGTATGCGTGTGTGTCATAGCACACGTGTGGAGATCAGAGGACAGTTTGTTGGTTTTCTCCCTCTACCATGTGCCTTTTGGGGATCAAACCCAGGTCATCAGAATTGGCAGAGAGAGCCTTTACCCACTGAGGCATCTCATAAAACGCCATGCTCAGGTGTTTTATGGACTCTTGCCTGGCTTGGATTGCTGTGATGGTTTCCTTGTGGTATCAGGGGCTGGGAGTTCCTGGGAAGAAAACCAGGGAGAAGTGCCATTTTTATCCTATTGCAGAAGGTGACATGCTAGTGACTTGATGTGTGACTCATCTAATTTTTGAGGCTTCTCCACTGTAAGGTTACTGATATTCCTTTCTCCTCTGCTTGGATTCTTTGAAAGGCAGTCACAGGGTGCAGCCTGTACCCCAGCGCGGGATTACACTCTGCTCCTTAGAAGCGCAGTGTCTGTATAAACTATTTGGAATTCAACACGAGGGCTTTGTTTCTCCTCCCTCAGTTATGAGTTTGTTCAGTCATATGTTTATATCAGTGCAAATGCCTGCATATTTATTTTTCTACTTTTTGAACTTTTAAAAACCTTATTTTTTTAATGTGAGGTGGTGCAAGCAAAGGACAGCTTTGTGGAGTCAGTTCTCTCCTGCCACCTTAGCATGAGTTCCAGGAATCAGATCATGGCCCGGCGTGCACAGCAAGCACTTTGCCCAGTGAGCAAATCCCCTCCATCCTCACCCCTGTATTTTAATCCCAAACTCTTTGCTTTGTTGTTTAGACTCCTCTTGGCCTTTGGGAACTCCTGTGGTTGGCACAACCTGCATTTTCTGCCACTGCGTCTTGCCTACATCTTATCTAGTCTACAAGATACTTCAGGGTTATAGTTCGTATTTTCTGCCTTGGTTTTAAAAGCAGTTGTTTTCCTAGGGGTTCTTGGTTGGTTTTGCTGAAGGATGGTTCTTAGCCTGCTGGTTGGTATACTTGCTGCTCCAGGGAGTAGTGGTGTTTAAGTCTCCTAGATACACAAAGCACAGAATGGATGCACGTGCATGTACGACATAGTGCACACATAGTAATCAGTACCTATAATACTTAGCACCCATAGCCGTACACAACTCCCCATATCTGTATTAGGTAAGCATGAGTTCACACTGATGTCTGTAGTTCATCACCATGGGGGCTCTAGACTCATCCCTTTGCTCATCTGTAAACTCCCGCTCACTAGTGAGACTCTGGCTCCCGTCATCAGCCCTCTGGTTCTTCAGTGCTTCAGGTCTGGTGGGTAATTATGGCAGTGTGAGGAGTGTTACTGCTCCTCCAGGGCAACCAGTGTGGTCACCTAGAATTTGGGCTCCCGTGCCGTTCCTTAACAGTCTTTGTTATTTCCTGAAGCCTCTAACCTCCCAAATGATGTGAGTAACATAAATTAAGGCAGTTTTTGTTTATAATTTATCTATAATTTTAATTTTTTTAATTTAAAAATAAATTATATTTACAAATTTATAATTCATAAGAAAATAAAATAATGTAAATACTCTATATTGTCTATGAATTCTGACAAGTGTTTAATACCACCTAGTCACCATTACAATATTATACAGAATATTTTCACTGTCCTAAAAATTCCCGTGAGTCACCTCTATAGCCCTCTCCTCCCCCTACACCCCTGGCAGCCATAGATTGTTTCACTCTCTCTGTGGCTGTGTCTTTCCTGGGGGTGTCATATAATTGAAGTCAGACAGTGTATTGTAACCTTTCCTGCATGCAGGTTGCTATTAAACACATGTTGCTTATCTGTAAATCATTGCAGTCTGAGCTGAGCAAATCGTCCTCAGGACTGCAGGCTTCTCAAAGGATGGAAGACAGGTTTTGCTTGTTTGCTTTTTGTTGTTGTTTTTGTCAGCTTGGTTTAGTTTGGTGTGTGTGTGTGTGTGTGTGTGTGTAACAAATTTACCAAAGAATTTTGATTTTTTTTATTGTAAACATCTTATTGAAGGGCCAGAAAAGCCAGTGAAGCCTATGCTAGGGCATTTTAATGACTAAATGAGACAGTTATGCAATGCTCTAAGCTCCGTGTTTTCACTTTTATGCTGATGCTATCTTCTCTGAGCTCTATGGGTTTTTTTGTTTGTTTGTTTGTTTTTTTGTTCTTTTAAGACTTAAAAATTTGGGGCTGGAGAGATGGCTCAGCGGTTAAGAGCACTGGCTGCTCTTCCAGAGGTTCTGAGTTCAATTCCCAGCAACCACATGGTATCTCACAACCATCTGTAATGGGATCGGGTGCCCTCCTCTGGTGTGTCTGAAGACAGCAACAGTGCACTCATATAATAAATAAATCTTAAAAAAAAAGACTTAAAATGTTTCTGCTTTCATATTAATTTTTTAAGCTTTCACTTTATCTTTTAAAAAACTTGTGTGTGTGCATTTGTGCACTTTAGTGCAGTGCCTGCAGAGGCTGAAGGTGGGCGTCACACTCTGTGGAGCTAGACTTAGAGCAGTTGTGAGCCACCTGACAGAAGTGGAGGGAACTGAACTCCTGTCCTCTGTGAGAGCAGAGTGAGCTCTCACCACTGAGCTGTCTCCAGCTCCGTGCACTTAAAAATAAAAGAACATCGTGTGTCAGATGGTTTAGTGGGTAAAATGCTTCCACATAAGTATGCAGTTCTGAGTTTGAATCCCCAGAACCCATGCAAAGCTGGTTGCCATAGCACCCATGTCTATAACCCCAGTGCATTCCTACAAGGGGGGAAGAGAGAGAGAGAAAGAGAGAGAGAGAGAGAGAGAGAGAGAGAGAGAGAGAGAGAGAGAGAGAGAGTCAGTCAGTCTCAGAGAAGGTGGAAAGTGAGGAGGACCAGCACCTAGGGTTGTCCTCTGCCTTCCACACTTATAACACTAAATGTACATATGTATACAGTGCACACACCCGATACAAGTACAATTAAACCCAACAAAACATTATGGATTGGGGCCTGGGAGGAGAGAGACTCCAGGCGTCAGAGTGCATGCTGTGCTAGCATGAAGACAGGCTTAGGTTAAATAAGTAGATAAAATAAGTAGAGAAGCTGGGTGTACTTGAACGTGTGCCTATAACCCAGCATTATGGAAGGTGGAGATGGGAAGCTGGGTGGAGCATGCTGGCCACCAGCACAGTCCCAGGTTCAGGAGAGACCCCGTCTCAAAGGAATAAGGCAGAGAGTGATAGAGGAGGGTGTCAGGTGTGCTCCTCTAGCTTCTGTTTGCGCCCCCCCAACACGCATGCGCACGCACACACACACACACACACACGCACGCACGCACGCACGCACGCACACACACACACACACACACACACACACACACGCATCCACGCATGCGCACGGACATACAATTCCTACTTGGACGATCACTAATCCAGATGATCCTATAGATCCTGTGTTGTATCCTGCTGTGCAGTTTCAGCCCACATTTGTATTAGTGTGAAATTGTTTTGGATGGTGCAGGCAGAAGGTATTTTTAGCATGTAATAATTTCCTTCCAAAGGAAAACCAGACTGTCAACTAAGCAAATTTTAAAGGAATTCCCAGGGCTGGATAGTAGGAAGGCCTCAGAGGACCTGTACCACACTCTGAGTTATATTCATGTCTTCTTTTTAAAAAAAAAAAAAAACACATAACTGTTTTTTGTTTTGTTTTTTTTAATAATTATTCACTTATTTTATGTATATGAGTATATTGTTGCTGTCTTCAGGCATACCAGAAGAGGGCGTCTGATCCCATCGCAGATGGTTGTGAGCCAGCATGTGGTTGCTGGGAATTGAACTCAGGACCTCTGGAAGAGCAGTCAGTGCTCTTAACTGCTGAGCCGTCTCTCCAGCCCCTGTATTCATGTCTTAAGCAGCAGTTAATATATGCAAGGTAACCTTTCAATGTTGCTGGTATAGAATCTTACTTCTCATTGGCAGTGTCAAGGGTTAAATCCAGGACCTTGTATGTTATGCAGGCATTCTATCACACAACACCCTCAGCCTGTACTTTTCCTCTTTATTATGAATATTTTACTATAAAAAAGATCCATAAACCTAAAGAAAAGATTTGCATTCATTTGTATTTGATAACTTAAATATGCTGGCTGATCAATACTGCAGAATTTCTTATAACTTTATAACTAACTCTCTCCACCTCAAGATTGAGAAATGATGGCTTAGCATGTGGCACGTTTTCAGTAAATATTAGTCGTTGTTGTTATGGTTTTAAATACTCCGAGCTTTTAGTAATGCGCTGGTCTGGTCTGGCTGTCTTCCCTTCCCACATTTGGCATGTTCACTGCTTCAAGTCGAGCTGATTGCTTCCTCCTCCCCTTCCCTCCTGTGCTCTCCGAGCAGCTCACAGCATGGTCAATAGCAGCTGCTCTGGCCCGTCTGGTAGATAGAGCTCACTGCTCACACTGTGTGTGCATGCATGTGTGCACACATGTGAACGTCAGAGGACAACGTCAGGTGCCCTTCCTCAGGTGGCTCCCTCATTTTATTTGAAACTGGCTCTCGTTGGCCCTGAATGCTGCCGGGCAGGCCAGCAGATCCTCCAGTCTCCACCTCCTATCTTGCCATTGCTCGATTGCAAGTGTAGGTTACCACAGTCAGCTTTTTAACAGGAACCGGGGTACCCAGTTGAGGTTTTCACATGTGTAAGCCACACTTTTTACCAATTAATTCACCTCTCCACTCATGAACTGCCTTATACTGCTGCTCTCTCAAGTCTTAAGATGTGTTTTGTTGGGTTTTGAGAGATAGCTCAGTGGTTAAGCAACTGATCTTCGAGGAGACCCAGGTTCGATTCCCAGCACTCACATGGCAACTCACAGCTTAATCCTTACGCATATTGAACGCCCAGACACTGTAAGGCTTGCTTCCAGTTGCCAACCAATGTACTTTCTGCAAACTAAGCTGATGAGTGTTTCTATGTAGATATTGCCGCTTCTTAGCCTTTCCAATGTCTCAGGCTTCTTATGGGTCTTGTTTCCTTTCTGTCTTATAACTTTAATTTTTTTTCAAATCTTATTTTTTAATGATGGTTCTTAAATGCTTTAACCTTCCTTGTAGCCCACCATCTACCAGAGGTAGTAGAAAAGAAAGGATATGGGGGAAGTGGACCTGTTCAGAAATGGTCCTTTGGCGTAACTCCCGTCTGTGTTGTCTGGAAATCAGCAGTTCAGTTCATAGGTTAGCAGCAGCAGCCTGATCTGCTGGCACACACTTCATGGATACACCAGCCATCCAGTTCAATAGAATCGGGATGGCAAACACGAATCAGCAGTGGCGACACTACCTAGCAGAGACAGCCAGGCCCCAGCCTCAGCACCAGTCAGCAGGAGGGACCAGGAGGAGTTCTCAGCTGTGCCTATTTAGTGAAGCAATGATCAGCAAAGACTCGAGACCCACAAGCACTGCAAGCTAAGCTCAGCCTCTGTCACTGTCCAACAAGTCCTATTTATATCCTTCCAAACATCAGGTGTCCTCCACCAATCTTGCCTCAGCATGTCTTGGCTTAGCCAACATACTGCCATCAGCCTGAGTCCCTGGAAGTGGCAAGAAAGCCTCATCACAGCATCAGAATATTTTTGGTGCGCTCTCTATAGAGTTCTGACAAATGCAGCTCAACTACACAATGTAAGGCAGACCAATACATGTGTGTTGTTAGCAAAGAATCCTTGATCATGTGTCCTTTCACGTGCTTTCTTTAGCAGAACATCCTGTTACCTGTGTCTGCTTCAGCTAAATGCTCCTTCACATGTTTGCCTCAGCAAAACACTATCCAATCGAGTTTCCAAGGAACCCTTAAGTTTCCACTTCACTGTTTGAAGAACTTTCTTGAGTGATTGTTTGAGGGTTTGTTCTACTGACATTGTGATTGGTTGGTTGGTTGGTTGACTGTTGTGAGTCTTGGGGTAGGGGGTTGTTTTACAGTACAGTGGATAGAGCCTGCCCTTGCATATGGAGACCAACATTCTACTACAGACATCTACCCATAGCCCCGAGAGTGTCTTTATTTCCGATACATTCTTAAAGATATTTTTCCTGAATTCAAAACTCCATATTGACAAGTCTTATCAGCAGGTTAAGAATGCCCTTGCATTTCTTTCTGGCCTCTGTGATTTCTGTTGAGAGAGCCACACCTTTGTATCCTTGTTCCCAATAGCAGCCTGTTCTTTCCTTTGTCTGAAGTTTTCTTTGACTTTAGATTTCACTGCTTGTTACCATTGTCTCAGTGTGGATTTCTTTTGTTATCATGTTTAGCTCCTGCTTTGGTTAAAATCCCAGCTACCAGGATCTAACCATAAACTGATACGATGAAGCTTGATCTTTAAAGATGGTATTACATTGATTTTTAATGTCAGCTAGTGATTCTTTCTGAATTAACTGTTACAAAGAATGAATCTTTGACCTTTTACGGAAGACAAAACTAGGTGCAAACAGGCTTTGTTTTTTTGTTTTTGCTTTTTTTTTGGTGTTTTTTTTTCTTTTAAATCACAATAGTAGTTACTTTGCAGAGAGAGACAAGGTAGTAATAAGGGGGAAGAGGGTGAAGGGGATGATATTAGGGCTTCTTCAGCCTCTTAGCCTAGGTAAAATGTAACTGGGATAGTGTGACTGGGATAGCCGCATCCTGATTATTAGGGTTGGGCATGTAGCTAACAGAGAAGCAGAACACTTGCTCTGTGGGCTGTAGGTCCTAGGGTGCAATCCTTAGTACCATACAGACACACTTTGTGATAACTGACTCAACTGTGGATACGAGTTTAGTTGTATTTCACAACCAAAGTGGAAACATTAGCTCCTGGTTTCATAGTTGTGCCATATCTGGATTCCAGCTCAGTGGTATCATTGCCTACTGTGATTTATAGTTTCTATTACATAACAACTCAACCAACCCGAGTGCCTCCCCCAACCCCCATTCATTTCTTCATTATCTGAAAATGCTATTTAAAAGCAGGATGTTCGTTGTATAACACAGTCCTCAAACTTGTGGCAACCCTTCTGCCTGTAAGTTCTAGGATTAACAACATGAGCTATCACCCCTGACTGAAAGTTTTTAAAAATATTTTGGTGGGGAAATAGTACAGGTGTGGTACGTAAATGTCCTTTGTGGGATATTACAATACTGTCTCTGACATGTTTTTCTGACATAAATGTTGTATGTTTGCAAAAAATTAGAATATGCTTTCTAACATATAGATCTATACATACACACGCAGATATGGAAACATAGAAATATTTGTATATACACATACACCCATGTAATTCTTTGTTATGACATACTGTTCATTTATCACATTTGTGTCACTGAATGCTTTCTGCAAATGGAAGCTGGCCCAGCAGATCCCATCCACACACGGTGAACATTAGTGCAGCATGAGGCAAATGCTTTCCGCCACATAGTCCTGCTAATCGGAATGAGTTTAGCATGTGTTATTTACGCTTTGGTCTTGCCGACACTTAATTTGTGTTCTGACATGATGCTCTCGTTACTAACAAAAGCTTCTGCCATGGGAAAAGTGTAGTCAGGTGATCTTGCTGGAGTTTGAAAATATGGCAGCTCTTGGTGGTTTTAAATACATGGGAATTAAAGATGGGTAATCAGCTAGCGACTTGGGCAATTCTTTGATGCCACCATGGACACCACAACTTTCACTGCAAGTGCAGCATGGGAAGGAAAAAAAAAAAACCCAGGAGGTGCTGAATAGCAGCTAAAAGGCACTATGGCCAAACACTGCCTGCCACAGCCAGAAGATGTGAGTGATTGCATCCTGTGAGGCACTAAGCACTTTAACAAACCTGTGTAGTTTGATCCCACTTCATGCCTTTTCTATGACCTCATTCCCTGCATTCCAGAGATGGCCGAGTGGTCTCTGATTCCTGGTACAGTTGCTTGCATCCCCTCTGTAAATGCACCATAGCCCCTCAAGGATGGTTTCTTTGTTTTGGATAGAGGTCCTTCCTATGCCACCCACGTGGCTCCAATTCCAGGGCTCAAGCTGTCACCTCACTTCAGCCTCCCAAGTGGCTGGGACTGTGGTTAGTGCTTATGCTGGCTTCGAGTGGCCAGAAGGTCCCCCAGATCACAGTCATTTGTCCCCACATCTCTTTATCCCACTTTTGCTAGTATTCCCTGGATGCTGTGTGATAGTGTTCTCCCTTTGTCGGTGAGCTTCCTCCCTTGTTGCTGTCTTAACAGCATCGTATCTGTATCCTGAATGTTAGGATTGCAGGACTCTCCATCGACGATAAATGCTGTCCACTGATGATGCGGAGTGCTTACATTTTGGTAGTTTCTACCGGAGGACGCGGTCTTTACCACATCAGAGAAAAGTCCTCTTTCTTTTATTTGATGGTTATCTCTTCTGTTTTCCCAGAGCTTTATTCCCACCTCTCAGGGTTTTTTGCTAATGTGTTTGTCCTTTTTATGCCCTTTCCTGTCTTCTGGGGCATGTTTTGTACAGATCCCCCCTAATGTACAGTAACTGCCTTTGTTGTTTCTTTGACAGTCAAGCTTCTGTCTTAGTGTTGCCAAGGGTATGAAACTCTTGCCTTTTTGTGGCTCTGAGTTTGTGACACTGACTTATGTCTAATGCCTTTGTCTTTGGAATATTCCTTGGATGTTCCTTTATTTGAGCTCTTTCTTGAACCTCTTGGCTCTTTGTACACAGAGCTCCATGTCCATTTGTTTGACAGTTGGGAAGGGTTAATCTTAGCACAGGCCTCTGTTGCACATTTCAGACCCAGATGAAAGGTTCTGGCTTGAAGTCTAGGGAAAACATGAGGAGCCCTTGCTTTCCGCCTAACCTGCTCCTGCTCACTACCTCCCCGCCACCATGTTTAAGGTGTGAACAGGCAAGGAAGGGAACATCCCCCACAGGAGACTGGTGGCTTCCAGAGGCACTGCAGGAGTTCCTACCAGCTGCCATGCCATAGGGAACCCACAGGCAGGAAATGGGGAGAGTTAAACTAATAACTTTAGAATTCTTATTTATTTATTTATTTAAATATGTGTATACATATTTTCCTACACACACACACACACACACACACACACACACAAATACATATAGGTGCACCACATGCACACCTGGTGCCCATGAAGGTCCAAAGAGGGCATCAGATGCCCTGGCCATAGAATAACAGGCAATTGGGAGCCTCCATGCTAAAAATTAAACTTGGGTCCTCTAGAAGAGCAACAAATGTGCTTACCCAATCACTGAGCCATCTTTTCAGCCCCTGAACTAGTAACTTAAAGGAAAGCTCTTTGCTTACTATTTTTTTAAAAAGTCTTTAAGTATTATCAGTAGTAGTAAAGTCATAATGATGTTACAGCTCCAGAGTTCATTATGACACAAAAAGACATAAAATTCCCCTGAAATTATATAGCATATGTACTGCCTTTATATAGGATCTATTGACATTAAAACAGAAAATTTTCATAGAAAGAATTATGAACTCTAGAGTCCACTAGTTGACACCATCCAGTATTTCTTAGTGCTCTCTCTTGCCAATGTATTGCCTTTGCCTGGTCAGTTTTTGTCCACTGATGTAATAGCACTTGGTGTCACAAATCAACTGTGATAGAGACGTAAGGGACTTCTTGGAACCAAATGCAAATATACTTCCCAGGAAGTATTTCTCTTTGGAGACTCAACTGTCATGAATCTAAGTAATCAGCTGGTTGTTCTCCAGCCTATATTCCAAACCTGGGTCTAATTTGTTCTTAATAGACTGCGGTTAGGGGAATTCCCACCTTAAGAGCTGTGGTCTGCAGGGTGGGAATTCCCCTAGGCTCCCTGGCTTAGGAAATATCCGTCTGAGGTCACAGTAACTGACAAGTGGAATAAATTTTATCAAACCAACCAACACTGGCAATGTGAGCCTTTTAAAATGTAATTTGGCAGACAGGTTCAAAGTCCATAAAGCCATCACAATCACACTTTGTTAGGGAAGTGATACAAAAGATGAAATGATAACGGAGGAAATAATTCATCGACTCACGATTTAACAGTAGAAAAGTATTCAAAATATTCAACAATGGGCTACTAGTTAATGAATGGTTATTTAGTGGAATGAGTGTTTTGTAACTACTGGAAATTTTAACTGAGCCAGAGGTTTTGGCACAGGCTTGTAAGCCCAAGACTCAGAGACTGAGTCAGGAGAATCTGAGTTTGAGGCCAGCCTGTGCTACATAGTGAAACCCAGTCCTGGAGAGAGATGCAGGAGGTAGGAGGGGAAGTCCCCAACACACATCTGTCACTTCGAAGAGAATAAGAGATAGTTTATTCTTAAACCAAATGAGAGTTGTCCCACAGTCCAGATTACCCCAAATAATATGCCCAATATGGAAATGGTTTCCTAGAATTTTAGTTGCAAAGCAGAAGAAAGTTGTAAATCAGCACTTCTAAACGGATCTGAGGAACATTGCTCAGACCAGTTACCCAGAGCAGGGAAATGCCTGCCCAGGTCTCAAGTGCTAGCTGATGACATTCTTAATTTTTGAGTTGGTGAAAGTGTCTTCTTAGTTAATCCATTCCCAAAGTTTTTCTCTGGTAGTCAGGAAAATGTTAAGTCAGACACAGAGTGGGCAAGGAATGGCTATGGGGAGGGTAGGGGGTGGGGTCCAGATGGCCCAAGATCACCTGGCTTATGTGTCTGCAGCATTCTGCCTCCCTACACTGTGGCAGCTTTAATGGGATCAAGTGCAAGTGTAGCTTTTTTCTTGAAACGTAGTTCTCCCTGTTGGTTTTATACATGTAGAGATCCAATGTCATTTCTGCCCCTCAGTGCTGGGAAGGTTCATTCCTAGGAACTGGTCAAGAGGCGACAGAGTAGACAGGAGAGTTACTTTCAGGAGAGAGAAGCCATTAAGGGATAGGGGGCGGGGGTGGGGGAATCCCTGAGTCATGTCAACTTACCTAGCCTGAAATCTCCACCCCATATCTGACATATTTATGTATGACATATAGTAGGAGTATCATAGCTACAATTAAAATAATCAGTACCATAGTATAACCTAAAGAAGTAAAGAGGTGAGGGAACTGGCATTTAAACCAACTAAAACCCCAGTGTCTTTAACCAGATCAGATATGTATGTGGGTCCCTCTACCTCTACAGTCTTCTGCACTCTGAATATTTTATTTGCTATTTAGACTATTGAGGATAACTATCTTCTAATTCTAGTTTTACTTTCGGCCAATCTGGTTCCATGAGTGACTGGTTGTAATCTTAGACAAGAGTGGCCTTTAATATCTAAAGTTTTATATTTTATTGACTGATAATTTTATATGTACCATAGTTTTGGTATATGTCAGATTTTAGTTTGGAGAAATAAGTGAAAAGTAACATTAGATCAGAAATGAGATATAACAATGTAGTCTCACTTTAAGTTTTTTTTTCCCAATAAAACACCCCCTGCCCCATGCCAAACATGCAGAATCAAGAGGTACTTTTATGAGAATATGGATTCCATGGATTTTGGTGGGAAAAATCAAATCTCACTTTTTATTTGATATTCAGAAAGAGAAGTAGGACCACGCTAGGAATTATTTTGTAATGAGCTCATTGGCAGGATATCATTGGTTAGTATTTTATTCTTAGCCTGGCTAACTTTACTATGGGGCACCTTGATGATACATTTAATTAAAAAACACAAGATTCATGATGTATAAAACACCATGAGTGTTGTCATGGCTGCTAATTGTTTTATGTATAATCTTGATCCAGGGAGCTAACCCAAAGGCTTTGTGTATCTGTAAGAAAAGTCAATATAGTCAAAGTTGCTCTAAGATATTCAAAAGTCTGACTGTATTATAGGGTCCCCAGACCCAGACTTTGCTATAACTTCATGGTTTTAGTGGAAGTAGTATAGTAATACAGTTGCTTGGACCCAATCAATAGTCTTCTCTCTAATGCTTTTTTTTTTTTTTTTTTTTTTGCCTGTAAGAGTCTGGATTTTAGAAATGGATTCTTAAAATATACTTAGAAAGTTTCCTCTTTATTTAAGAAACTGGATTTTCTTCCTTCCTTCCTTCCTCCCTTCCTTTCTTTTTTTAAGATTTACTTATTTATTTTGTGTATATGAGTGCTCTCTCTGTACATACACGTACCTGCATGCTAGGAGAGAGCATCAGATCCCATTACAGATGGTCCTGAGCTGCCATGTGTTTGCTGGGAATTGAACTCAGGACCTTGGGTAGAGCAACCAATGCTCTTAACTGCTGAGCCATCCCTCCAGCTCCAAACTGTATTTTCTTTTTAAATCAAAATTATACTGAATAATCAGAGAAGTCTTTTTACAACATTAGTGAAAATTTTAAATCTTTTTAAACATGAAGATTTGGTTTACATAAGATGAGGGTAAACAAGCATTTAACAAAAACAAGACTCTCATTTGCATTATAAACATGGTTCTGAATATTTAAGAAAAATTGTAAATATCTTAGAGAGTGTTTAAAATATCAAAATGTAAAAAGATTTAAGTGCAGTGGAGATGACTCAGTAGGTGAAAGTGCTTGCCATCATGCCCGGTGACCTGAGGGTGACCCCAGGACCCACATGGTGATGGGGAGAATCAGCTCCTGCAAGTTTCTTTCCATATGTGCCAAGATATCAGTCACCATGTGACACACACACACACACACACACACACACACACACACACACATATACACACACACAAACACACACACACACACAGAGAGAGAGAATTATAAAAACTTTAAAAAGAATATTAAGAAATGCATTATTAAAAAATGAGAGTTACTGGAGGTCAACATGTAGAAGAATGCAGATCGATCCATGCTTATCACCCTGTACAAAGCTTAAGTCCAAGTGGATCAAGGACCTCCACATCAAACCAGATACACTCAAACTAATAGAAGAAAAAGTGGGGAAGAGTCTCGAACACATGGGCACTGCAGAAAATTTCCTGAACAAAACACCAATGGCTTATGCTCTAAGATCAAGAATCAACAAATAGGATCTCATAAACTGCAAAGCTTCTGTAAGGCAAAGGACACTGTTGTTAGGACAAAACGGCAACCAACAGATTGGGAAAAGATCTTTACCAATCCTACAACAGATAGAGGGCTTATATCCAAAACATACAAAGAACTCAAGAAGTTAGACCGCAGGGAGACAAATAACCCTATTAAAAAATGGGGTTGGGCTGGAGACATGGCTCAGCCGTTAAAGGCTAGGCTCACAACCAAAAAATGGGGTTCAGAGCCAAACAAAGAATTCACAGGTGAGGAATGCCGAATGGCTGAGAAACACCTAAAGAAATGTTCAACATCTTTAGTCATAAGGTAAATGCAAATCAAAACAACCCTGAGATTTCACCTCACACCAGTGAGAATGACTAAGATCAAACACTCAGGTGACAGCAAATGCTGGTGAGGATGTGGAGAAAGAGGAACACTCCTCCATTGTTGGTGGGATTGCAGACTGGTACAACCATTCTGGAAATCAGTCTGGAGGTTCCTCAGAAAATTGGACATTGAACTACCTGAGGACCCAGCTATACCTCTCTTGGGCAAAAAGGTGCCCAAAAGATGCCCCAACATATAACAAAGACACGTGCTCCACTATGTTCATAGCAGCCTTATTTATAATAGCCAGAAGCTGGAAAGAACCCAGATGCCCTTCAACAGAGGAATGGATACAGAAAATGTGGTATATCTACACAATGGAATATTACTCAGCTATCAAAAACAATGACTTTATGAAATTCATAGGCAAATGGATGGAACTGGAAAATATCATCCTGAGTGAGGTAACCCAATCACAGAAAAACGCACATGGTATGCACTCATTGATAAGTGGCTATTAGCCCAAATGCTCAAATTACCGTAGATGCACAGAACACATGAAACTCAAGAAGGATGACCAAAATGCGAATGCTTCACTCCTTCTTTAAAAGGGGAACAAGAATACCCTTGGCAGGGAATAGGGAGGCAAAGTTTAGAACAGAGGCAGAAGGAACACCCATTCAGAGCCTGCCCCACATGTGGCCCATACATATACAGCCACCAAACTAGACAAGATGGATGAAGCAAAGAAATGCAGGCCGACAGGAACTGGATGTAGATCACTCCTGAGAGACACAGCCAGAATACAGCAAATACAGAGGCGAATGCCAGCAGCAATCCACTGAACTGAGAACGGGAACCCCGTTGAAGGAATCAGAGAAAGGACTGGAAGAGCTTGAAGGGGCTTGAGACCCCATATGAACAACAATGCCAACCAACCAGAGCTTCCAGGGACTAAGCCACTACCCAAAGACTATACATGGACTGACCCTGGACTCCAACCTCATAGGTAGCAATGAATAGCCTAGTAAGAGCACCAGTGGAAGGGGAAGCCCTGGGTCCTGCCAAGACTGAACCCCCAGTGAACATGGTTGTTGTGAGGAGGGTGATAATGGGGGGAGGATGGGGAGGGGAAGCCCGTATAAAGGGGAGGGGGAGGGGTTGGGGTTGGGGGATGTTGGCCCGGAAACCGGGAAGGGGAATAACAATTGAAATGTAAATAAGAAATACTCAAGTTAATAAAGAAAAAAAAAGAGGTGTCTGCAGTTCTGAGTTGATATGGTTGCAAACTCACGTCACTCAATTTTCTGAAGTCCATGTGGTTGTGACCTCAGGAAGTGATAAAAGTCTGAGGTGAGAAATAGGAATCTTTTTTTTTTTTTTTTTTGGCAATTCTGCAACTCTATTTGCTATTCTGAGGGTTAGTTCTCACCCGCATTGACCATCTGTAGGTTTTTTAATGTGGTAATAGGCACATAAGTTACCAATGTGTAGAGCTTGTTTGGCGAATCCTCATCCTCATTACGTCTTCTGGACAAATGCACTAGAGGGATGTGGAGCATTGCTCATCCCTTTGGCCCTGAGCTTTATTGAGCCTGGTATCAATGCGCACACCTGGAGTGTTCACACTCATGGCACATTTTCAGAGTTCTCTGAGTGCCTGAGGGGCACATGTCTTGAAGCTCACTCCATGGATGCACTTGTGAATGTTGCTGGTGTATTCTCAGGTCACTACCTCATTAATGACAGCATGGTCCTTGTTCTCACTACCCTTCTTTTTTGGAGCCGTTCTGCCAGGCTCAAGCTGGAAAGCAAGAGAAGTTTTGCAGCATCAAAACCCACCTAGTTGGGAGTCTGACGTGGTGTCTTTTCCACTTGGTCCATTCCCTCACTGTTCTCCCTTATTTAGTTCTTCCTCTTCTGCAGGCTTCCTATGGAAAAACTGTCAGCAACTCAGACCTCTACTTTTCATTTAAAAGTGTCCTTACACTAGTGCACAGTGTCTCCCGTTAGCAGAAATGGCTCATACAGCCCTTTGTGCATTTTTACAGAATGCCCAGTAGTTATTTTTTTATAAAAAGATCATTGATGTTTTCCAAAAAGAGTAGCTCTCAGATTGAGACCTGATGAGAGTGTCTTTAGCTAGGGGACACAGATGCTTCAGTCTGATTTAACCATGTCTGTCTGTCTTGGGATGTTATTTGTTCTAGTAACTGCCGATCTAGGGGACTAAAGATTGTAGGTACAATAGGCCAAATTATTTGTCAACTAAAGTTTAATGGTCATGATATAATTTAGCAAGGATATCCCAAGTAGGAATAATTTTCTTAACAGAAGTTACTCTCCTGCTTAGACAGTAGCTGTCCAGTTAAGTAGGCTTAACTCAATGGCAAAACATACACACTTAGCATTTGGATAAAATGTAATCATGTTTTTAATAGCCCATTCAGCAAGAGTAAAGGACACAAAATCCTTGTTCTCTAGGCCAGGTGTTCAGTACTATTCTGGATTATTAACAACAAGGTCACTATTTTAAGAAAATCTTGCAAGCAGAAAATCAAAATCATACCATCCCCCTGCCTCAGCCCCTGCGTGCCAGAACTGTACCCTTAGCCTATATCTATAACATAAATCTCTTTTGCCTACTTGCTGCTTCTTTTTTGTCTTGTTTTTTTCAAGATTTTAAAATTAAGAAATAATTTTAATGTAATAAAATAATTTTATACTTTAATGAAAACCCAAGAGACTATCTGAAACACATGCAGAACATGCTCACAGTGCTTCGGACATTGCTGAGTCTTTTTACCAACAGATTTAGCATAACAATTTGTTAAATATTTAAGTACTATTACGTAAGCAGGTAGAAGTCATCCTTGCTAACCAAATTGCCTCCTCATTAGGCCGTCAGGATAACAAAAGGCAGGATGGAAATCTAGCATTTGTCTCCATCCTGTGTGTGTCTCCTTTACTATAGGGTCTCTTCTTTCATAGAACTTTTCCCAATGATGAGGCAGTGGCTGTCTGGCTAGGGAAGGCTTTAACCCAATGGGAAATGTACAAAGTAGAGACTGCCATCATCTTTGTTGTAAGCATGTTAGTAGTTTAATGAGTGTCTACCTAAGTTATTTTGTTTCCCTTCAGAGAAGACATAGAATTAAATTATTGTTCAAAATAAAAGCCAAGTCTTAGTTACATTATAACAGAATGAGGCATATTCAGGTCAGCTGTCTACCTGTTGCCTTTTATAAACCTTTAAGTAGACTACAGCTGGTTTTCAAATGGCAGTTTATTTGATTTTGTTTCCAGTCCCAAAGTCTAGAGTTAGCTTTTCTCCCAAAGTCGGTGCGTGTGTATTCATGGGCTTATATGTGTGTGTGTGTGCGCATGCACATATGCTTTGGTGTACAGGCAGAGACCAGAAGACTGCTTGAAAGCAGTCAGTTTTCTCCTTCTGTGAGTGGATCTGGGGGTGAAACTCAGCTTGTTAGGCTCACACTGCAAGAACTCTTACCCACTGAGTCATTTCACTGCCTGGGTTAGCTCTTAAATATCTTTAATTTAGCAGGGTATCCCAGAAGTAAGGATCTAGAATAGCCTGGTTTTCCAAAGGAGGCAGTGGCATGGAGGTAATAGAGTATACATAGGTGAAGACATAGATTACAAGTTTAAAGTTTATTCTGTGTACTTATGCAAATATAAGTGTACCAAGAACAGCAATTTCAGCGTGCAGCATGTTTTTAAAACTATCTTATGGGGTTGGGGATTTAGCTCAGTGGTAGAGCGCTTGCCTAGGAAGCGCAAGGCCCTGGGTTCGGTCCCCAGCTCCGAAAAAAAAGAACCAAAAATAAATAAATAAATAAATAAATAAATAAATAAATAAATAAATAAATAAAACTATCTTAGTGAAGTGCCCACAGGTTCATTACTCAGTTGTTTTGGGGAATTGTGGAGCAAACTGAATGTTGCCTCATTCTTAGACCTAAAGTGACACATGTTTAATACAAGAGAGTAGACATTTTACCTAGATGGGGCTTCCTTAAACCAAAGCAAAAGGCCTTCTTCTTTAACCTGTATTTATAAAGGTTAAAGTTAAACACAACCTCCAAATTTTTCTTATCAATTCTCTATTCTTTAACTTTTCTTTTTAATTTTGATAGTTTCTAAAACTTTAAATTTTTTTGTAAAGTACCTTTTCCATTATTTCTTTTTTAATGTGTAAGAGTGCTTTGCCTGCATGTGTGTGTGCACCATGTGTGTGTCTCGTGTTGAAGGAAGCCAGAAGAGGGCGTCAGATCACATGAAACTGAACTTACAGATGGTTGTGAGCTACCATGTTGGTGCTGGGAACCAAACCGGGGTCCTCTGCAAGAGCAGCTGGTACTCTTAACTACTGAGCCATCTCTCCAGCCCTTCAGTATTTCTTAAATGTTTAAAAATTCTAATTAATATAAACTAACCAGTTATTATCTTTAATCCTATTTTCTATGTGTTCTGGTTCACTGTGAAAAACATGGAGGGAGTGGGTATCAGACATTCCCCACTTTATCAAATGCTAACAAGTTGAATTAACCCTAATTATCAGTCATAAAAACAGCTGGAAGGTAAAAATGGAATTTTTTCTTCAAACATTTCTTCCTTCCTTGAGTCTTTAATTAATTTCCCATTTTCTTCTGAAGAATCAGGAGCTTCTTAGTCAGCTCAGGGGATTTGATTCTGCATCAGTTCGTGGGAGTAGCTCTCCATGGCTCTCGCTCTCAGCTTGATTGCTCCCATTTCATTTTGGCTTGAAAAAAATTTTTTTGTGGGTATGGGAGTTTTGCCTTCATAGCCGAAAGAGGATGTCAGATCGCCTGCAAGCTAGACTTATAGTTAGTTGTGAGCTGCTGTGTGGGTGCTAGGAATTGAATCCAGGTCTTATAGAAGAGCAGCTGGTACTCTAAACCAATGGTCTACCTCTGCAGGCTGGGATGGAGTCTTGGGTTTGTACTTCCTGTTTACAGAGACAGGCGGATGATCCAAGGACACTAGATAATCAGCTCCCAAGTGTCTTCCTGCCTGAGCCAGTGAAGCTACTGCCAATCCAGAAATGTTTGGGGTCTTCCTTAGCAGAACTTTATATGTCGTTGGGTGTTTCTTCCAACACTTTGATCCTTTTGGGCTAGAGGCAGGGAAACTGCTTGCGTGACATCTTTATGAACAGACTCACAGAATTTCTAAACTATAGGGGCAAGATTGCAATAAGCCATAGAAAAGATGTTAGAGGAGTGACAGGAAGAAAAAAAAAGACAAATGCTAACAAATGAATATTCTGAAAACTATCCAAGAGGATACACAAAGATATAAATACTGTAAAGGTAAAAATAATAGAATATGCAAATGTGGTGGACTAAGAATAAACTAGAGAGCCATTGACCAAACCCAAGGTGGGGGTCTGTGCTCCCCAAAAATCTCACATCTACTGGAGATGGGCATCATGGGCAGTTGTTGCTGATGCTGAGCCAGGTGAGTCCTTCATCTTCGAGGCCCACATTGAGCACCAAAACTGTCCATACAAAGCAGCTCTCACCTCACAGGCAGTAAGGGTTTATTTTTAAGCCACATATGAATGCCCATGGCCTGTGAACACAGATTCAGTGTAAATAACCCTGTTCCGTTGTGGAAATAGTTTGTGAAGTTTTTATAGTAACAGAGTAAAAGAAAATCATAATTCAAGGCACAGTTGGTCATATTAGGTCATCAGTTATAGCAAAGTTCAGAAATCGCTGCTGGGGGTTTCCTGTTCTGATGACATTCTTGGCTTAGTTTTTTTGTCTGTTATTTATTCATTTTTAAGGTAGTATTTTTTAATACATTCCAAAAGGTTTAACTTGATTGTCACAAGCATGTAGGTCAGAAACAGAGGGGGGCAATGAATGGCCATCAAGGGTGCTAAAGAGAACCCACGATATTTTGTCTCTGGGTTTGCCATATTCCCTTTCTCCAGAACGGTGAAGTTCTAGTCAGTCAATTAGCTTTGCAGCCTTGTATATGGATGTAGCTTTTCTTCAGTTTACAAAAGAAAGAAGGGAAAGAAGTGTTTGTGGAGGCTGTGCAGCTACATGAGAGACTACAAATGATATGTTGCCAGACACTTGTATGTTGTATTTCTATTAAAGATGTATGTGTTTATATTAATTCTGAGGAAGGAAGTCTCTTAGTCCATTTGATACTACTATAACATAATGCAAGATTCTGGATAATATATAAAGGAAGTAAACTTACAGTTTTAGAGACAGATGTCCATGATTAAGAAACCACACCTGGCTAAGCCTTCTTCTTGTGTCATACACAGTACAGAGCATTATATGGCAAGACAGAAGAGTGAGAATTTGTATCCTTCTTTTTTCTTTGTTTTGGAGGCAAGGTGTCATGAACCTCAGTCTGGTCTCACACTCACTATGTAGCCAAGGATGGCCTTAAACTCCTCCTGGTCCTCCTAACTCTGTCTCTGTCTAGTTGGGACGACTAGTACATGGCACCATACCCTAGGCTTTTCTCTCCTTTTCCTTACAAAACCATGAATCTCCACCATAGAAACCCCATTCTGATAGTCTCATCTAACCCCAGTTACCTCTCAGGGCTCCACCTCCAAATATCAATTTATGAATTTGAGGATTAAGTTCCCAATGCTTGAACTTTTGGGATGCCTTTTTGCCACTAACTCTGCCCCTGTGCCAGATCTCTACTTGGTCCTCAGATAGTCTGCAGTGTCATTTGGAATCTAGTCTTCGAGTCCTTGTCTCTCATACTGGGCACACTGGTAGAGCTTGAGTCTCCCTGACTCTAGGGAGGCTTCCATTGCCATTGTGTTGGACTCAGTCCAGGCAGAAGCACAGTTTGGATTCTCATATTGTCAGTTCTCCCAGGCAGGGGCCATTCTCTGGTGGATCTATGTTTCTTGGGTCTCAAGGCTGGGTCAGTTCCCATACCTCCACTAAGCATTTCCCTAGCAGAATGCTTTCTACACTAACTCTGCCCCTGGGCCGAGTCTCTACTTGGCCCTCTGATAGTTTGTGATGTCATTTGGAGTCTAGGGAGAGGTAGCAACATACCCCCAGCTCTCACTATGCAAGCTTGCAGTCTAACACTGTGGAGATGTTGCTTATAACTTCCATGGCAACAGGGCACAGTGTCAAAATGCAAGGGGACCTGGACAGTGAGCCCACATGGAGAGCTCTGGGCCTGGCCCCTGATACCTTTTTGCTGTTTTAGTGCCCTGGGCTCAAAAGATCTCTGAATGGTGTTCCATTGTGTTGATGATTAGCTCTGGGGTTCCTTCTAGCCCCGGGATCCCTTTAACAAAGGACTGTTGGTATTCTCTCCTGCTTGTGCTTTCTCCTTCCTGCTCTGCTTTGCATTATAAATTCTTTAAGTCCTCCCTTTGCTGTCCCATCTCACATGGTTGGAAGTAGCTATACCACAGCCCAAATGCTTTATGCTCAGGCCTTTCTTCTGCCCCCTCCCACTTCCCCCAACTCTATGGTGGCTGGAACACAAATGCAACGTCACCATGATTTTTGCTTGCCCAGTGTCTAGTGCTCATTCCCTGTTTTCATTGGAGAGCTCCAAATGTCCATGAATGTATTTCTACCAGCAGTGTGGTCATGATTATACACACAGTCTCGAAGGAGATGGGGAATTTTCTAGTTTCCTCTCTGAAACCTTCTCCAGGATTGCTCAAAGTATTCAATTTACAGCAACTTGGGCTGTTCCTAGTCTCTTCTCACTGTCCAGTTTCACGGCTGTTTCAACTTGACCAAGTATTCATAAATCACGATTAAATTACTTATAGGCATTAAAGATAGAATTGATAAATTAGTCGGGGCACTTGACACCAACCCTGACAACCTGAGCTTGATTCTTGGGTTCCACATGGTGGAAGGAGAGAGCTGACTCTCGGAGATTGTCCTCTTACCAAATGTCTTCAGTGACAGAGGCACACATATCTTACATAAACATACATACAGGTTAAGTAGTTGCACACAGAAAATAAATCTAAAAAATTAAAAAGATAAATTTGCTGTCTGATCTCTGTATGCACACTGTGAACATGGGTATGCCCTCTCTCATTACACACACACACACACACACACACACACACACACACACACACACACTGTACACTGCACACTGACAAAAAAACAAAACAAAACAAAAACCAAGTAGAGAATGATTGAGGAAGTTACTAGTGTCAACCTTTGGCTTCCCCAAGCTCATGCCCACACAAAAACATACACACACCTACTTGAGCATGTATATATACCACACATACACAAAAGAAACTAGCCAGAGGTTTACCAACTTAAATGATAAATGCACCTATTTCCCATTAAAATATGATTAACTCTATATTTACTCTATATTTACACTCTTTTTGCTGCACTGACTTGCCATGTATTTGCTGATTTACCTTTAAGTCGTACTTATGAATATTCACAAATTTAAATGAAATCTATCTAGAAATTGAATCAATATAGAAAATGTTAACATAGAATAATAACAACACAGATTAATAAACAGCTGTTGTCAGACAAGGCCACTTCCCTTGACTTCCTACAGGATATTAAACCCAAGTTTTATACTACAAATCAGTGATATCTGTAAGACATAATGAAATCCTGATTGTGTCAGCTCTATGAGAACAAAGTATCAATTATCCCAACAAATCAGGACTGCTGCAATGGTATGTCCCAAGAGTGTGAAGCTGGATCTTAAACTCACTTTTAAATGCTGCTATATGCAAACTCAGGAGCTGATTCTCTTCCATGTTTTCACGTTACCCACCAATGAAAAGGTCATCGGAAGATTGACCAACCTCCTTCCAGAGGCTTCATAAAAAAGGGACGGGCTGCAGGGCCACTATTTGACTTCTTGTAGTTCTGTAATTTTATCGGTATAAAGCCCTTATTCCTCCTTCCTTCTGCATTTTCCTCTCTTTGCTCCCTCCCTCCTTTCTTGTTCATTAGAAAATTCTAGGAACATATGTTATTTCTTTTGCTTTTAATGTATTTTTATTTTATGTGTACGGGTGTTTTGCTTACTTGAATGCCCATGCATTACTTATGTGCCTGTGCCCATGGTGGCCAGAACGGAGCATCAGAAATCCTGGAACTGGAGTCACAGATGAGTTCAAGTCACCGTGTGGGTACTGAGAATCAACTTAGGTCCTCTGGAAGAGCAGCCAGTGCTCTAGATTACTGAGTCATCTCTCTTGCCTGGTATCATTCATTGTAAACTTTAAATTTTGTTCTGATTCATGCTTTCAGCTTGGCTGTAACTTGCACAGTAGATACATAAGTCCTTAGTGTTCAGGTGTGTGAATTTTTTAGAATGGTATGCACTACATAAAACCTGTTCTGGTAAGTTCCCTCCTGTCTTTTTTAGTAACTCCCCAGCAGCCCAGTTGTGACTACTCTCTGATTTTTGTACTGTCAGTTAGGTTTATTCTTTACCCGCTCCCCTTTCTTATTTTATTTCGGAAGGATTTCAAGCTTTGTAACTGAACAAGCTTGTAGCCCTGATCCTTCTGTCCGTAATGAAAATAAAGGTTTACAGTACCATACCCAGGGGCTATGTGTACTGTTTATGTCAATGGGATCATAAAGCATACTGATTTTTAGTTTAGAAGACAAGACTCCTGAGACGTGTATGGCTGTTACATTGATTAATAATAATAGTATCTTTCTGTGTGGTGTCAAAGAGCAGATCAGGGCCTGGTGCGTGTGAATGTTAGGCACAGTGTTTGCCCCTCAGCTACATCCTCAGCCTATCAGATTATCCCTTTTCTTGCTGTGTAGTTCTGTTTTAAAGAGGCACTTCAGTTTGATGGGTGCTTTAGTCATTTTTAGTTTGTGGTTCTAATGAATAAAGCTGCTATGTATATTTTTGTGCAGGTCTTTTTGTTGGAGGTGGGAATCAGGCTTGATAAGATACCTAGGAATGAGGACAGAGTAGGAACATAGATGCACAACTGGATTGGAGTAGATAAACTCTTCCGCAGGGCCTTTTGTGCCCTGTCTCCCCAGCAATTAGCATTGTCAGCCTTTAATTTTAGCACTCTGATGGGAGGGTGCAGGGATCTCTTACGGTGGTTTGAATCTGCATTTCTCTAATGACTAATGTTTCGGGCTCCTTCTTAAGTGCATATTGGCTTTTTGTGAATTTTCTTTTGCAAAACATCTGTTCTGGAATTTAGACTATTGTAAGATCATGTTAGAATCATCTCCCTTTGTTGCTCTGGGTAGCGCAGTCGGTCTTTATTCTAGATACAAATACTTTGTCAGTCGCATGCTCTGCAAACATCACTCTTTCCAGCCTGTGGCTTGCTTTTCCACATTTGAAATAGTATCTTTGGATAAAAAGCAATTTTAATTATGATGACATCTCACCGGTTTTTTTAGTATATTATTTTTAAATTCTTGTCCAAGAAACTTGTGCCTGCCTGTGTCATTCAAATTGTTCATGCTTAAGAGAGCAGATATGTGGTTAATTTGATGATATGGTTAGCTAGTAACATTTTCTTCTAGAAGCTTTTCTCTTCCAGGGTTTACAGTTAGGTCTATGAACCATCCCAAATATTTTTGTGTGTATGGGGGAGGAGAGTCTTTTCTATTTATACATACACATATCCAGATGTTCCAGTGTGACTTGTTGAAAAGACTACTTTTCCATTTTGATTGGCTTTGTTGTCAGTGTCCGTATTTAGAATTGACTAACTGTATCTGCATGTGTGCATATGTGCACACACACAAAAACACACATACAAATGAATGAGTGTAATTTAAAAATTTGTTTCCATTTACTTACTAATTCTCACCGGTACTAAATAGATTCTGTGTACAAAATCATGTTATTTGCAAATGTATAGCTTTATATGTGCCTTTCAGATCCTTTCCTTTCCATTTTCTCTCCTTATTACACAGTATGGGGCTTGTAGTAACATACCTGAGTATTAGAGCCAGCAGGATGGCTCAGCATGTAAGAGCACCTGCTGCCAAGCTTGAAGGCCTGTATTCAGCCTAAATAGGGAGTTCCAGGACAGCCATAGTGAGACAGCTACATAGTGAGACCCTGTTTCAACCTGTCCCCCAAACACCCAATCTCCACCAACGGTCTTCCTCAGTTCACTTTATCTTTTTTCTCTTATAGCTTAATCCTTCCTTGATTCTCAAACAATGAGATGTTTTCATCTTCCTTTTTTATTGATTGATTGAGACACTGTCTGTTTTGACCTAACTGTCATAGAACTTGATATATAAACCAGGCTGGCCTTGAGCTCATAGAGATCTGCCTGCCTCTCCCTCCCTGCATTTGCATCCTGTTTGGCTGTTGCTGTAATTAGGTTTACATATTCCATCTAGATAGGTTCTTTTTTTCCAGTCTGCCCTTTGCTCTTTTGCACTTCCTCTCTGTCCTTTAGAGGAACCACAAATATTTAGTATTTCATTTTGTTTCTTTCATGGATTTATTTTCCTGAGCTACACCTCTTGCTAGAGTGAGCATGTGTGCTTTTGTTTCGTCCCTTTCTCCCTCCCCTCTTTCCTTCCTTTCTTTCATATAACCCTATAGAGCTCTGTTTAGTAGTCATTAGTTATATATGGCTATTTAAAATTAATTAAAAGATGAGGTAATAAGCATGTGATGTATATTGTGTACATTTAGGTCTAGGAACGGGTAGATAAATTAGGACATTGTATTAGAAACACTGACAAAGTTTTAGTAATTTAGTAAGATATTAGTAACAAAATAAGTAACAGTACTGAGGGGTTGGGGATTTAGCTCAGTGGTAGAGCGCTTGCCTAGGAAGCGCAAGGCCCTGGGTTCGGTCCCCAGCTCCGGGGGGTTGGGGGGGGGAGGGAAGTAACAGTACTGAGACATTCTCCAGAGGTAAAATCAACAGGGGCAGCTAACAATGAGAAGCCGTGAAAGGGAAGGGAGAAGACCAAGAGATTGGGAATTCCGGCTTGGGCAAATGATGGTGCTCTTAGAAGAGGGTCATATTTAGCTTCAGCTGTCAACTTGACACAAGTCAGGATCACTTGGAAAGCAGGGACATCAATTGAGGAGTTCTCTCTATGAGGTTGCCTTGTGAGCATGAAATTTATAGCACTTCTCTTGCCTCTCAAGTGTTAGGGCTACAAGTGTAGTAGGGTCCCATGCCTGGCACATTTCAGACTTTTAGTTTAAATGTTAGCACAGTTAAGGGTATATAAAACCACCAATGCGGTATTACAGAGTAAGAGTACAAAACTCTGGGATGACCAGAGAGAGGAGCTCACTCTAGCTCAGTTCTCAACCTCCCAAGTGCTGCGGCCTTTTAATACAGTTCCTCATCTTGTGGTGACCTCCAATGATAAAATTATTTTTGTTGCTACTGCATAACTATAATTTTGCTACTCTTACGAATCGTAATGTAAATAACTGATATGTAGCATATATTATATGTGACCCCTGTGAAAGGGTCAGGTCGTTTGGCCCCCAGGTAGAGAACCACTGCTCTAGGCTAAGTTCAGGGATGATGGAAAGAAACCCCAGAGAGAGTTGTCACTGAACGCAGGCAAGCATTATGAATGAACTGTTAAATGATACTGGATGATTTTCTTAGGCAAGTGTTACATATAGATAATTGGCAAACTTGGCTTCTATCCATTTACATTTTAAAGAAACAGCCCATGACAAGATTATTCAGTGCTTTTATCCCAGGCTCTGTTCTTCCACTGCCTTTATGACTTCCGTGTTCTTTATCCCATTGTGTGCTGCACACTCTGCTAGGGATAAGGAATAAAGGGGTAAATAGAAGGTTCCGTCATGTTCATTCTGGAAACGAGAGACCCACAAACAATCAGAATACCTTGCATAGGCTCTGTGGGTATGGGAAGGGCCCTGTGACTTGCAGGAGGCTGGAGGAGGAAGGCACCACTCTCTGCGCCTCTCTCTTGCAGTTGCCCACTTTTTTCTGCCTTCCTTGGTTACCTGTACTGCTTGGCATTTTTAGAGACTTTATCCTTATTTGTATTCATGCTTCAAGAAAAACGGTGACTCATGTTGAACAATTCATTTCCAAATTAGCCTTTAAAATAGGGAGGCAGGAGAAAAGTCTCGGTTGCAGAAAGTAATATATGTTCAACGTTAGTGCGAGGAATACAGGAAAGCACGAGAAAGAACAGTCACAAAAGATCCTACCACCTAAGAGCAATTGTCATGAGCTCATTTCCACAGCTGCATGCATCCCTATAGGCATGCAAATACCAAAGGATAGATGGAAATAATTTCATGTAATTAAGATTCTAATATATATGCTATTTTAAATGTCATTTAAAATACATTTAAATGTGCTTTAATTTCACCTTTTAAAGATTAGCATAAAAAAAGAACTTTATAGAAAGGATCTTTAAAGAGGCAGTAATTACTAAGTGGTAAGAATTACTAAATGCTCACCAAAATGACATAAAACATTGGGGTCTTAATGATTTTTAAAAGTTACAAGTTTCTATATATTTAACTTTACAGCTTACTGTGACTTGTAATAAATCAGTCTGCCTCTGTCTTAGGCCTGAAAGCCATCTTATAATAAAAACAAGCTAGATTCATTCCTGTTTGTGATTAGATCTGGTTCTTAAGGATTAGGCTGTGCCTTAACTACAAATGGTTCTGTACTGTCTGTTCCAGTAATCAACAACCATGCCACCTTGTTATGACCACCTTGCTATGCCCACCTTCTTATGACTATGATGTTGTGACCACTTTCTTACAACCACCTTGCTATGCCCACCTTGTTGTGACCACCTTGTATTGTTTCAGGAGTTTTTGTGACCCAACTTGTTCTGCTTATGTTCTGCTTCTGTAACTTTTGTCTGCCAAATCCCCTCATTTGGAAACTCTACTCCTGGACTATAAAACCTTTATCTTCCCCATGTCAAAGACTGATCTCTTGAACTCCAGCTTAGGGAGAGACAACCAATGTACAAGAGTTAAAAAGCTTGCTTTAGGGGCTGGGGATTTAGCTCAGTGGTAGAGCGCTTACCTAGGAAGCCCAAGGCCCTGGGTTCGGTCCCCAGCTCCAAAAAAAAAAAAAAAAAAAGAACCAAAAAAAAAAAAAAGCTTGCTTTCATTAACTCAGTCATGATTTTGGTTGATGGCCCTTCTCCCTCATGTGTGGGATTAACACTTGCCATAAAGGATGAGGGTTAAGTCCTTCTCTTCCTGTCTTCCCCTCTCACACTGCTCTTTAGTTGAGGTTGTATTGTCACATGCAGATACCTTCGTGGTATTGTGTTATCTAATCCAGATATTTACTTACTCTTAGTTCACTATTTAAATGGATTCAATTCTAGTCAATGTCTCTTACGTTAGAATCTTGGGCTTTGAAGCCTGGATTTGTCTTTTGCTCAGCTAGTAGTCGTCGTCGTCGTCGTCGTCTTCCTCCTCCTCCTCCTCCTCCTCTTCCTCCTCCTCCTCCTCCTCCTCTTCTTCTTCTTCTTCTCCTCCTTCTTTTTGAACAACTAAAACTTTTATTATTTGCTGACTTTGGAGCAGCATTCTATCTCTTCATGGAGGTCTCAGATTATGGCCATTTTCCCTGAAGAAACAGACTTTTGCTAAAGGATGCTTTACATCCATACGTAATGGTTAGTCAGTATAGCATCCACGACAGTCGGTGTAGTGCTCACACATCTTGCATTAATAGTGTGGGTGTGCTTCTCCCAAAGAAAGATGGTCTGGCAGAGAGAAGAAAGGAGGAGAGAGAGACAGAGGTAGAGAGAAAGGGATGAATAATCGTATGGTTGTTTTTCTTTACGTAGAGATGCATATATATATTACTATTATACATATAAGTGTTATGCTATAACAATATTTAACCGTCCATGAGTGTTCAAGGAAAGGATTATACAAGGTTTTGTTGTTACAAAAGAGATGGGGTTTATGGTAATTATTATATCACATCCAAAAAAAAATGGTATTATATAAAGAACTGTTCTCTTCATCTGCAAACAATATTTCTCCCAATATCATAATTTCTGTTTTGTTTTTGGAGCTTTTCATTAATTTATTTATTCATTAAGTTTATGTCCTGATCAATGTCTCCCTCCTCCTGGACCCCTTCACAAATTCCCTCCTCCATCTCCCTTGCTTTCTCCTCTGAGAGGCTGCAGGTTCCCCTGTGTTTCCCCTCGCCCTGGCACATCAGCCTCTGCAGGGCTCATCTACTGAAGCCAAATGAGGCAGTACACGTAGGGCAATGGATTCTACAGACTTGGACCAGCTTTAGGGACAGCACCTGCTCCAGTTTTGGGGGGACCCACCTGGAGACTGAGGTGTACATCTGCGGTGTAAGTGGGGGACATTAGGTCCAGCACATGTATGCTCTTGGTTGGTGGTTGTCTCTGGGAGCCCCCCAGGGTTCAGGTTAATTGACTCTACTGGCCGTCCTTCCCCCAATACTTTTGGAGGAGACTCCAAGCCCTGCCAATGTTTATCTGTGGGACTCTGCATTTTTTTCAGTAAGCAACTTGGTGAAGCACCTCAGTTGGGAGTGATGCTAGGTGGTCGTCTGCAACCATAAAAGAGTAATATCAATAATGTCAAGAATTGGTAGGCTGGAGAGATGGCTCGGTGGTTAAGAGCATTGACTACAGCACTGATTGCTTTTCTAGAAGTCCTGAGTTCAAATCCCAGCAACCACATGGTGGCTCACAACCATCTGTAATGAGATCTGATGCCCTCTTCTGATGTGTCTGAAGACAGCTACAGTGTACTTATATATAATAAATAATCTTTTAAAAAGAAAGAAAGAAAAAAGAATTGGTGCCTGCCCATTCGATAGGACTCAAGTTGCCCCAGTTGTTGGTTGGCTATTTGGCTATTCCTCTGTCTCTGCTCCAACCTATCCCTGCATTTCTTGAAGACAGGATAAATTTTTCAGCCGAAAGTTTTCTGAACAGGTTGATGGCTCTGTATCTCCAATGGGGTCACTGCCTGGCCACAGGAAGTTGCCTCTTTGGGTTCCACATCCCCATCACTATGAGTCTCAGCTAAGGTCACTCCTGGGATCCTCCCTCAAGAAGACCCCACAACGACTTCCACCAACTGCAGATATTCATCCACCGTCCTGGCCTCTATCTTGTCCTCCCCACACCTGATCATGTGTGTGGCACTTCCCTCCTTGTTTCTCTTCTCTATGGGCCACAGCCCTACCATACACTAGCCTCTGGCTACAAGGCTCCAATGAATAAAGCATTATTCCCTCAGAGAAATCTCTGTTGAGTGATCGGTTGCCTCAGTTTTTCCTGGGATGTTGAACCCGCTCAGCTAGTCTTGCCGACAGCTTGCTCAGGAGTAGCTAAGGCCACCCGTGAAGTTTTCTCTACCTGCCTAAGCTGAAGCCGTGTGCCCCCCTCCTCCATTGTTGATGTCTCTGTTTCCTGTAATTGGATTGTTTTAAACTAGGTTTAAAAGCAGACAAATCGTTTTTCTCTTTTCTGTTAATTTTTAAAAATGTATATGAGTGCATGTGTGCACGCACACATAACAGGGTAAGTGGAGGTCAGGGGACAACTCTGTGGTGTTGCTTTCCTCCACCCTTATGTGGCCAGGCATGTGCGGCAAGTGCCTCTACCCAATGAGTCACTTTGTCCGTGCCGTGCGGGTTTACTTTTTATTGCCATTTTTCCTCTTTTTTTTCTTTTTTGTTTCTGCCTTTCTGAATCAGAATTTCAGTTTTCAAAGCATAATCGTGAGTCCATGCCTTGGCACGGCAGACGTACCACAGCGGTGGAACTGGGGAGAATTAACCAACCCTCTCTGCTCTTCATTCTAGAGATCATCGATGACCTTGCCAACCTGGTGGAGAACACAGATGAGAAGCTTCGCACTGAAGCCAGGCGAGTGACCCTGGTGGACAGAAAGTCAGCTTCCTGTGGTAAGAGCTGCCTGTGCTAATCGCTAAAGTGCTTAAGTCTCATTCAGACAAAACAGGGCTAAGATTCAGAGGGCGTAACAATCATTCTTTTAAACTCTGAGCAGGGAATTGATCCATTTTATAGAAATGACTGGTTTGGGAAGTTGTCTACAGTGTGCAGTTTGATGGTGAGTCTCGTGAGTTTTCAAGGCAATTTTGTTTTCTTTATGCTTTTTTATTTTTTTTTTTTAACCATAAGCTTAAGTAGTGAGCTCATGGTAGAACACCTAAGAGCAGCTTCCATCTCCAGTATGACCAAGATAAAAATCCTGTGTTTGTTAAGTCTGTGTCTGAGTCACTCTGATTCATGGTGCTTGTCAAATAGGGATCTTTGTGCTGATAGAAGAGTCTACCTGAAGATTTTGAATGCTAATTTCCAGACCTTCAGCGGCTCCCACCGAGGAGGTCCAGGGTAGAGTTGGAGAGTAATCATTATTCATTATACATAGCCTGTCAGGCTTGGTGGCACACGCTTTTGATCTCCAAACTCAGGAGACAGAGACAGGAGGATGTCTGTGAGTATCAGGCCACCCAGGGTTGTATAGTAAAACCTTGCCTAGAAAAACAATAACTAGCCAGGCATGCTGGTACACGCCTGTAAGCCCAGCACCTGAGAGGCAGCTGGATCTCTGTGAGTTTGAGGCCAACCTGGTCTACACAGCAAGTTCCAGGACAGCCAGGGCTGTTACACAGAGAAGCCTTGTTTCAAAAACCAAAAAATAAAGCAAAGAGAAAAAGAAAGAAACTAGTAATAGGACAAGAGAGAGGCCATGCACAGCTGTTGGGATGCAGGCACCTGTCACTGTGTAGCACTTCTGACACAGTTTTTCTGTGAGGTTGCAGCACATTGACCGAAGGAGAGTGACAAGGAGCTACATTGGGAATCATCCTCTAGTTTTTGTTCGGTGCTTTGTCTCATAAAGGTTCACCAGATCTATTAAGCTGGTTTGTTTATATAAAAGAACAGTAAAAGTTGAATGATCTTGACACACTTGGTCCATCTCTGGCTTTCTTCTTGTGAGAAGTATAAGGACATCCAGCCCTGTCCACGTCATCCTCACAAGGTTGTCCACTTCTTTTACAAGGAAACCGAGACCTAGCAAATTCAGGTTTGTGCAAAAACCAAACCATAAGAGATGGAGGTGAGAAGGAACCCATATTTTTTTATCTTCAAAGTTTCAGGATCTAGGTGTGAAGGACAAAGTTCTTGCGGACAGGAATTTCATAAGGGTGGTAAGGCAGAGATGAGGCTTTGCTGAGGCAGGAAGCAGAAAGACTGCAGGAGCAGCTAGTGGCTGGGCTGCAGTCCGTGGGAGTGAGTTGAGGGGGCCAGAGGAACAGGACCCCAGGAGCTAATGCCCACAGGAGGTCCCACAGAGCTCCACTCCTCTGAGCTTGACTACCTGGCATCTCCTGTTGCTCCCTTCTCTGAAAACTTGGTGTAGCCTCCTTGCCTCATAGTCTTTTGCGTTTCACATACCTGCACAGCCAGCACCACGTGGATGCTGTGGTCAGGTTCTGCATGTAGCCTGGCACCTCTTGGACCGCAGCTGCAGTAGCTGTCTCTGTATGCCTTTGTGGCTGAATCTGAGAAAACCCTTCCCTAAGCAGTTTGGTTTGGTTGTTTTTGAACAGAGAACTCCTCAGTGAACTCTCATTTCAGGCTTTCTCTTTTTCAAATGCTTTACAGTTTCACAAACCGAAACCTTGGTGGGTACCTTAAACAAAAAAAACCCTTAAGGTATTTTTCCTCTGATTCCAGTATAAGAGATTGAACTGAGACTTCAACCCATGATCCTCCTGTCTCTACCTTCCAAGTGTTGGGATTACAGGTCTGCACCACCATGCTGGGTATTGAATCTAGGATTTTTTGTGTGCTGGGCAGGTGTTCTGCCAATTGAGTTACATCCCTAACCCTGAGAGGTCTCTCTGTAATGGCAGCATCTCTTTAACAATTGCAGCTGCCTTATCTGAACTTCAAACTGTCTCAGAAACTCTTTCTTCCCACGCCTCATCCTTCTAGATCATTCTGTTCACTGTAAATGTGACTACAAGCAGTGAGAAATAGCCAAGCCACTTCCTAGATGTTACATTTTGTAATTAACTCCACCAGAAAAGTTATTATAATATTTTATTTAATTCATCCTCACTCAAATTCTAGGAAATGGACAAATTGAAGCCAGACTCATTGCCAGAATCTGACAGGAATGGCCTCTAGTTGTAAGGCTCAGTGGGGTCCTCAGCAACCTCATGGGCCTTGCCTTCGCTGTCCTTATCTCTGTCAGCACTCGGCTCACCAGAACCCTCCCAGATGGTTCCTTATGCTCAGTGTTCTGAGGTTTCATTAGCTGGCCACTCCAAACCCTTCTACCTTCTTCTCACAAACCAGCCCTCAGGCCTGGGAGCCACTTGGTCCCACTGCCCACAGCCACAGCCCTCAGCACTCGTCAGCACCAGCCTTCTGTTTTAGCTACCCTCCTCAGCACCGTGATCACGCCTGACAAGAAGCAACCTAGGGGAACAGACATTTACTTGAGCTCATCCTGTGGAGGCAGTCTGTGGCATGGGAGCAGTCTGTGGCAGGGTAGGTCGGGAAGGGGCACGGTGGGAGCAGCTCATAGCTCAGTGGCAGGAACATGAAGCCGTTCATCCACTTCTGGACAGAGCAGGAAGCAGGAAAAAGGAAACACTGGTCTCTTCTTTCTTTTTCCTTTTTCTTTTCTCCTTTTCCCCCCTTTTTCCTCAATTCAAACCCCCAAAATGCTGACTGCCAGTGTCCCCCTCTCTCTGCTTGCTCATCCACTGATGGAGAATGGGGAGGAGCTAGTCCCATAGCCACGCCTTCCCCACCGAGGTGGGCAGTAGCTCCTGAAATGTGAGCCAGATAAACCTCTCTCTCCTTGAGTTGCTCCCCTCAGGTATTTAGTCAGTGAGAAAGTAGCTCAGAGGCTCCCCCAACCCCCACCGCCCCAGAAGAGCGTATTTATCCTAGGTGATGACATACATGAAGACCACAAATGAGCAGGAACTGGCATCGACCGTGAAATCTGCATAGACCTGTAGTATTAGAATGATCAGATGTGCAGTAAAAAACTTTGCTTTAAATTTTTGTTTTACATTAACTTTTTTTTGTGTGTCAGGAAGAGTAGGTGTTTTTGCCACAATACATGTGTAGAAGTCAGAGACTTCTGCCAGTGCGAGTAGGTTCTTTACCTCGACCAACTGTGTGGTCCTGAGAACTGAACTCAGGTCAGAAGGCTTGGTAGCGGGCACCTTTACCTATTGAGCGATCTCACTGACCCTCGTTTGCACATTAAAAATATTTACTTACTTTTACCTTGTATGTATGAGCTTTGCCTGTATGGGAGTGCGCGAGTGTGAGTGTGTGTGTGTGTGTGTGTGTGTGTGTGTGTGTGTGTGTGTGTGCATATGCATGCTCATGTGTATACCATACATATGCCTAGGGAGAAGGGCTGCTCAGATCCACTGGATTGAAGTTGTAGATGGTTGTAAGCTATGGATGCTAGGAACCAAACCCTGCTCTGTAAGAGCAGCCAGTGCGCTTAGCAACTGAGCCGTCGCTCCAGCCTCTCAGTCTTGCTTTTTAATTAAAAGGCTTGAAAGGACCTAAACAGAACACAAAAGTATAAAAATGTAACATCAGTTATTTGAAAAAGTGCCAAATAGCACTTCTGTAAATTAAAAATAAATGAAACTAAAAATTAAGTGTTCATGTTTGGTACCAGCAAAAGAGAGTCAACCAGAGCACAAATCTGGGAAACAAGCAAACCCAAATAAATTCTATTTCCATACGTGGTAGTATTGAGTGCTGTGGAAATTAATTTTCACCCTTAGTAACAACGGCATCTGAGGAGCAAAGAGATGGTCCAAAAGCCTCAGAAACAGCTCCTCTCAAAGGCAAGGCTGGATTTTCCATTTAAGTATGAGCACATGCAAGGTATGCAGGGCTTGAGAATGAATCTGATCGGCTCACCCACGTGTCACTTGATTGCCATTCACAAGGCCCTCTCAGGCTGTGTAACTCGGAAGCAGAGAGCCAGGTGTGGAGAGCAGCCGGCCCATCGTCCTGTAGGTCAAAGGAGGGCAAAGCTAGGTGGTAAAGCATGAAATGGCTTTTTGTTCCCCCTGGCATGTATGCATCTCACATGCCAGCCTGACATATCAGTCATAGAGGCTTGAGCAGGGAGCGAAGTTCTAGTTATAAATACAGACCACAAGGGGCCACACAGGAGAAGGGCTGAGTGATGAATTTGTTTGTTCAGTTGTTAACAAAGGTCCAAGCACTTCTTTGTGGTCCTTTCACTGCAGAGCCTGCGCTTGGAAATTTTTACCAAGATCTTTGTGTGTTTTTTCTCCCTCTTCCTTTCCCAGCTCCTCTTCACACACACACACACACACACACACACACACACACACACACGCCCCCCTGTGATAACATCAAGTAGAAAATAATGCTGTTTCCCCCACCCCCTAGATTATAAAGGCACATTAGGCTGATAGGTTCCCCTGGCTCCTTGATACATCTTCAGACCTGTTTCTTGTATTAGAGACATTTACATAGAAGCGGGTCTTTGTAATTGCAGTTTAAATATTCAGTGTGGCTGATCCTCATTAGAATTCAAAATAGAACCTTGTCTGAGTCTGAGGAGAGAGCCAATTGTGAAAGGCCAGACTAGGAGTTCTCAATGACTGGAGCCCTGCTTCTCGAGCACATTGACCATTACGTAATGTTGTCTAAGCACAGCCATTGTGATGTTATCGTTCCTGTGTTGCTGCAGCTGATAATCAGCCCTGCTGACCTTGCACAGCCACTATCCCCACCTGGAACCACTGGATCTACCTGCAGCTCCCCTGGAGGTGCAGCGGGGTCATGGGCACAAGAAGTGTAGTCCAGAATGGGTGGCCCCCACTTGCAGCCTGGGTGAATAGGAGAGTCATTTGCCCCTCTGTATCTCTCTTTTGTGCTCTTTTTTTTTCCTTTTTTCTTTTTTCTTTTTTTTCTTTTTTGTTTTTTTCAGAGCTGGGGACTGAACCCAGGGCCTTGCGCTTGCTAGGCAAGCGCTCTACCACTGAGCCAAATTCCCAACCCCTCCTTTTTTCTTTTTAAAACGAAGATAGCAAAGACAAATGGACATCTGTTACTAAACTTTAGACTGAGAAGTGCCTCAAACTCTAAAACTTCCAGACTGCAGAAATCTCATCCCTGGGCTCAGGTGATGAGTTGCTGTCAAAATGCAGTCGTACCCAAACAGTTGTGCCAAATTACCTCAGGTTGTGTGCATACAGTGTATGTGGAACAAGTGGATTTTGTGTTTAGACTTGCTTCCTTTCCTCACAAGAGCTCATTATGTTTATGTAAATTATTTTAAAATACAAAAGCATAGCAAAAATCTGAAACACGTCTGGTCCCAAGCAGCTTGGATAAGGGATGGGGTGTTCTGGCCACAGTAATATACCTGGTTACTCTGGTGATGTGAGGAAGGTCATGCAGGTGCCATGGTAGTCAGTACTAGTTAGTTCTCAGGATCAGCTATGTTAACCTGGTGACTTAAGTTGGTTGGTGATATAGGTAAGACTTGGAGGCACATACCCTTTTGAAACCAGCACAGAAAAGCCTTTAAGAAGAGCAAATTATATATATTATACTATATTATTAGTATATATTATAGAACGATATTATATAGAGATAACTGTAGATCATGAAGTTAGCATCTTCTTTGAATTAAAAAGAGGTTTGTCTTGCTTACTCCCTCCCCAACCCTCGCTTGGTCTGCTCCTCATTTTTCTTGATTCTTTTCCTCATGCCATTACATCTCCCCTTCCTGTGGGCAGCCAACAGTGGGCAACTTCAGGAACCCAACAGGTCTGCTTTGCAGACCCAAGTTTGCCTGAATGCCCAGGCCCGTGTCTTTAGCTCCCAGCCAGTCTTTCATGATGCCCCAACAGCACCTTGTCTCTGTCCCTGACCCATGGACGCGAATTCTTCCCTACAGCTAACTCTGTTTCTTCTTCATCTTCTTTTTCTGTTTCTAAGTAAAGTCTCATGCAGTCCACTGGCTTAGGACTTGCTGTTGTAGCTGAGGATGACCTGGAACTCCCAATCCTCCCACTTTGGCCACCTGAGCCCTTAGATGATAGGCATACTCCACCACTCCCACCTTCCTGTTTGCCAGGCTCCCCACGCCTTTCAACCCTTCATTTGCTTCAGAACCAGAGAGCAGAATCCTGCCTGAGGTAGGCAGCTGAGACTAGCCAGCGGTGGTGTGGAGAGCAGAGCAGACTGCTTCCAAGTGGAGGGAAGCCAGGGGCTGCTGGGTCATCTGGGTTTGACACTGTTGTTTCAGTTTTTTGTTTGTTCGTTTGTTTTTCTTTTTCCAGACAGGGTTTCTCTGTGTAGCCTTGGCTGTCCTGAAACTCACTCTGTAGACCAGAACCACTTGCCTCTAACCTGGTTTCTGGGATTCAAGGTGTGTGCCATCCCATCCAAAGACTGCACATGGACAGACCCATGGCTCCAACTGCATGTGTAGCAGAGCATGGCCTTGTTGGGCATCAGTAGGAGGAGAAGCCCTTGGTCTTGCCAAGGCTCAATGCCCCAGTATAAGGAAATGTCAGGGCAGGAAGGCTAGAAGGAGTGGATGGGATAGGGGGTTTAGGGACAGGAAACTAGGAAAGGGGATAACTTTTGAAATGTAAATAAAGAATATCCAATAAAAAAAAGAGTGGGTACCATCCACCTGCCTTGGGTTACTGGTTGCTGGGATTAAGGGTGTGTGCCACCACTGCCTAGCCGTTGTTCTTAAAGAGAAACCTGAAGTCTGGGTCCTTAAATGAAGTTACCCAGTATGTTAGTGTTGACAAGAAATTGACACTTAAAAGGCACCTTGTATCCCAAATAAAGTGGACTCATGTGGCCCTTTGGGATCTCTCTCACATATGTGATTAGCCCCTCAGCCCACTCTGTCCAGCTTGGCTCGCTCTCCATCACTTCCTGTTCTCGTCCTGCTCTGTCACATTTAAGTGAAAATAACCAAGGCACTGAAGTCTCTCATTTGATATAGAAAAATCTACATAATATTGACATTGCTAGTGGCCACTGCCTTGGGACTTTAGTATATTAATTTAGCATCCACCCAGCAATTGGAATTGCAAAATAAATAAGACAGATTCTACTCCTTAAGAAGTTCTTTTATATGTAATCTGTTTTCATTCAATTTCAAACTATTGCACACCTTTCTAGAATAGTCTAGGGGAAAAAAATCACCAAGGAAATAATAGGAAGTAGTAAACTGATATATTAAACAAATAGGAAACCTGCCTGTTTAACCCAAGAGAATGGCCTGGCACTCTGCTGTGTTCATGGGTATTGCTTGGTAGTCATTCAGGGACTAACTGGTCAACTCAGAAGTTCCCTGTTCTTGGCCCTCACATACTCTACATTGAAGTTTGTGTAATGCACGTTAATTATTGTCGTCAGAATGCCCTTTATATGTGACCATATCGCTGTTGTCTGCCTGGTTTTAGGGGGAGCCTATTTCTTTTCTCACGGCATTTATTTGGGGAATGAGATCAGGAGGAGCACTAAGTTCAAATGCCAATGCTGCAACTGAATCTAGGCAAACTAAGCCCTTGAGAGAAGCACAGAATTGGAAAACCTTTGCCTAATAGGAGGTGATTGATAGAGGCTGACAGCCCCAGAGCTGTCAGAGGCCATGACCGCCTCACAAGCCTCCGTGCATCTCAGGGTCTACTGGAGGAGGCACTGACTTTTGCTATCATCAGAGAGTCAGACTTGACCACAAATACAATCATTTCTAGATTATTGTTTTTGCTCAGTGCGGTGCAGAATGATAAGGCATTCTTCCTAAGAGCAATTTCTGCTCGTACTGAATACTAATCGCACTGTACAGGCCTTGATTGTGACATTACCGATAAGTGCATCCGTGTGTGTCCTCTGGTGATCTGTGTGGAGCAGTTCATCTGCTTTCCCTGAGGGAGCAGCTCCTCCTGGGTAGGGTGAGAACTGTCCGCAGTGCTGGGACCGAATGTGCCTTCTGCTGAGGCAGAACTGGTGGGAGGAAGAGGCCTTTGCTAGCCGAGCCTAACCTTTTCTGAGTTCCTCACGCTCCATCAACGTGTTGACTGTCTTTTATATTTGTAAACCGAAATAAATTGGATTCTAGTTGTGGCTGGAATTACCGAAGCTGGAGAAAGCTTGAGGGGCCCCAGGAACCACTTCTCCTTTTCATATGTAAAATCAGCTAAGTGCTCATTGTTTCATGCAATCCAGTAATTTTTCTTTTCCACATTCCTCCATGAAGAGAATCAAGCTGCCCACTCCTCCCCTGCACATATCCCCACCCCCATCCCGGCCCGTGACTAGGCTCTCTTGGGTTAGCCTTTTCTGCTGGGCGGCCACTGCTATGTTTGTTGTGTTTGTAAGGAAAATCATACGCATTGAGTAATAAGAAAGATTGGGAAGTTTTGGTGGGCTTAATATGTGTTAGGACAGGGAAGCAAAGGGCTGGATACGGGCTGCTCCCTTGGGCTCTGCATTCATAACTGGAGATTCCTTTGCTTTGCCTCTCCAGTTGGCACAATGGCCCTTAGACGACGATTGTTAGCTACATGTCTGAATGTGACCTGGAAGAAATTCCCAGGATGGTAGCATTGGATGCAAGTCCCCGTGCCTCTTCTCTAAAGTGTGTAACTGTAGATGAGTCAAAGGGTAGCTGTGCATCACTAAGGCACGGTCATTCACAAGGGTCACCCTCTTTCTGCATTACTCAGTAGGAGATGCTCGCCTGCATCCATTGTTCTCTTGGCTGCTTAGTGCGTAGCACTCTTGCCTGGTGTGTGCTCACAGAGTGTGTGCTCACAGAGGGAAGTGCGCGTGTAACATTAGCTGCTCCATTGCTTAGGAAGAACAACAAGCATTGTCAAGTGAAGTTAAATAGAAACGAAATTAAAGCGGCCACAGCAGCAAACAACAGCGTTATGTTCGTTGTATTTAGAGAGTTTAACAATGAATGCATCACCACCTTAATTTGCAGCTCTGCACAGAGCATCTCTGCCTGCCACACTCATTGTTGTGCCGAGCACCGAGCACCGAGCCTCAGAGGAAGCAGCTCCATCGAAGGTCGTGCCTGAGGCTCAGTGACAAAGACCTGAGGCTCAGCTGCACCCACAATGAAATAGATGCCCTCTCGAGACTGTGTGTGAATAAAGTAAGGAGCGTTTGGGAAGTGTCAGGAAATCTGTACAAGTTAAAAATAAATAGGGACTGGAGATGGGGCTCCATAGTAGAACACTTGCCTGGCTTCTGCAGAGCCCTAGGCACCATCTCCAGCCCTAGAAGAAATGAAGGAAGAGAGAAAAAAGAGGAGAGAGAGGGAGGGTGAGGGAGAAGAGTGGGAGGAAGGGAAGGAAGGGGGGTAAAATCGATGCCTCGCCTTTACTAGGCCCTTTTGAAACGCAGTTTTGTAAGCCCTGGTATTAGCTTTTAAATAACTGGACTCCAGATGTTGTTGCATTAGTAAAGCTTTCGATCGGCTCTGGGGATCCATTAGTTGGCTCCATCAACACCCTGGCAGTGAACTGGTATCTATTTTTTGGCTCACCTTTGTTTTCTACTTCAGAGTCAGGCAGAAATGACAATTTCCAGTCAGTGAACCATGCTAAATTCCTTGGAATAACTGATTTGTGGTTCATTTAAAATCACTATTGGTTTTCTCTGCCTGTGAGCCTGAATACTGAGGCCAATTTCTCCAGATTAGCAGCAAATTGATCTTTAGGTCAGATGTGGGTGTCATCTGGGTCTGGGTCTGTGGCACAAGCCTCCCCCACAGCAGCACCACATCTCTCGCCCCCCAGTGCTGACGTGCCTCCGTAGGACATGTGGCTTGAGAGAGCACCTGACTACTGAATGACCCCAAATAGTCTTTGACTCCAGATAGCCCATGTTCCTTTTAGCCCTTAAAGTAGTAATTCCTTTAGAAGCAACTTTTGTGCAGTTGTAGTTTTTTTTGAAAGAACAGATAGTATTTATTGCAAAAAAAAAAAGGCATCTAATGTGTTTATCATTTTGCTGACTTTTTATGTGATACAAAGGAAATGAAAAAGTCCGTTTTAGACAATGAGTCGATACGGAGGCGATGGTGGCCCACCAGTGAGAATGTACTTACTGTCACCCAGCTGTGTCCTTGTGGATGATGGGATGGTAAATTTTATGCCGTATAGATTTACCACAACAAAGTGCTTATTGAACAATGAATAAGTAACCTGCTGTTCACGGCTCCATGAAATTACGACACAGCTGGAATGCAACATTTCTGAAGTTCCTGGACGTCTGACACAGTGCAGTGCGCACGTCGCTGCTGCGCCCATGGGTTTAATGTAGCAAATAGGATCTTTATTATATCTATTTGTATTTGCTTAAACAAATAGAAATAGGAACAAAGAGAATTGTAAACACTCAAAGGTCATCTTCAGTGTACATGCAAGTAGAGGAAGAATTCTTACTGTTGCTCCCCATTAGCCATTTTGTGAGGAAGCCTAGAGTGGAGTCTCATGTTGTTTGGTCTGCAATGGCTTTTTATCCTATGACCTCTGACATTACCCTTGTCTGACCTCAGTCACGTTGACTCCTCTTGGTGTATTCTGTATATCCTGTGAATTTAAAACACCTTTTAATCCTCACTATTCCAACTGCCATCTAAGAATCAGGGACATGCCTTTCCTTTTCCTAGGGTGGCAGTAAGAAGTCTGCCTTACTTTAGCATTGAGCCTTTTGCCTCTTTTTGGGGTTTTGGGATGGGGTCTCACATAGCCCTGGCTGACCTCAGATTTGCTATGTCGCCAAGGCTGACCTTGAACTCCTGGGATTAATCTGTTGTTTCACAGACTATTTCTTAGGTTAAACTTACAGTTCTTCTAAAATGTACTTTGTTTTTTTCCTTCCCTCTCCTCCAACACCCATGTTTCTAGTTCTGTTCTTCTTACTATAAACCTGATTTGAACTGTCGCCCGTGGCTCTTCTCGTACTCTTTCCTAAGCTGTGTCTGGCTTTTTTTTTCCCCCCCCCGTAGTTTATGATGGCTCCAGTCAGCTTGATGCTCATCACGAACTTAGATTTTTTTCTCTCTCCTCATGAGATTGCCTTTTTGCTAGAAGGTGCATAAATAGCAGGCTTTGGCAAATCTTTATCGTCTTTTTTAGAAGTTCATAGGGTGTATTTTCATTATATCCACTGCCTCTTCCCCACTTCCAGCCCCTCTCATGCCCCTCAGATCCATGTCCTCTGTAATGATCATGGTTTTAGTATGTCTGTGAAACCTACTACGTCCAGCTAGTGCTGCCTGCATGTGCTTGGGTATAGACTGAACACTTGGGCATAGACAACCCATCGGTGTGCTTGACCCTGAAGAAAACTGGTTCTCCCTCACTAGGCCACCATGACTAGCTATAGCTCTTCAGCTAGCAGCAGGGCCATGAGACCCTTCCCTGCCCCCCCCCCCTGCCATGTAGGAACATCAACTGGTGTGGTCTTGTACAGGCATTGCTAAGTGTTCATGGATGCAATATCCGGGTCCTCTGGTTCTAACAGTCTTCCGCAACGTGGTGGGTACAGGGATTGTGTCATAGATGTCCTATTTGGGGGTAGACAGTCTACCTTCTCTTATCCTCTGCACCCTGATCACATTTGATCTCTGTAATTGTCCCATCTGCTCTATGCAAATGCAAATGCAGGGGCATTAGCTGCGTTTGTCTGTGGGTTTAAGGATAAGCGCTAGGAAGACGGGTAGAAACAATATCAGTTAGCAGAACAGAAGTAGTAGGTTCCCTCTAGGGTTATAACCTCTCCAGGTAGGGGCTTTTGATTAGCTTTATAGTACCAAACATGAGTTCCCTCCATGATTGAATGAGTCTTAAGTCCAACCAGGCAGCTGTTGGTTCTCCCCAAAATATTAGTGCCACCATTACACTATTGAGATGTCTTGTGTGTCCCATAGTAAGGGTTTTATAACTTTACAACTAGCTAGGACTGTGGGTAACTTTTCTCCCTTGGCAACTTGCCTAACATCTTCTGATAACTATGAACACCAGTACCAGAGAGGAGGCGTCCAGGTCAGTACCCAACCAATCCTTCCAAGCCCCTAACTAAAATGTGTGGTTTCTTCAGCAACAGGATGAACAAGTAGGCATATTGGAGGCCAGAAGAAAACTTTTAGGAGCTGTTTTTTCTTCCATTGTGGATATCAGAGATCGAACTCGGGTCTCAAGATGGCAAAGCACGTGTTTTGCCTGCTGAGCCATCTTGCTAGCCTGGCAAATTTTTCATGAGGAAAACAAAGAGGGGCCTCTGGGGCTGTAAATACTAAAAACCAAACAAAGCCATATTTGTAAGCACTTTGTAAAGTGGAAACTGCCTGTAATGCAATATTCTATCTGGAGGATAGGCGAGCCAACTGCAGGAACCACTTCTGATTCTCGTCAAGCTGAGCATTACTTGGTTTGGACAAATAGAGTCAGTTTGTTAAAGATGAACCAACTAGTTAAAGAGGTAGAGGAGGGGGGTACACTTACTGATTTTACTAGTAGCATCACACAAAATGGACCCAATAGTATTTCAAATTCTGTTTCTAACACTCATGTCAAAGCCCAATCACAAGTGTAGCTTTGCTACTGGTAGGAAACCTGTCCGGCTCCTAAGGACAAAAAGAAATAAGGAGTCTTTGATGAATCTGTGCTTGGAGATTTGAGGTTATCTGTCCAGTTTACCTTCCCAGGACCACTGTGCTTACCTTGAGGGTCGTGACTTTCACAAATGTTAATATCTTGTTTTCCTTGTTGAAAGTTAGGAGCCCAAGTTCCTATGAGAGTATGCTAGACACAAACCTAGCCAGGTCCCTGAGCCAACAGCCCTGAAGCACTAGTAGCCCTGGAGGGAGCCAGTTTGGTGAGCCCTGGATTAGACCACATGGGCTAACTTGATGGAGACAGAGTTGCCCATTCCCAGACCACATCTCCAGCTCTGTGGGTAGGGACTCTTCCATGGATTTTCTGTGCTCCCCTTTCTTCTCTTTCTAGCTCCCCCTCTATTTCCTGTTTTCTTTCTGTTCTATCTTTGCTATCTTTCTCTGTTCATCAACTCAGTCATGATTACATGTCTAGAAGGTCTCACACCTGAGCTCCATCCCACCCTCCCAGCCAACACCCATAAAATGCTACCATTCCCTGGTTTGTTTTGTCTGTCCCAGACAGTCAGTGTCTCTCCCTGATGTGTTGCAGAACATGGAGCCATCTGGAAGTATGGCATAGGCTATAACAGCACAGGAATAGTCCCCAAAAGTACATTTAAGAAGCGTCACTGTGTATCTTTATGGTACACTCTGTACCTTAGTTTTGAAAACAACTGTGTGCAAGTGTGTCTTAAAGAAAGTTTTGCTATGTAGCACAAGCTAGCCTTGAATTTGAGATCCTCCTGCCTCAGTGCCTTTTAGGCCTGGGCACCATGCCCATCTTTCTGCTATGCACTTTAAACTGTTTTAGTCTGTGAGTTAATACCTAGTGATGTGGCATAACTATGCAGGCCTGAAAAATTAATGACCTAACAGCCAACTCAGAGAGCCATCGTATCAGAGAGAGAGGGAGAGAGAGAGAGAGAGAGAGAGAGAGAGAGAGAGAGAGAGAGAGGTGTACATTTAGTAATTCTAGCAATGTGAAAACTATTTTCATTTTTAATTTTCAAAATTAAAGCATAATCATCTCCCCCTTTCTTCCTCCACTCCTTTCCACACACCTCCCGACTTGCTCTCTCTTTCTCAAATTCAAGGCCTCTGTTTTTTCAATTGTTGTTGCATATATATGTATTCCTAAATGAGGGAGTGGGAGGAGAAAGGTGAAGTTTCCCCCAAATGAGTTCACTTTGGGAAGCAGCTGCCACGTTGAGGGGAAGGCCAGCTACTCTGTGGCCTTCCCAGGATTGCTATCCAGACAGAACCGTTAGCACTTGGGATGGGCTCCTCGACCCATGCTTTGCCTCTGCATCTGGACTCTCGGAGGGGCCACAGACAGCCTGCAGGGCTACTCATAGAAGCAGACAGGGAAATGCAGGACGTTTCCTCCTCTTCCTGTGCCAGCTGTCAGGGAGCCTGCAAAAGCAAGCTGCAGCCACCAAGCCCCAGTGTGAGGGAGCAGTGGAGAACAGGTGCTGAGCAGGAGACCATGGGCAGCGCCTGACACACGTACTGCGAAGTGATAGGGATGGAGACTCTGCAGAGTTTCCACAGAACCCCAGCTGCTGGATGTCTCTGATACTCCTTTCCCAGTTACTAGGTTCTTCACAGAGCTCTTGAACAGTAGGAGAGGATTCCATGCCATGTTCTAAAGGACCCTTCGGTTTGGAACTGTTAGTCAAGTCTTGCCAAGCACTCTAAGTTTAAGAAAACCTCGAGGATCAGATGGTCTCTAACAGAGCAAGCAGCATATTCACCTTGAACTAATCGCAGGGATGACACTATTTCCACTGTTGCCAAATGGACCTGCCACCTAAACTTTAAATAGCTGCAGATCCCTGCAAGGAGCAAGGGTTGAACTTAGTGACCTGCAATCAGATTGACTTCCATACATCAGCCATTTCCTGTCTTCCTCTTTGCGGGGGAGAAAAAAACGTGAGAAGCATTCTTTGGTCGGAAAGCCATAAATGGAAAGAGCCTCCGGCTACCTCCCTGCAGTTTCACAGATTGGAGCATAGACCTGAAGAACTGCTCCATCAAGTGAAATTAAAAGACAGGCGGGGATGTGCAAAAACTAGTAGATCAATACAAGATCCAGACCTTGTCCAAGGAATAATCATGAAATGACACGAGTACTAAGGACAGAGTAACGGTTTTGAGAGAGCTCACTTAACAACTAGTTTAAGAAATGGGGCTGAAAGGTTCTTGAACATGGTGCATTGATGAATACCCCCAATCCCAGGATCAAGAATTTGAGTCCATGTGCCAGTGAGAAGGATCATTAGTTAAAAATGTCCACCCCCAAGCCTGACAACCACCAGGACCCATGCAGTTGAAAGAGAGCCAACTCCCACAAGTTGTCCTCCAACCTACACATGTGCACTGCGGCATGCACAAGTGTGAGGGTGAGGATGCACAGACATACGCGTGTGCACACACACACACACACACACTAATTAAAGTGTAAGAATGATTTGAGGCTAGCCTGGGCAATATAGCAAAACCCTCCCACAAAATAGCAACCACAAGAAACTTTCACCCCATAGCCCAACCTAACTCCCCGCAGGCTTCCCGGGTAGGTCTGGGAGAGCATGTCTGTCTATCAAAGGATCTGATACCAACATCTCAGCAGAAACACTGGGCAGCCATGCAATGAAGGGGAAAGTAACCCTAGAAAGATCTGGGCACCGGGAAACTAGAGGGAGAAATAGCGCTAACTCCAGGATGATGGCAGTGGGAGACCCTGCAGCAGACTGAGACAGACCAGGCAGGAGTAGCGCTGGCAGAGGGAGGCGCAGTGCCTCCTGCCTGTAAGGCCAGCACTCAAGTGGTGGAGGCAGGAAGCTCAGGAGTTCAAAGTCAGCCAGAGCTACGTGAGACCCAGGACAGAACAGAACAAAACAACAAAAAGACTGAGGGGGAGTAGATCAGTATGCTTCCCTGCATGAAACATTTCACTAAAAGCTGTGGGAGGGTGTGAGATTAAGTAAGAGTGAATCCAAAGAACTGCAAAAGTGAGGCAATTAATAACTCCAGGAAAACAAAAAGCAAAACAAATCAGCAATCACGAAAGCCCATTGTCAGGTTTAGAGCAGTTGGTGGAAGAAAAGTAGTGATGCTAGGCTTGGGATAGAGCTCCATGGCAGAATGCCTGCCTGGCTTGACTGAAACCCCGGGTTAAAACCCAAGAACTATAGGTCATCTGTATTATATCTATGTTGATTTTTAAAAATGCATCCAAAATTCCACATCTCCATGAAGGATCAATTCGTTAGCCTAAGGACAGGGAGAAACTCTTCCTGTCAGCTAAGGAATTCAAAAGAACGATATTTTCAAGATCACCTTTTGGACTGGAGAGATGGCCTAGCAGTTAAGAGCACTTACTGCTTCTCTAGACATGCTAAGTTCAGTACACCAGCCTTGGTGCAGGGCAGCTCACAGCAACCTGTAACTACAGTTCCAGGGTGGCCTGATGCCTTCGCCTTCCATGGACGCCTGCACTCGCTTGCGTGTTCCCACACACATAATTAATGTGTTAAATTAAATATATATTTGTAAAAGTCACCTTTTCCCAGGTATAGTCGCATGCAGCTCTAGCCCTGGCCACTCAGTAGGTTGAGCAGGAGAATTATGTGAGCCTATATGAGTTTGAAACCAACCTAGACGAAATAGTAAAACCCCATCTCAAAAGATGAAAAGACAGAAAGAGTAAAGTCACAAGTAAGGGGTTTTGGGAAACAGGGATACTGAGCCTCAAGGTGTCTCCCCGTGAGTTATTAATTACAAAGAGAAAAAAAAATGCTTGTGCAAAGTTATGGAACAGCAAGACCTGCAGGTGGAACCGGCAGCCAGAAGTTCCAGCCTGAGTACAGTGGGAGTTGATACATCACCTCTCTATTCTTTTTAATGCCAAAATTATTAACTTGAACAAAGAGAGTCCTCAAGAGCAGTTCAAACTGAGGACAGTCTGAGAGACATGGACCATCAGTGGTCATGAAGAAAACGTAAGGATGACTATAGATGCGTGACTATGAAAGGCTGTGTCTGGGGTTGGGGATTTAGCTCAGTGGTAGAGCGCTTACCTAGGAAGTGCAAGGCCCTGGGTTCGGTCCCCAGCTCCGAAAAAAAGAACCAAAAAAAAAAAAAAAAGAAAGAAAGAAAAAGAAAAAAAGAAAGGCTGTGTCTGCTCAGTGTGCTTGGGATTTTCATTGGATTCTGGGTTTAAGAACATACACAGCGCTGGAATGCAAAGTCAGAAGCTTCTGAGTTAAAGGCCAGTCCCTGTTTCAGAGAAATCCTGGGGGGTAGCTCAATGGTAGAGCACTTAACTGGCATGTACAAGGAAGGTCCTGGGTTTGAAATGCAGGCCCTCCAATAATAATAATGGCATGTATCTATTAACAATGACAAGGGAATAAAAGTACCCAACTAATAGCACACTAATGGGTAGGTGAAGAGTGTTCGAATGTGGACTGTGTATTAGGCAGTGTATCAGCGTTTGGCTCTAAAGAAACTGTCAGATATGACAGAGGTACTGTGATTATGATGCCATTTAGGTATGTGCCCTAATGCTCAGTTGATGTCGCCTACAGTCACCTGAGGAGGGAATCTCCAGGCTGAGGTCTAGGGGCTGTGGGTGGAGAGGGTTGGCTTCATTATTAATTGATGCAGGAGGGCCCAGCCTACTGTGGGCGGTACCATCCCCAGGCAGGTGGACTGCATGAGAAGCTTGTAGAAGGTGATCCAGTGAATGAGCCAGCAAGCAGCATTCCTCTGTGGTTTCTGCTTCAGTTCCTGCCTGCCTTCCCTTGGTGTAGTGGGCTGTGTCCTGGGAGTTTAAACAAAAACAAGCCCTTCCCTCCCCTACATCGCTTGTGATCATGGTGCTTATAGCAACAACAGGAAGCAAACTAGAACAGTGTGTTGCCCAAGGCATTATGTCTTTGTATCTTGCTTTCCAAAGTTGAAGCATACTGCACAGGCAGAGAAAATTAATGTTAATCATTTATTTATTGAATATATTAATTATTTATCAATTAGCCTAAGTTATCCTGTATTATACTGTCTTTTCCAGAGGTTTGAAATCTTTCAAAATAGACTTGGAAAAGGAAATTGCACAAACATAGACAATGAAGTTTCTTATAGGTTCATGTCTTAGTTTTAGTGCCTTTCCTAAAAGAAGGACAATGTCTAGTGACACTCCTAGGTGTGGCTCTGATAAACCCTTTCCTATCAGACCTTCAACCGCAGGAAGTCTTTAAAGACAGGCATAATTTTGGTGAGAGCAAGGCAAGGTAAAAGGGCTAAACACTCCACACAGGGATCTCCAGGCCTCAGGACTGAGGAAAGCAACCCTGACTGACATCTCTCTGGGCTCTTCTCAGAAGTGCTTCCTCAAGAAGCCATGGGCCAGAGAGACAACAAATAAACTGCTTGCTGCCTGATGACTTTAGTTCCATCTCTAGGGCCCCAACCTGATAGAATGAGAAAACCAACATCCACAAATTGTCCTTTGGATTTTACACGTGGGATGTGGCATGCATGATCCTAGACCTCTCCCCACTACACACACATAAAGAAAGGATAAATCAGTGTAAAATTTTGCATTACAGGGTCACAAGTAGACCAGGCTAGCCTCAAACTCATCGAGATCCTATATGTCTCTGCCTCCCTATTGCTGGGACTAGAGGTATGCGTTACCACACCTGGCATAAGAATCTTTTTTTAAAAAAAGAAGCCAAATCGAAGGCAGGCTCACAGAAACACTTTAGTTGTAGTTCTTGCTGGTCTTGAACCTTAGTTTAGGGTTTTGTTTTGTTTTAGTTTTCAAGACAGGGTTTCTCTGTGTAATAGCCCTCCCTGTCTTGTGTCTCGGAACTCACTTTGTAGACAGGCTGGACTCAAACTCACAGAGATCCATCTGCCTCTGCCTCCCAAGCCACCACCACCTGGCTCTGTGTAGGTCTTTATCTTTGACGTCATAGGTGGGAAGCTTTGCATGGTCAGCTTCTTCTAGAGCAAGCATGCCAAGAGCAGAGATCAGATCTTGGGATTGTGATGCTGAGAAGCTGGCCCAAGACAGCTTGATTGGACTTCCTTGAAAGGCACTAAATAACACAAAAAAGGGTTTTCTGTCTAAGCTTTTCAAAAAGACTTGTCAGCCAGGAAGATGACATCTGAATAGGGATAGAAAGTGTACTGTGAATGGGATGGCTACACTGCGCTTGCATTTGAGTCCCTTATTCAATACTCACATGCCTGGGGACAGTAATAGAAACATCATCTGTCACAATAAATTCCTCTGTCTTGGCAGCTCACAGCCCCTTACAATGTAGCTGCCAGTGTTCTTTCCACAGGAGGTTTAACACGTACCATATACTGGAATACTATTCAACCATAAAAAGGACTGAATGATAGCTCCTACATTCTCTGATCCGTTAAAGAAGCCACATGCAAACAACTCCACGTATTGCACAGCTTCCTGGGTCTGCAAAGTCCGGAACTGGATAAGCTGTTGGCACAGGGACACATGGTAATTACCGAGGCTAGGCAGTGGGATGCTGAGGAAAATGCTGCTTCATGGCTGTGAGCTTTCCTCTGGGAAGGGTGTGAGAAGAAAGCTCTGGAATAGTAGTGACTACTGTAAACATTGTAAATCCATGAATTCAGACTCTTAGACCATAATTTTTGTAGCATGCACTTTATTACAATTAAAAAAAAAACCCAGAAATCTTCTATCCATCCATAACTGGTTTTCCAAAACAAGGACCAATTTTCCTAAATAGTACTTCTTCCAGGCTCCATGGTACCAAGCAGCATAAGCAGACTGGAAAGACTAGAAGAGGAAAATTGTCACATAGGGTGGTGTGGGCTGTCACAGGGGGCAACAGAGTAGCACAGGGCCCTTGGCTAATTCTTTTACTACTCAGTGATATAAATTGATGTTGGGGGCACATCCCACTTTGAAGCTGCTAGCAAGGGGGAGTTCCTCTGAATGTGCCCCTCCATAAGCTGGCATAACCTGGTCAAGGGAGCACATCAGCCCTGAAGCCCTGTAGCCCTTCCTATGGTGTTGCCTCCTGTCAGCAAGTTAGAGGCTCTAGGAGGTTTGTTCATTCCTGAACTCTCGTTTTCTTAGTTTGGTCCTCCCTCCCCCAAATACTGTATTAGCATGAATGTGAAGCCTGCTGTAAGGCCTTCATAGGTTAGAAGCACCCCCATTCATTGAGCATTCAGTTGCCTTTCAGAATAGTGACCAGATGGGTTTGAGGTGAGGGATTCGTGGTCCTGCTTGCTAAACTTTTTCTTTCTGTGGTTACTCTCAGAAGTTCTTAATTTTCCGTGACACACCGGCATTGGAGATTGAGGTTAAATGGCAGAGATTGATGGATGGCAGAGTGCTGTGTGCTACTGCGGTGATCCACAGTTGAGCCAAGGGCAGACACAGGGGAGGGGAGAGTGGGCATGGAGACCAAGGTGAAAGAAGGGCGATTCAGACGTGAGAGTGAGTGACCACTTGCGTGGCATGCAGGAGAGAGGTTGAGAAGGTCAGAAGTGAGGGAGGTACTGAGAAGCAGAGAAAGCTTCCGGGAATACCCCATGTTCCTACATGGAATCTGCCTTTCTATGTAAACCACTTCCCTTTTCTTCAAACTGAGGGGCCACCAAATCTGTTCCTCAAAATAATGGTGGGGAAGTTGGTGGAGATGGAGGAAGAGAATTTCTTGTGCACTGTTGGTGGGAATGTGTGTTGTGGCACATGCTAGGGAGAAGTAGGGAGGTTCCTCAAAGAAACAGACAAACCCCAGCAGCCCCACTGCCCTGCTGAAGAGACAGCGCCACTCCCGTGGTGGCTACAGCATCCTTAGCAGGAGACAGACAGGGAAGCAACCTAAGTTTCCATCAGGGATACACAATTTCAGCCACAGTGGAATACTATCCAGCCTTTAAGATGAAAGCAATTTTGTCATTTATGAATCTGGAGGTAGTTATCGATCACAGGTTAGACACAGATAAATACTGCGTGAAGTCACTTAGCAAGGAAACCTGAAAAAGATAAACTTGTGGAAGTGGAAAGTTAAATGGTAGTTACTGGAGGCTGAGTTCCTAGGATAGGGAGATGGTCATGTTTAGTAAAAGTCTCAGACAGGCAAATGGGTAATTTTTAAGATTTTTATGATCACAGCAGAGTGACCATAGGTAAAAATAGTGTGTGTTTCACACTGCTGAAAGGGTAAGAGCTATTTGTAAGCACACGGTATCTTATTGTTAATGACAGTCACTTAATTGCACAACGGAACACCAGAATTTCTTTCTCCTATCTCTGGGACTTTGCATCCCTTGGCACACATCTCCCTGACCCTTTGCATCCCAGGGCTTTCTCATTTTTAATATTAAGTCTCTTAAGACCAGGAATGATATCTTATACCTTTAATCCTTAGGAGACAGAGGTAGGAGAATTCCTTTGAGTTCTAGGCTAGCCTGGTCTACATATCAAGTTCCAGGACAGCTAAAACTACAAAGAGACTCTGTCTCAAAACGACGACGACGACGACGACGACGACGACGACGACGACGACGACGACGACGACGACGACACTTACTATCTTAATTGGTAGAGCACTTGCCTAGCACAGGCGAAGACCTGGGTTCAGTCTTCAATACTACATAAACCCCCAACTATAAACAATATAAACATAAACCCCAACTATGGTGGTGAATATCTGTCATCCCAGCACTTGGGAAGAAGAAAGAGGCAGAATTAGACAATTAGAGTTACCCTTGGCTACATGTTGAGTTTGAGGACAGTCCTGGTGTATAAGAGACTCTGTCTTCAGTGTGTAGTCCCTCCTCTTCCCTCTTCTTCCCCTCCTTCCTCCCTTTCTTCCTCCTCTTCCTTCTTTACTTTCATAGGATTTCATTGTTTAGCCCAGGCTGGTTTGGCATTTCCCTGCCTTGGCCTCCTATGTGCTGGGATTGTGGGCGTGAACCACCTCACCTGGTTCTAATACTAAATTTAGCCTCATGCTTTTCATAAAAGAACCCAAGTCAAGCCGCCGAGGTGGAAGCAGGGGTAGAAGGGAAGCTTATTCTTCAGGAGAGGAGGGCTGGGCAGGAGGAAGTTGCTGGTTGATAGAACAGCAAGAACAGACTGAGAATCCTGGGAGCAGCCTTTGCCAGGGTGGGGTGTCTCTGTTCCCAGCTGGGATCTGTACTTCCCCTTCCCCTCTGCCACTGTGACATCCGTCACCACCATGCCTGCCACCCGGATCTGATGGCAGAATTTATAGCAATGTTCTGGAAAAGTGGAAAGGGCTTGGGGTGGGTGGGGTGCAAGGTTCCCAGAACCAGTTGTGAAGCGATAAATCAAGGCCCGGGATTATTCTGGCATCTTTCACTTTTGGATTCTTTACAGAAGTTGTGAGAGGCGTGAATATATGGGGATGGGGGTTGTTGGAATGTTCTGGTTATTTCAGATTCAGGGCTCCACATGAGTTTTTGATAGGTGACAATTGAAAGAACAACCATAATCCTTATCATCTGATTTTATTTCCCCTTGATAAACTTAGTCCATCTACCATTCCAGGACTCAGACTTGAGTTGTTGAGGGCACTCAGAGTGACAGTGCTGTTGGGTTCCTAAGCCTGTGCACTGAAGGACTGACTCTCCACCCTCCCTCCCTATCTTCCTTCCAAAATGCTCTTCCCCCTACCCTGCCCCCACTGACCACACATACACACCCTGCTCTGCACTTGGGGATTAAATACCATGGGGCTTTTCACAGACAACTGAACCACACCCCAACCCCTCTACCATACCTTGTCCAGAACACAGGCTTTCTGGGTTTTATGGTCCATAACATCCGTAGGCATCTGCATTTCGTGCTCACAAATCCTCTCCCTCTCTCCCCAGCCCTCAGCTGTCCTGCCACTCAGAGCACCTTTTATCTGTCCATCCCTCTGTAGATCACTCTGTCATTTCCTGGCACTCAGCAAGTGTAAACTAAATTCATCATCTGTAGCGTGTCGCCCAGCTATCATAAGCATACCACACATGCTTGTGAACAGAACAAAAGCCAGTCTGCTGCAGTGTTTGTGTTGGGCACCACCTTTCTTCAAGTCGGTATTTCTTTCCCTTGAGCTTTCTTCCCTCTCCCTCCAGAGGCCCCACTTGCACCCTGTCATCCTCGTGTGCACCGAGCTGCACCTCACTGGGTGGGTCCTCAGAGTCATCTTTCTCTTTGGGTCTTAGATACAGTCACTCACATGATCGCCTGAAACAGAGGTGTTATTTTAATAAGAGATTGGCAGCCAACTTTCCATAGCTCCATGCTGTCTCTAGAACACACACCCATAGCCCTAGGCTCTGGGTCTGAGGCTCCAACCAAACCTGTTATTTCTGCTCGTCCAAACCTCGCTTGCTTCTTTCTGCTCTTCAGCATTTGTTCACAACCCCTAGACTGTCCTCGGAGTCCACTGAAGGATTTGTGTAGCTAATACCCCATCTTCCTGCTGTGCCTTTCTGAAATAGGCTTCCTCTCTGAGCCCAGGCTTGCCTAACTCACTTTGTTACCCAGGCTGGCCTGCCTGCCAAGTGCTGGGATTATATTGGAACACCTAACACATTGGTTTATGAAGGACATGGGAATGAAAGGCTCTGTGGGACTGGAGCCACACTCCCTCCCTGCGTTCACAGGGGCAGCTATGCAGAGAAGAATGGGAATATCCAGCCTAGAAGCCTGCCCCTTGCCACAGGGCGAGTTGAGGGTGTCAGTGTGGACCCAGCACTCCAGGTTCTTCTGGTGTTTTAGACAGACAGAAAGCATCAGTTCTTCACTTTAGGTTCTCACCTTATACCACCAGAAGTCAGCTCTTTACCATTTCAGCTTAAAGGTCACTTGTGGGTGTTGTGGATATGAAGCAGTAGTGCAGTCAGTGTGCAAAGGGCAAACAGAGAAGAAATCTACAGTCGGGGTGAGTTTGGGATTGGTAAAGACTTTCTGAAAACCCAGGGATGGAACGCACACCCTGTGAACTGGAGTTAGGAGAGAGGAGATGTGCACTAGCCTCACTTCCTTTTCACAGATGAACTTGGTAATACCCCCCATTAATTAAGTAATGTGGCCAGATTTCTTTAATATACATCTTCCTTTTACAAAACAATGTTCAGCAAGACAAAATTAAACAGAATTTTACCAGGTTGACATTAAAGAGCAAGTGTGTTTAGTACAGCTATTAAATGGTGAGAGAGGCCGTGTGCTGGGAACATCACAGGCCTTGTGAAGAGTGAGTGGAGGTCACAGGCAGGAATGAAGCGGCTGCCCCTTTGATGGGCTGAGAACAGGAGGAACTGGCCGGGCAGGTGTGCCTCGTGCTCCCACACAGGTGCAGATTCCAAATGGGCGATTATTTATTATATCTGGGTTTCTGTGGCAGTCGTCTATCATCCACTCATTCCATTTCTGCTGGCTCCCTTCAGTGACACCGTGCTGCAGGGGAGGATCCCGGGGGGCTTCAGCCGAAGGGTCCCACCTCCAGCTCTAAGCCACAAGAACACGTGATAGAATACAGAACATAGAATAGAGTTTTGTGATTCCTCGGGGTCCAGTAGGAAATGCTAACCATAGCAACAGGAGCAGGCAGCTTTGGGAGGGTTCACAGCATCTCTCCGGGCCCTGAATCAACTCTGTGGGACAGTTGATTCCAGTCTTGTTTCATATGTATCAGAAAAGCTAAGTGCACGTCACTGGCTATAGACAGGAGGCTTTTTGAGCATACGCCAGTTGAACAAGAGGTGATCCAGGATGAATGTCTTCTTTGCGTGTTTTCTTGTTTGTTTCTGGAAGCTTATTGATTAGTACATTGATTGTGAATGAGCTGCAAAGAGTGTTTATTTTTTGTTTTTTGTTTGTTTGGTTTTTTTTTTTGGTTTTTTGGTTTTGTTTTTTTTTTTTTTTTTAGACATCATGGCCTCATGTACCCAAGGCTAGTCTAGAATTTAATAGGTAGCCAAGCTAGCCTTGAACTCCAGACCCCCCTGCCCCTGTCTCACAAGTGCTATTACAGACGCCACCACAATACCTGGCAGGAAGAAGAAGTTCAAACACTATCACTCTAGCTTTGAAATGGTGCCAAGGTTGAATGCATTTGGTATCAAGTGAGGACTCATGAGACAGCGGCAGCCTCTGGAGACTGTGTGTGTGATCGTGTGCAGGACTTTCTGGTTTTGGTACTCATCTGGTATGCTAGTGTCTAGGACCCGCATACAGAGAAATCAATTCAGGGAGCCCTGGGCCGTGAAGCTAGAGTCTACTCAATACCCGCTCATGGTCCTTAGTCTTTGAAACTTCTTCTTGTATCAAATGGGCTTTTTTAAAAATCACATTTATTTAAGAAAGTGTGCATGCATACACGTGTGTGTGTGTGCATGTGTACGTAGATACACATGTGTTATGTGGTAGACTTCCTGAGGAGATATAGTATACATATCTTCTTATCCTAGAAAGGGAGCTCACAATAACTGGCACACCAAAATCAAACTCGATGAGCTGATGAGTTAGTGGGGTTCCTACTTACAAGAGCAGAAATGTCCCAAAGACAGCTCTATCAGCAAAGCCCGCCACAGACAGCATGGGGGACACAGCTCACCAAAGCTGAGGACCCAGAGCCTACCGCACAGCTTGCGGTCAGCTCAGTACGTCAGAGTGCCCTTTCTAGGTGGTTCTCGGTCGGTATGAACCTCTTCCAGGCAGCTCGATGGCTCCGTTTCCTGGAGGCCGCTCAGCTTCTCCGAGAATGACTCTCAGTCGGCCATAGTTGTTTATTCTTGAGGAAGGGCCTTTGGTCACTTTCGGAGCCTTTCTGAAGCCATTGAGTTGTTAACTTCCTGACTTAAGGATGGTTCCCTGGATTACCTCCCCCCTAGAAAAGGAGTTCTCAACCTGTGGGTTGCTGGGACTCCTTTGGTGGTGGTGGGAGGGGTCGTCAAATGATCCTTTCACTGCGGTCACATATCAGATAGCCTGTATACCCATTATTTACATTACGATTCAAAACAGTAGCAAAACTAGAGTTATGAAGTAGCAATAAAATAATTTTATGGTTGGGGATCACCACAGCACTAAGAAATGTATTAAAAGGTCCCAGCATCAGGAAGGTTAAGAACCACTGCCCTAGAACTTCCTGATTTTTCACCTCCTTATAAACACCCTGCTGTTTGACTTTCCCTTTATGTCCTGTGACTTCCTAAGTTTCCCTCCAGGATAGAAGGCCTTAACTCCAGAGGAAACTACAGAACAGCATGCCACGGTACACATGGGCAGTTAGTTCTCTCCTCCGTCTGTGTGGGTTGCAGGGATAGACAGAATTCAGGTGGTCATGGCAAGTACCTTTATTCACTGAGCTATCTTGGTTAGCCCTTTGAGAACTCCTCTTTGAAGAGCTGTGGTTAGTAAAGGAAGGAGAAGGTAATAAACAAACATGAGTGCAGGACAGAGGGATGCTAGGGCCATGTTGAGTGGTCCACACAAAGTAATGCAGGAGCCAGAAGTCAGTTCATCTCCAGCCACTCTTGCCTGGAGGCTTATGAATTAGTAAAGAGCAGGTGAGAGTTGGAGTAAGCATGGCATTTCAGGGTAAGGGAGCAAAGCACAGAGGCAGGAAAGGGGATAACAGAGTTACTCCCAAGCTTGGACCCCTTCAGGAGATACAGGTCACCCTAGGAACAGCAAGATGGCTTAGCGAGTAAAGGCTGTTGCTGGACAAGCCCAAGAAGCTGTGTTTAATCCCTCTAATAATGGAAGAAGCAATCCAGTATCTCAAAGATACTACATACATACATACATACATACACACACACACACACACACACACACACACACACACACACACACGCATGCACGCACACACAGCAAAGCAAAGAAACAACCACCCCACCCTTAGCAGTTTCCACTAATAACTGGGTCTCGTCCTACACCTGGTCTCAGCTTTCCTCCCTCGCTCCTACCACACTGTACCCTTGGCCCCCAGGACTAGGATGGGCCTTCAAAGGTAGTCACCAGCCCACCTCCATGTCTCTCTACCCCTATCCGTTTTCTAGTCTTCATTTCCCTTTGTGGGCCATTTGCCTCTGACCAGCTCAGACACAGCCTCTGAGCACCTTGTATGAGTGCAGACTCTGGTCAGTAAGTGTGGAAGGGCTCATGGATAGGAGGAGTGGCTCCTGCTGATTCATGGAATGGACATGAAGCAGCAGTTCCCTCCATGGGCCACATACCAGAATGACCCAGAGAGCTAAACAAATGACAAACCTGGATTCCCCCTTGCCATAAATATTGGTTGAATTGTTTTGGGGTATAGAGACCTGGGGTTCTCATTCAGGGTAAATCACTACTACACTAGACTTCTTCCTTGGTTCCCCACTTCTGTATCATGACAGACAGCTATAGGATCTATCCTATGATGTACTGACTTACAGGTGCCTATTACCTGTGACCTTTGCTGAGACACTTCACTATGTCTCATGTGGTTCTTTTATTTTGTGTTCATTCATTCATTCATTCATTCAAGAAAAGTTTAACAACCCTTTGTTATGTGCTATATACTGTCCAGGGTGCAGAAGACACGAATCAGTCCTGAAGGTGGAGTAGCACACTACACACTTGTACTTGAGAAGCAGAGTCCAAAGGATCAGGAGTTCAAGGCCAACTTTGACTCAAAACAAGCAAACGAGACCCGAACCCTAGGTAGAAGACCCCATCAGCTAGCACAGCACCTGGCATGGTATCCCTTGAGCCAAGGGAACTGAAAGAAAGATGGTAGGAGTGGACAGAAATTGTCACCGAAACACTTTGAACACTGGATGTGGGTATGACACTGAGGTGGGTGCCAATTTATTCAAAGTCATCAGATCAGACAATCAAGCATTTGGAAGGAGTGGCAGCCACTGGAGGAGAGAAAGTTGCTTAACATCCATGCCCACAAGCTAGTGGAGTGCATAGACTAAAAACAGCAGGGAAGCGGCTTTCCAAAGTATCCCCTGAGCAGGACTGATGGGTGGAACTGATGGTGACATCTCTTACTTATCTTCAAAGTATCCGATGTTCTCTCTATAGGACTTATGCAGACTTCCCTCGCTAGAGTCTTCTAAAATTTTGATTTGTATTTATGAATATATTTGTTTGCATGTTTGTTTGTATAGCACGTAAGTCCAAGTATTCCTGAG